>NW_027175931.1:23406622-23839449 GCF_023055335.1 Clinocottus analis
AGGACCCTGACCTCAGCGCTCTGCTGTCATTTGAAGCGAAACACTTTGGGGACCTGCTGCAGTGGGACTTCCATGAATCCCTCTTGAACCTGACTCTCAAAATGAACATGTTCCTCCAGTGGACGGTGAGATACTGTCCCGCAGCCTCTTTTGTGTTCAGCGGGGATGACGATGTATTCGTCAACACGCCGACATTACTCGGCTACCTGCAGTCTCTGGAGCTTCCGAAGGCCTCTCAGCTGTACGTCGGACAAGTCATAAGCGAGGCGAGTCCCCTCAGGGACCCGAAGAACAAATACTACATTCCTCTGAGCTTCTACGACGGCCCATACCCTGGTTACGCTGGCGGAGGCGGTTTTATCATCTCTGGAGCGCTGCTTCCACGCCTGTATGCCGCTTCACGCGTCATTCCTTTCTTCCCCATCGACGACGTCTACGTTGGGATGTGCATCAAGGCTCTGGGGGTTACTCCCGAGGCAAACACAGACTTTCAGACTTTTGACATTAACGAGAAGGATCGCAATAATCTGTGTATAAATAAGAAACTTATTCTGATTCACCGGCGCTCTGCACGGCAGATTAAGAAGCTGTGGAAGGGCATTCACAACCCCTTGTTGACTTGTTGAACCAAAAGAGGAAGCCATGTCGTCTCAAGATCTAGGAGTTAGCAGAAGTTCATGTGTTGAGGGTTTTGTACTTTATTTGACATCTTGTCTAGACTCAAACTTCCACCGGGAACTAAATGGTTATGTTACTGCACTTGTATTTAAAAGTTATGAGACTGTTTTGTGGTAGACGGAGGAGGAAGCATTCAGCAGCTTCCATCAGGGGTCAGGTTTCTTCAAGTCAAATTGAACAATCTTTAGAGCTGTCATTAGCCTAAGTTCCTTTTTGAATGTGAAATAAACAAAACGACTAATTCAACCAAGACGTTTGAAAGTTCCACCGTTTATTTTCCACAACACCAAAGATGTAACAGTGTACAGACTCATCTAAAAACGTGTGCTTGTATACCAAAACCATTTCAATAGCAAAGTTCTATACCCACTTATTCAGCCACCTTAAAGTCACACAAGGAAACCTGTTGAATACTGTAATCACTGAAGAGGACCAATACATGAAGAGGGAACGTACACAGGGCTAACTTCCACTTTTTATTGCTAAATTTGAAGGTTTTTGTATTCACACTGCACTGGCTACTTTTGCTACACTTAAAAAAAACAACAAAAAAAAACATCGGTCACCATTTTTGTAGTGTGATACAAATATGATTCAGCATTTAAAGAGGTGCTTGACTAATCTGTTACCTTAAGGCACCAAACCCAAAGGCATGAAGTACAATAGTTTTTTGAAAGCACAATCTTTTTCTCGTCTTCGTCAATAAAATGACAAGTCATATCAAATCTATACTTTAATGAATACAATAAAAGTGTGCAACAGTTAATCCACTCCAACATAAATCACCAAGTCCCAACTTGTCCTGTAAATGTGGTTATTTATTTATCATACAGGTCAAGTGGGTAGTGCTCCTTGTACTGCTGCACGTGTCTCCACATGGAATCTCTCTGTTTGTTAAGGTGGGGCGTCATCTCCTCATACACGTCGGTAAACATCAGCTCGATGTTGGGCTTGAGACGTTTCTCGGCCTTCTCGAACGCCTCCATCACCGTCTTGCGAGACTGCTTCCGCCAGCTCCTCTCGTCGTCCTCGCTCCACCAGCTACGGCTCGTCATGTAATGTCTCAGCCGGGAGATTGGGTGGTCCTGCTTGTCCCAGTAGTTCACCTCGTCCACCGAACGGTAGGCCGAGCTGTCGTCACTGGTGCTGTGGTGGCCAATTCTGAGGGATGAGCGGGATTCTTCATTAATTTCAGGGAAGGGGGAGCGCATTTTCTACAAGCCCTCATTGAATGTTCCTTGTCAAAATCCATTTTGTTACCAAACCCACTCACTTAAATTTGAACGCTTCCTAAGTATGTACTTTTAATATCCAAGATACAACTTAGAGAGGGAAATCAAACATCAGGAGAACTTGTATGATTCAGGGATGGTTGCTTAAACGGGGCCCCGGGGCTTTCAAGCTAGTCATGATCTCGCTGAAGCCTCTCCACAAACATGAAGTGAAGATTACTCCAGTTGACGACACCTACGCTCGTCACTAAGTAGGTTCAATGAAGGTCTTTTACAGACCTGTTCGAGCATGAACGTAATGTAGAAAAGAACCGGAGAGTGTCAGCCATGTAGTTGAGTTGCCTCTTTAACGAGGGCCCCGAGCGTTGTCACGCTCCCTCTAGTGAGCCGGGTTGTGCCCGGGGGTTTGTCGTGAAGGGCAACGCGGCAGGAGTGAAGCACTGTTAACAAGGTTGCCGTAATAAACAAAACAGCCCCTCCTTTTTCTAACAGCCGGATCAGATGGACAGGAGAACAACTGATGTCTATCTTCTTCATTCTTTATTTACATTAAGGTTGTTTGTGAACTTTTGCAGTTGTCAACACTACTGGTGTCCCAGACAATGCTCACGTAGTGCAGGCCTCACATGTACTAGACTAACCTGTAGGTCATCGCTTCGATGAGGAAGGGCTGGTTCTCGGCCACGGCTCTGCGACGCGCCTCCTTTGTAGCATTGTACACGGCAAACACATCGTTGCCATCGACACGGATGGACAGCATGCCATACCCCGGCCCACGAGCGGCTGTTCAGTCGGCGGAGGAAAGAAATAAATGGCGTGTTCACGAGAGCTGCGGAGGACTTGCAGGAAAACCACACAGAGGCTTCTCTTACCGATGCCATCGCCCCTGTACTGCTCGTTGGTGGGGGTGGAGATGGCATAGCCGTTGTTACGGCAGAAGAATATCAGCGGGCACTCCAGGGTAGCAGAGAAGTTGAAGCCGGCGTGTGCGTCCCCTTCGCTGGCCGCTCCCTCGCCAAAGTAACAGATTACGGCGCGGTTCATGTTCTCTCTTTTGAGGGCGTACGCAGCTCCGGCCGCTAGAACAAACACATAAAAGGCGTGCTTGTATATTTACTGGTGTGTGTGTGTGCGCGCATTGACGGACAGGGTTGACACACACATGTGCACAGCTCACCCTGAGGGATCTGAGTGGCCAGAGGAGAGGAGATGGTGACGAAGTTCAGATCTTTGGAGCCATAGTGCACAGGCATCTGCCGGCCCTTCCCGAGGTCGTCGGCGTTGGCGTAGCACTGAGCCATGAACATGTCCAGAGGGAAGCCGCGGTACATCAGCACTCCTGCAGCAAAGGAAGTGGGAGGGTTGAGATTCTAAGATAACTTGCATGTTTTTTTAAGACATGTTCGCTGGTTTATTTCTGGATGTATTTCTAAGTTTTTATTTTTGTGCAAAAGGGGAGCTACAAATAAAGACTTTAATTCAGGATATTTCTAAACGACTGAGCAACCGACTAATGCATTTCGACATGCGTGTGTGGCTGTCTGAATGAAGCAATGCTTGCCTCAGACGTCACCAGTCGCATGAGTATTGAGCACTAAAGTGATCACTTTGGATAAAATTGTCTCACAAGCCCTGGAGCAGAGCATACCTACGCCAGAGGTGAATGTAGAAATAAAGGTTAAGTACAAGGTAAATAATTTGATCACTATCAAAACTTGAATAACTACTTTAGGAAAAACCACACGCTGCCCCGTCCTTACCAGCTTCTCTGTATTGACCGAAGACCATGTCGCTTGGGTCGAGAGCAGCAGCGCTGCCGATGTGTGTGCCCTCCTCGCCGTAGTTGGTCATGTAGAAGGAGATACGACCCTGTGAGAGAAACACGTTAACGCGCCATTACAACATTCTTCAGCTATTTACTTCCTTCACATTCAAGCGGAAACAATCACCTGTCTCTGTGACTCGTAAAGAATGCGATCCATTGTGTTCAGCAGAGTCATCTTCTGATAGAAGTTCAGAACCGTCTCTTTGGAGAGCTGAGCGGGAAAAAAAACACAGAAATACAACCAATGGGTGAATTGAGTGACGGTCATGTTGCCACTTTTGATAACCGGGGGCGTGGGCGGGCCGACCGTACCTGAGGGTCTTGAGAAGGATTGATGATGTTGCCCTGCCTGTCCATCACCCGGTACACTGGGATCCCAGAGATGACATTGGGCTGGATGAACTCAAGCTCATCCACAAACTCTGCAGAGGCTCCAGGGAACTGAGGCTTTTCCACCAGTGTTGAGTCAAAAGACTGCTGCCGGCACATCGCCTGAAAGATTGAATACAAGCATTGTTTATTAATAACATCACGTTGTTGTTGTTGTTAACAAAGTGATGTTGATCCAGAGCCCTCTCTTAAAATAGGCAGCACTAAGGTCTTATTTATCTTAACAACAACAGGCAAAAAGAGCAGCAGGCTATTTGTCATGTAAGAAAAAGATAATGTTTCAATTCCATACCAATACTGTACTGTACCTGGCTTTAATAATTTAATAATTGTATGAGATGAATGTATTGTTTTGTACTAACAGCACAGTAGTCATTTCCAGTTAACCTCCCAGATGGCTAATAAAAACAATCGTGTTCGGTTTTATTTGTATACACAATAGGAGAGGTACACAAGTTTAATTTTAATTATTAAATGCCTTATAATGTACATATTTATAAACCATAATGTTAGATTGAAGGTGCAGATATGCTGAATTATTAGTATGGTATAAGTATCAGTATTAAGTAAAAATAGCAATACTACAGCGCAACAATACTGTTATCAGAAAACATCCTGCATTGGAGTAATAGTACTTACTATGTCCCATTTCAGATTTAAATTTAACTGGATAATGATTAGTGATGCATTAATGTGTACATGACTGTGATGTTGCAACTGGTAGAGGTGTCTTAATCCATAATAATAACATCACTTTATTAGTTGATTTTCATTTTGTGCTGAATCTACAAAGTAAGTAATAAGGAATCAAATAAATATAGGGGAGTAAAAAACTACAATAATGACTTGTTAAGTATAAAGGAGTAGATAAAGTAGCATAACGTACAGGTACCTCATAATTGTTTATAAGTACATTGTGTACAGCACCTTTGTAAATACGGTCACTTCATTTATGACTAAATCAATTTATAGGAATAAAAACACAAGCATATATAGTAAAATGCAACATGTTTATCATATTATAAAGAACAGATGCCAGAAAATATATTTGTATTTCATGGGAGTTGACAATAACCGTTTAAATGTCATGTTTGTTTCAGTGAAAGGTATTTCCACTTCAAGTTGAACTTGGAAGGCGGAAGCGTTATCCTCACGCCCCTCTGTTCGACCAATAGAAATACAGCTAAGCTGAAGCGCTAGACAGTTAGTTAGCTGGCTAGCAAGCAAAGTTTCAGCCACAACAAACAAACACAAGGAGCAGCATTGCCAGTCAAGCTGCAGATTCAGTTTTAGCAGACATATGTATCCACAGACACGTTGACACGTGCAGGTTGACCTTTAACACGGGTGCATTGGAGTATCAGTCGCTAATAAACGTAGCGTTAAGCCGACAAGGTTGTCAGCTAACGCTAAGCTAGCTGGAGCACAACCAATCGCGACAACTGAAGAAGTCGAGCAACACACTGTGAATCCTTGATGGAGCACCAGCTCCAAACATGTCTAACCCTGACCAGAAAGACAGATACTTCCACGTCCATCTCGTGGCTGATGACGTAACGAAACAACACGAGTTTTGACTTGGGGCCCAAATCAGACGACTTCTTCGTGGTTGCTTTCACGACCTTTCGCATCATCAAGCTAAGCGCTGACCCTCGCGATCTAACACCAACGTGACAACACAGCAACGTTGCTCTTGATCAAACTTACACCGACTCTGAAGGCTCTGTGTTGAAGCAGCCGAGACGCCTTCAGTCCTGTCGTCTGACGGGCAGCGTGGAAACACACTCCATACATTTTGTTCACACTCCTCACAGCCGCCGCCATCGTGACCGTCCGCAGCAGTTAGCTCGTGCACAAGCTCGTCAGCAGCTTATATGTGTGTAAGAAGCACGCGACAGAGCAGAAGTGAACTAACAGTAACAGTCTGGTGGCCCGACAGATGTCTGCATCCACAATCACACTCGCAGGGCGAATAGGTACAGACAGCAGTCTCACGTCATACGCAACAATCATGACATCCGGTCACGCCTTCACATTAAGAGTCAAGGTGATCGAAAGCACTACGCAGTATTTTAGCGTGGGAACCGAGAGCAGTAAAATACATGACATATTTTACTTATGTAAAAGTAAGAGTACGACAGTGTAGAATATTCATGACAGCCATGCATTCACAACTCTTCTTAAATAGAAGTACAAAAGTACTAGCATCAAAACAGAATTATTGTACCTAAAGAAAAAGTACTCATCATCTGGTAAAGTCGGGGATAATTGTAACTACTTTATGTACCACTGTCACTGGGTATGGTAAGTTTGTGGATTCGTTACATGCCACATTATAGGCTTGACACATATTTAAAGGGGTTCAATACAGAGCATTTTCGTTTAATTAACCCTTAGCATTCACTCTTAGTTTGAAGACAAGGCAGATCTCTTCCGATATCCATGCCTCTAACGTGTTTTTGGGGCGTAATTATACACCTGATACGCCTTTCCACATTGCATTGTCTCGAACAAAGATTCGTTTATCCAGTTGTCTTGTAAAACTGCAAGAACATTTTATAAGGTGTGTGAACATCCTGCAGTGATACATTATGACCAGTGGTGGAAGAAATACTAAGTTATACTAAGAATCATCATAATAACAGACCATTGCTTATGTATTATAAATTGTATTAACAATCTGAATCTGCGGGTATTAACTAATATATTTTTTTTTATGTCGTGGGGTAAAATGTACAACATTCCCCTAATCTAATTTCCCTAATCTAATCCCTTAATGAATTGGGATAGAATGTACTTGAAGACGAATAGACGTTTACTTGCCTTGCAACTCACCAAATGGAAGTAAGATTCATGTCGTAAAAACTAGTGAACGAGTACTGCATAAAGAGTACTACCTAAAGAGTAAAAGCACCCTTAAGTGGTTGCATATTAAGGTCATTCTGAGGTTCAAAGTCAAGCGATTACTCCTCTTGTAGATGCAGCAGCTGTAATCCACTGTTATTCCTGCCTTTCAACAAAAAAAAACCCCACCAAAATTAATATGATTTGTGTAATTAAATTGCTTACATTAACATATTTATAAACATCTAATTTATAGTATATGAATGAATGTTTTTCAGAACACATCATCTTAAATAAAGTATAATTGAAGAACGAGCGATCAAATGTGCAATTAATCCTTTATTTTTACCTCATCAAATCATGTTATATAGAAACAGTGCGTGCATGAACTTACCATCAAGCAATGCATTAAAGTTAAAGCGCTCTAGTTTCTTACTTTTTCCTGTAGTAGAAAGTTATAAGACGAAGTGTTTTTTTTCAGTCACTTTCACAACATAATGTCAGTGACCAAACTGAAGCAATCAGGAATAATAATACAACATATTATATATTGATAAATTATCAATTATTGGGAACAATATTTCAATATGCGTATACCCTATTGTAGAATGATATAGAAGTATTAAAATACACGTTTAGGCATAATTCCTTGTCATAAGTAAGGGCCCCAAGTGGCAAAACAGATTACGTCATTCGCCCGCGACACGCGGATCGCGCTCACGGGAAGCAGCGGTCCTGCGGCGTGATGGACGTGTGCGGCTCCGAGACTGTTACTCTGAGGGACTTCGGTTGTGAGCAGAGTTTGCTGTCTCGACCTGACGGCTCCGCGTCCTTCAGTCAAGGTAACGACGCAGAGAAACAGGACTCGAGGCCGACGAGCAGCAGCAGCAGCAGCGAGCAGCCGGACCGCAGCTACTGTTAGCATTAGCATCCAGAAGCTTCATGTGGTCTCAGTTGGACTGTGCGCCGCCGGTTCTGTAGTTCAACGCTTCATTCCTCCTGGTGTTTTCTTCTTTTAATTCGTAGAATTATCAAAAATATTGACATTTAAATATACCTAATGTCGTAAAAGTATTCTGTGCTGTATTATATTGCTGTATTATGATTATGGGTTGTATTGGTGTGTTCATTAGATATTCCTTTTATTAGTCCCACTGTGGGAAAATTTGCAGCAAACAGGGTAAAGTGCACACAAGAGACACAGTAAAAACATCTAAACGAGTAATATATATATATATATATATATATATATATATATATATATATATATATATATTTATATTTATATTTAGTGACAGTTTAACAATGCCCATCGTTCATCATGCCAAGATACTCACAAATAATCTAAAAGCATTAATCGGTACGCAGCAGAAACTCTGCTGGTTGTAGCTCAGTCGCTTAAACGTCAGGTTATGTTTTGATAAATTGTGTCTGTCTCTAGGTAATACTCTATTGCAGATAATATGCTGTCAGCTTGTCATTATGATTGTTGGATAATTGGGCATTCTAGTTGCTCCTTCAGTGCACTCCCAAGTGCTTGTCTTTCAACAATGGTCATGAATGTTGCACTATTACTGTGAAACTTCTTGCTGGCCTTTGTGTCTTTCTCTTTTATATGATTTGCATTTTACTCCTGTTATTGTTTTTTTGGTTGCCAACATCTGCAGTGGATCACATCTTCTATGTTTCCTCCCTTCTAGACTTTCCAGTTATTTGTTATTTATTAATAGCATCTCCTCAAGGAGATACTGATCTGTGTCTGTCCCCGACTAATCTTGCATACTGCTGCACCAAACGGCATGCAATTGTAGGTACACATTTATGGCTGCGTGCTCGAGGACTTCCTGTGGTCGCGGTGGTTTCTCAGAACACGTTTTATTGCCCGTTTCACACGGCTGCTGATCGGCTACTTACTCATCACTCACTGAAAATGACATCAATAAGCCTAAATACTAAATACATTTCATGTAATGGTTACCATCGTGAGATAAACAACTTCAAACACCCGGTGCAGTGATCGGCGTGGATTCAAATGAGAGTATATCTTTTGTGTGAGACCTGTGGATGAAAAAAAAAATATTTGATACGCATACGCAGTACAATCAAACATTGCAGTGATCGTGGTAGACACACCTGTGAGAGATCGGCACTCTACAACTAATTTCCCCCCCTGGATCAATCATATATTTCCAGTTGAGTAATGCTGTCTCTTTGTTCACAGGAGACACAAGTGTGTTGGCCGCAGCTTACGGACCAGCTGAGGTCAAGGTCAGTAAGGAAATTTATGACCGGGCGACACTGGAGGTGTTGATACAGCCCAAAGTGGGACTGCCAAGTAAGTGATTCTCTCATTTCTCACTGTGCAGCTTTCTTTCATGCGTTTGTTAGGCGTCTAATGCACATCCTGAATACTGTTCTAAAGCAATGTGCTCAGTTTGAATCTTCTTTTATGAGCGATGATTTCTTTTAACTTTATTTAGCACTTCTTTTACTTTGTTAATGTTCAGTTTTAATATTTCACACACAGGCAGGATGCTTTAGTGACACTGAAGTTGACATTAAGATATGCAATATAACGGTATAAATATTTATTGTACGGAAATAGATGTTTCTACAAGCTTCAGGAGGCTGGTAGCTGTTCATCTTTACAGCCATGTCCACTTCTGGTGTGGAGTAACGGCCGTACCACAACACATCACAAGGGGGTGTAAGTCAGCCTGTTTGTTTCCCGTCTGACTCGCGTGTGTTACCCAACATTTCGTTATTTCCTAGGTGTAAGGGAGCGATCACAAGAGCAGTGTGTGCGAGAAACCTGCGAGGCATCGCTGCTCTTGTCACTTCATCCTCGCTCCTCCCTCACACTCATTCTTCAGCTGATACACGACGATGGTTCGGTATCCTTCAGTAAAACCCTGCTGGCAGGGCACCGAAACGGCATGTTTATAAGGCGTTTCCTTGTCCGTGTTCCTTCCTTATCTGTTTCTCAGGTCTTGTCCTGCATCTTGAATGCCGCCTGCATGGCTCTCATGGACGCGGGCCTGCCGATGAGTTGCCTGTTCTGCGGCGTGACCTGTGCCATTGATGCAGACGGTCAAATCATCACAGACCCCACTGCTGTGCAGGAAAAGGTAAATCTGGCATCCATGTGTAGTACACCCCAAAGTTTCCAGGTGCATCACAATACATCCCACATCAAAAAATTCTCAATAGTTCAAGTGTGCAAAAGCAATTTTTCCCAGAGGATGAAGGGCATGAGAGTAGCGTATATTTTATTGATGCATATCAGTAAAATCATCAGTTTCATTATGCAGGAATACAAAAGTGGCCTTTGACTTATAAAAAAAATCATCCTTTGACATATACCTAAAATATTGAATGAATATAATAATTCAATATTTATTCGTTAATTTGTTCCCGTCTGTGTCGACTCTCAACAGGAAAGTCGGGCTGTGATGACCTTTGCTATTGACGGCACAAAACACAGAGTAATGATGTCGTCCACCAAAGGATCGTTTTCAGTAAACGAGGTCGGTAAATAAATGAACAACATTGTCAAAAGCAGTTGCTGAGAGTCATGCCTGATGTGTGATTTCCAGATCTGTCAGATGTACAAGCAAAGCTCTGTTTTGTCATTGTCGTGCACACGTTGTCAGTAATCTCTCTGTTGACGAGATGTTTTTCAGACTCTGCCTCTCGTTATATGTCATACACATACGTTGCTTTTGTCTCCTACAGTTGCAGCAGTGCATCGCAGTCAGTCAGAAAGCATCGGAGAAGATCTTCCAGTTCTACAGAGACTCTGTCAGCCGCCGATACTCCAAAACCCTCTGATGAAGCAGCTCTTTTTTCTTTTTCTAGTCTTGTTTTTTTTTTTTTTTTTACAATGAAAATAAATCGTGATGTTGTCTTATAACATTTAGTCACCACTCCCTTTGCTTCAGTGCAGTCGCAGTCAGCTGTGCTGTGGGTGAGAAGACATCGGTGAATTGTTCAGTGAGTTTGCGAAATAAAGAAAAAGAGCAGAGATGAATGTCAAACAAGTGCATTTATTGGGATTCATTGATTATTCTCTCCGTTTCATATTTACATGTAATAAAAGGATGTGAAATAAATATCTCTTGTACTAACTCATCTGCCGCAACCTTTGACCTTGTTTTTGTTTTTTTAATTGACGATCTATACAAGTGATACAAAGTGAGACAAATCTGACTGCGATCCATCGAGGCGATCCACAATAACTGCTCACGTATAAATCACTAATTGTGGCAAGTCAGCTGTAACAACAAAGGGTCTGTTTTTGTCATTGACACAAATGTCCAGCGGAGACGGAGGGCGGCTCGGGATTGTCAGGACTTCAGCGCCGTGCGTCCGTCTGTGCAGCTGTATCGCAGCACATCAACGGTGACGGCCAGCGAGGGCCAGACACTGAGATGTCCCAGTCGTGTCTACATATACCACCTCCAGTGGCTTACATATTATCAGCTCAGTCTTGATACAACACTGGGTTTGCAGAAAACAAAACATTTGCAGATCATCAGGAGACTCTATAAAAACTATACATCTAAATAGAAAATGTCAACTTTTACCGGACAGTCTTATTTATTTTTTAATCATTTACTTTGAGTTCTCTTGTTCACTGCTTCCTTAATGGCACATTTAAGCTCAAACCAATATGGCCAGAGTGTTTGACTTTTCCCAAAGCTGGGGGTTGCGACAGTTCAGGACCAAAAGAAGGAAGTGATCGTAGCTTGAAACAGGTTTGTACACGGCAAACTACAAACTGGCCATGCAGATTTCTGTCATGACCAAAATGGAGATTTTATTGACTCATGCATCATGTGGCACTAAGATTGTCTTGCCAGGCAATCTTTCCTTTTTTCTTTGTTTTTTTTTACCCCTTTGCTCATCTAAACAAAGTGTTATTGTTTGCTTACATAAGTTTACGGAGCCAACTTCATTTTCAAGTTTGTCATACGGCAAGAAGCAACTTTCTGAAGGATTTCGGTCGTCTTTTTGAAATAGAAAGTAGGAGAATCTATATTTGGAGAGCGTGGAGCAGCAGCCCGGGTGTTTCTATTCATGGAACAGCTCATAAAAGGATCATCCTCAGAGTATCTTCCATATTTTTGGCACTTTTCCTTTCATGTCTGTACCTGCTGTCTATGTCATCATTTCCAAACACTGTATACAGAAGCAGCTACTTTATTCCTCTACCTAGAGCCGGTGTTCCACATCACCGCTTTCTATTTGTAAATTCCTGAAGTTATAATTATTTTCTTACATAATGGCACTATATGTTAGTTTTTTTTTCATTTCTTTTTTTTGTGCATTTTTAAAAATAAAGATACTTATTGAACTTGGCATTAAACAAAGCAGATTTTGTCCGTTCTGCAGGTTAACAATTGTGACGCAGAATGTGAAATCAGGATGTGCATGTGCAGTGTTTCCCTGTGGTCCATCTCTCTGGCCAGAAGAGTCTGGCTTCTCTGAAAGAAGAATGCTTCTGGCTTCACATTATATATATATATATATATATATATATATATATATATATATATATATATATATATATATATATATATATTTAAAGCTGCGGAGCTCTAAAAGCTGTCCCCAGCTTTCACCCCACAAGCGACAGCACAACGCGCTCCATCAGGATTTAACTGCTGCCTCGTCCTTGCTGCGACCTTCTCACAGATCTGCAGCCTCCATCGCCCGTCTCCTTGCCTCCGCTCGGCTCCTCCCATGCAGACCGGGCCCGTCATTTCTCTTAGCGTTTGTGACAGTGTTGCGATGACATCTGCTTTGTTGCCCGAGTTTTTTGATTGATTAATGTTCTTACTTTAGTAATGTTTAACACGTGATGACGACGACAGCACAAATGCAAAGGATGGCAGATAACTTCACCTCGGGTGACAACATGAATCACATTTACACACTGAATCTTCAATATGGAGTGATATTGTGGGCTCACCTCTGAGCTGAATAATGTCCTGATCCAATAAGAGGTGATTATGACCTATACATCAGCTCTTCTGTACGTTTCCAGTTGGTGTCGAGCTTTATGTGTGTTTGTGTGTGTGTGTGCATGTGTGCATGTGTGTGTGTGTTGTAGTTGGGTTTTATGGTGGTTTTCCAGACAGGTAGGAAATCAATGCAGCGATGGCACAGATGTACGTGATGATTCCAAACACAATGGAGAGCACCGAGAGCCACAGAGCCTGGCGAGACGCTGCGTTGGCCCCCTGAAAATCCCCCTCAGCCGACGCCTTGTTGGTCTGGAGGAGACGGCAGAGCGAGATAAGGATTAGAGGACAGGAGGTGGGGGAAAGAGGAGAGATCGTCATTCGTCATCATTCGTCGTTGTCCTCCCTGGGCCTCCGCTTTCCTCTTCCACACATTCCAGTCACACGCTAAGCCGCTGTTATGTTCCTTTCTCTTGTGCCTCATTCATCACTTTCTCCTTCCTGCTTCCGTCCTCTCCCCCCCCTCCAGTCCTCGTCATTGACTCTGACCTCTGTTTTAGGATGCACTCAACAATATTGGATATCTATCAGATTGGAGCTTCTTGTTATGACTCTAATTAAACCTTAACGAAGGCCATTGATCTGATCAAAAGGTCTTTGCAGCTTGCTGCCAGTTAGCTTTGCAAAACCCTTGATGGGATTTCTCTCCCTCCCTCTTTCCCCCCTGCACTGTTGGAAGGATGCCTTTATAAACTAAGGGGTCTCTGGCGACAAGAGAGAGAGATGTTATGGGCTTTTCCACACTGTCACTGATAATAGTGAGTGATGAGTTGGTGCAGTGTTGCTGTCCCCTCTTCCTCTCGGTCTCCCTTTCCACCAGCCTTGACTTGCAAGAGATTGATAATCTCCACTATCAAATTAACACTCAGTGATACGGATTTTGAAGAGCGAGAAATACATAAGGTGGCATATATATATAAAATATATGTATATATATATACTTATATGTATAAATAATGGAAAAAACATCTATTGATATGAATTGGCACAATATTATATTGATATTAATGCTATATGAAAAAAAGATTTATCAGTGAATCAGTCTGAATTATAGGAAAGAGACACTGTTTCTGAATTGTGTTTCTAAAAAGATCCAAATGTAAAAAAACACAAAAACAATGCACATTCTCATGCGTTGCTCCTTCAGATTTTACCATTTCTAACCTTCTAAACTCAAACACGTTTGCATGAAACTTGACCTGTTGTTAGTTTTTACTGCGGAGGGTATGAAATCACCCATGGCTGTGAACTACAGTGCCAAGTAGTATCTTGTCAGCTCTGGACAGAGTGTGTGTGTGTGTGTGTTTGTGTGTGTACCTTCTGTGAAAGGTAGAAAGCGGCGATGCCCAGGGGCCAGAAGCAGCAGAGCATGGAGAAGAAGGCCAGACCCAGGTAGTCTTGAGGGATCATCAGAGGGAAGTTGCTCTCACTGTCTGTATCACTGAAGTCATCAATAGACGAGTCCTGGGATTCAAGCAGAGTGCACTTTGGTTGAGTTCAGGTTAAACTACAGATGAATCACCTCGCAGATGGTTTTGTTTGCGGAGGTTTTGAGATATTTGTCTTTGAGGTTTCTGCTGCCTTGGATGTTACTTTTAAGAAATCAACAGCACCTTCCCTCATATAATGTGTCCACATTACTCTGAAAAATTCAGAGAACACAATGAGAACCTTTTTCATGGGGACTGCTCATCTCTTTCACTGACATTGTTTCTTGAATTGCACATTTATTCTGAATTTATGCTGAATTTTATTTGTAAATGCTGTGAGCACCACAAATTAAACTCCTTTTAACTTTGTGGGAGCTCGTTGCGCTCACCTTTTAACTGTGTATAGTGTAATACAGTGTGTGTATCCACTTGTATCAGCTTTATTGAGGTAAAACATGTAAAACCAAAAGTATGTGCATAACCAGACGAGGATAAGTAAGATGTACGTTATACATGACCCTTTGGACTCAAAGCTTAGTTTCTTGTTTCACTGAGTATAGTCCAATGTTTCATATATACACACAGAGACAGAGATGGTCACTGTTCATTGGAAGCATTAAAAATGTGCTTGTTTTGTTGTGCTACCGTCCTCCACAACAACTGTACAACTTTCGCTGGTGCCTGTGAGATTATGTGACTGAATGGGGTTAGCCTGGCTGTGCACTAGCTCTGCTGACCGCAGGCAATTCGTGACTCATGCATCTTTTTGAAATAGCTGCATATATTCAATCTGACTTCCTCGCTCACTCCGACCTCGTCATATTGCTCGCTTGTTTCATTGTGTGCTTGAAATTATTGTGCGTTTTCCAAAGATGCTCCTGCAACGTTCGAGCAAACGCTTCATGGGTCAGCATCACTTTAAAAAAAGAAAGAGAAGAAAAGCTGCTTTTAAACATTAAAGAAGATCAGTTGGGGGAAAGTCCACAGTACGTCAATACAAGCAGTACTTGAAAACTTCTCCTAAGGTCATCTCTCCCGCTCGTACCACACTGATCATTGAGCATGAAGCAGCGATGGAGTTTAAGTCCTCTCACTGGGGTTTGGAGGGAAACCAGGGAGGAGGAGACGATGCGCGGTGGCTCTTTGAGTTCACTGCAAGGTTTTATTCCCACCGGCCTGCGCCTCTTGCATCGCTGCACTACTGCCAGCCTTCAGAATGAGCTGGAGAAAGTCATTTCGCTGTTTTTTGTCCTTGTGTAGCTCCTCACCTAAACTTTGCAGCAGCCTCTTGGTTTGTGTGTGTGTGTGTGTCACTACTGTGCGTTTGTCCGCTCGCTTATGTTCTTAAGCATAGTCCTAATCGTAAAAACGGCCTTTAGCCTTTTAGTTCGCAGTGGGTAATTAGACCTTTGTGATACAACCTTGCTGAGAGAATTTTTATAATTATCCAAACAGCCAGCGGCTACTTACTTGGGATATTTGCAGCATATGCATTCTCATGTTGACTCCCAAAACATCAGATGACCACCAAAAGAGTCTTAAAGCTAATTTACATCTAACTCCAAGGTGGGTTGTGCTCAGTGATCTATGAAATAGAACTGGCATCCTCCATCGCTGCTGTAGTGTCATTACCTGCACCGCAGTAGGAGAAGAGCTTTATGTAATCTGGCTTTTTGACAGTGAGCATTCAATTGCTGCCAACCCCTGAAATGCACTGCTTATATGTCTATTTTAAGTTCCTCTTTGGCTCCCAGAGTCGGTACTGAGAGTAGGAGAGATGCTTTTACTTTTTATGCAAAACTCCTTCGAGCCTTGAAGAGGACAGAACAGTAATGTGCAACTTCTTTGATAATTACAATCATGTGTTCAGTCATGTATCCTGCAATGGCTCCCTGACTCAGCTTCTCTGGTGTCATCTCTGCTTTACATGGTTGTAAACTGATTAACATCGAGTTTGGAATGCTGGATGGACAAAACAAGACATTTGAGGATTTCCGCACAACTTACTGGGACGTTTTCACTATTTTCTGACGCTTAATAGACGAGAAAGTTAACCCTAGTTTTGGGCCCTGTTAGCATCTCTCTTGGGAATCTGCAGGAAGTGAATAAGTTGCACTGCGTTCTGATGACACTGTCATAAGTTTGTTTTAAATGAACGCTCCGTTAGACAATCTGCAATTCAAGTACAGTGAAAAAAGACTCTCAACATCATGTGAGTGGGATGTCTTACGTCAGAGTCGGGGAGCAGGTCGTCCTCGTCCTCGTCCATGCTGTAGGACACACTGTGGAAGTCCTGCGCCTCGGCCAGCAGCTTCCTCTCCAGCGTGGAGCCGGGCCGAATGTCCACGAAGGTGGTCTCCAGGTAGTCTTTGCTGAGCAGGGTGTCGGCGTGGCCCCAGATGGGCGCCGGTGGGTAAAAGGACTCCAGCGTGCGAGGTAGGGAGCAAGGGTCCAGTGGCTGCTGCTGCTGCTGCTGCTGAGTGTCAGGACGATGGCCACAATAGCTCCTCCATGCTATGGGAGGGTAGGCCCTGTCCTCCTCACACTTCACCAAGATGCCCTTGAACATCCCGCCAGGGGCCTGTCCGGGCCCCGGCACTGAACCTGGCGCCATCCCCATCCCCGATGCCCGGCTGTTATTGGGGCTTTCTCCCAGAAGAGGGTGCTCCAGCTCATCTATATTCTCCATCCCTCTCTTTTAATACCAACCACACAAGAGGCCACCACATCCACAACCAAACGTAATCTACAAATCGGCCTGCAGAGCGACTCCCTGAATGGGTTCACGCAAAGGCAGCTGCTTTGGTGGCTTTAGTGTTTCAGTGATAATCCATCCGTAATCCTATTCTTTAATTTTTCTCTTATTTCAGGCCTTTGTCCAGAGGCAAGCAACACATGCCAGCTTCATGAAATATCCTCAGCGTTCCAGTGGTAGCCGTCTCCCGTGTGCTACGGGGTGTGCTGAAGTTGCGCAGGGGACTCGAGATCCTCTTTTCCTCACATGTCATAAGCTATTTGTTTCAGGGCTTGATGGCTCGGGGTTCGCCCCGCGTCTTCCGCTTCACATGATTAAGTGCGTCAGCGTTCATGAATATGCTAATGTCGGCTACTTTCTCTCTCATGCAATATGGAAATGTCAATTCCGATGATGGAGGACCTTGATTAACCCCTGACAGGCGAAACGAAAACACTGGGCAATGGGTTTTCAGTGGGATCCGCCCTCAGGAACTCATGAAAACCGTCTCATGCAATAAAAGACAAAGGCTTATTAATCCAAGTACAGTGTCATGTGATCAGCAATCTTTCCCCTCAACCGCTTTGGATGCAAATGAGCAATGATTGTGAAAAGAATAACAAAAAAGACTCTCGGTCTGTCGTGACATACAGCCGTGTCTTTGTTTGCACTGACAATGCTTGAAAAAAAGAAATGCAGCGGGCCTTCCAATGACCGGCGGTCGTTTTGAGTCTTGGACGTACACAACCTCCGACAGCAGTCAAACTATTGGCGCAATGAATGGATTGGGGCCATATTAGAGGGCAGTTAATCTGCGAAAGCAACGCGGCTCCAGAAATAGAATCCTATGGCGCGTGTCGGCAGGTCGGCGGGCCCGCCAACAAGCCGCTTCCTCTGCTGTTGCTGCAGGAAGCCATGATGAAGAAACCCAAAGTCCTCCGGTGTTGATTTATGATTGTGAGTTCTGCCCAGCCTGGCTCGGCAGCGCTCCTTTGGGACATGTATTTTTAATGTTCCCCCGTCCACCTTAGGGTTTCATTCGGGACAGACGAGGAGTCGGGCAGCTCTCTATCCAGTTTGATGAGGGCGAGGGGGTCTGTTAAGAGAGGTCACACAAAATATTTAGACATCACAAGCTTCACTGCCAAGGCCCCAGTTTGGACCAGAGAGTTATTATTACACACACACACACACACGCACACACACACACACACACCTTGGGCTACCTTAACCCTCCCCCTACATTCGCCGCATCAGCACATTCCTCGCAGTGGACCAGCTTTCCTTCTTCGCCCTCAAAAATAAAGGCGAGTCCCCTCAATGTAACAACGCCCCCAACCCTTAAGGTAAGTAAAAGCAGGTAACAGCCTAATTATACTGCCCTCTACGGTGTGAAGGGATACCTGTTCCCAGGTGTTGGAGAGAATGTGGGTCACACCGCAACTCATTGGCCACGGCAGCGCTGCGACGTGGCCTGAGCATTAATGATACGCCAAAGACACGAGCAGCACGCCGCGGCATTAAAGCTTTTAAAGACGAGCGGATGATGGTTTTGTAAAGGGAAAGGACGCTCCGGCTGTGACGACATTCTTGTCGCTTCGAGACTGTTGTGTTCTTTCCTGCCCTTGGGTCATGTTTTTCATTTTCTGTCCTTCTTTCGTCACGTTTGCTGTTTTATTTCATTCTGCTAACGTGTGTGTGGTTTCGGTTCTTGCCCTTGTGTGTTCCCAGCCTCCTTGATTATTCACACCTGCCCTTGATTACTGATTTTTCAGTCGACCCTGTTGCTCCCCTGCTCGATTGTCTTTGTTCTACCATGTGTGCTCATCGTTTTCCAGCAATTCTGGGAGAATTAAAACAAACATAATGTTTTTTAGACCTGTATTTTGCCTACTCCCCGTCTGAATTTGTTGCCTCTGTTGTGTGAACTTTCCTCGTGTCCCATATCCGCCCTTGAGTCTCCCTGTCAGCTGTAGTCAAAAAAGGTATGTCTTTCTATGTTTAAAGTGGTATAATTTTGCTCATTTGTAGCGGTGAAATAGTGAGAGTTCCCACTGTGGCTAAAAATTCCCTTTACTCTCTCGGTTTTGGCCCACCGTCCCACTGAGATGGACGTTTTCCTTCTTGAAAGTGACTTTTTTCCCACTGATTTGTCTGATGCACATAAATAGCGCTTTAGTGTGGATGCGTCAAAGTGGGACATAAGCCGGACCAGACGTGTTGATGGGCTGTTCTATGGGATCTATCATTTTAAATGTCAATACAGCCAATCCTTTACCACAGCGGCTGTCAATCAGCTGTGTTAATGTATTTCTTGACGATTTAACAAACGGAAAACATATCGATTTGATCGACATTTCAATGCAGCAGAGCAGGACATACCAATTGCGTGGTTAATGGGTATTCATAAGCTGTATGAGATATTTTTGTGCCTTTTTCACAGGGATGATTCTCTATGATCAAAAACATGAAATAGCCAGAGTTGACTTTAAAGGATGACGTCCATCAGTTAAAGGCCAGTTGTTAAAATTACACTCTGAAAATAGAACTGAGACTCAAAGGAGCAGAGCGAACGAGTGATGTAGGCTGCCTCCTACATTTAGTTTTTTAATCCAACCTGCTTCGCCTCAACATATACGAGTTAGCAACGTGTCGCGTCACGTGCCCCTCACCTAATGCATGCTGGGATAGGCTCCGGCCCCTGCGCCAACACTGCACAGGATAAGCCACTTCGAAAATGAAAGAACAGTTGGACATAACGATGCTGATTGCCCCGTAAACATGGTGCTAACTCACAATATCTAAACAGGGGCACATGACTGAATGGCGGCGGCCAGGGAAAAAGAAGTTGTGTTTAGGATTTTGGGGGTCTTTTCCTCCCGGAATATGAATGTGCCATTTCAACAAACCGCGTAATATCTCATCAGTAAGTAAGTAAGTCATTCTGCATGGCGGAGTGCTTCATGTGCTCCAGATCAGTTCACTGACTCGTTGTTCCACGCCTCACCGCACAGCACAGACAGAAAAAACACAGAATAATTGGGTGTCTTTGGGCCGGCGTGGTGCTGCATGGTGCTGAGGGCTGCGTTCTGCTCGTGTGCTTTGATACTGCTTTGCTGTGCATACCCCCCCCCCCCCCCTCCCACACACACACACACACACACACACACACCCCTCCTTCATGGAGGGCGAGCACCTCTCACACTGAACACGCTGAGTGATCGTACAACCCACTGACGTCAGCAAAGGCTCCCAGCAAACTGCCCCCCTCGCACACATCTGGACATATGCCATGTCCCACACACACACACACACACACACACACACACACACACACACACACACACACACACACACACACACACACACATATCAATATTTGTAGCACATTTTAGCCCGGCCTTCCCCTTTCTCCCTCTCTCTCTCTTCGACCCCCCCTCCCAACCTCCCTGCAGCTTCATTCCAGGAGAGATGCACTCAGCTTTATTACCCCCCTCCCTCCTCCCACCCTTTGCACTGCTGCCCAGCAGCCACCATAAAAAGACTTCTGTCAGCTGTATCATAAGCCTGCCTCCGCTTCTGAATCTGCAACGCTCATAAAACATCCAGTCAGGTGGAGGGGAGGTTGCAAGGACACCGGCGCAAATCACAGGCGACACTTTTACAAGAGCTCCCCTCCGCTCCCTCCTCATCTCTCTCTCCCTTTTCGGTCTGGTGCTTTGTCACACACACACACACACACACACACACACACACACACACACACACACACACACACACACACACACACACACACACACACACACACACACACAGGAACACACATCCATCCCTCCCCTCTGATCTGACTTTGCCTCCATGCAAAACTTAAAACTTCTCTCCCTCCATGTACAGTTTCTACTTGCCGCACCAAAATAGAAGCGTGTTCTTTAAGACGTGGGAATGTGCAGCCAAAAGAACAAAAAAAGCAGAGAACTGTTGCTTGCTGACTCTTCTGTAGATTTCCAGACAAACACTGACGCGCTCGTGCACAGAGAGCTGGATGTAATGGCTGTAATACTTCAGCTGACACAGACGGAAGGCGCTGCATGTGCAGTGAACGCACTCGGGGAAAAAGAAAATGGCTCGAAGGCTTTGGGGGGGAATTGGTAGCCGTAAAACGCCCCAAAGGCTCAAAATGAAAAGACGCCTAGAAGAGCAGCGACGTCAGGCTGATAAGATCAGAGCATGCAGGCTTTGAGATATGCCGAACAAAAAGAATATCTGAGCAGCCAAGTGGCGGTTAAATGGCCCTATTGATTGCATTTCCAAACCCCTTTCTCTCTTTTTCTTCTTCTTCTTCTGTGTGCAGTGATGGACAAGAGCAGAGAGGAAACTGAACAGAAAAGATACGCAAAAAAAAAAGAAAAACAGGCGGCAGCGTCGAGCGCATTGCACAGCTCGTGAAAGCCCAAAGTAACATCATGTTCCTATGGAAACAAATTCACCACAGAGCGCAGCGCTCACTGCAGGATAAATGAAGCGGGGGCTAATTTGCCATTTCAGTGCTGCTCCTCTGCTCGGCTTGATAATAACTGGATGGGATAATTCCAGCGGAAAGCCGTGCCTTCCAGTAAGGACGTGTTTCTGTCACATTACAGCGCGAAGGATGGATCATTTCCATGGAATTACTCCATAATAACAAATGAGCGCAGTCACGCAGGCGCGGGCTTTACTGGAACCCTGCAGAATGTGTGCATGACACGGGAGCTCATTAATCAGGTCCACGGTGTGCCCCGCTTTGACCTCAGGCGCGCGCACGCACACACACACACACACACACACACACGCACACACACACTAATTTCCTTCACGTAGCTACACAAACGCAGCTTTGCATCATTTTGCCCTTTAGGCACACACACAAACACAATAAACAAACCATTTGAAGCCCTCCATGAACTGCCTCCTACATGCTCCCATAACTACCTACTTCACACACACACAAACACACACACACACGTCTCGCACAGCTGGTGCTTGTGTGCAATGAGGCCCGAGGAATGGCAAGTTACCCAAAGGCAATGTGTTGCGAGCTGCTCCAGCAATCTCTGCAACGTGTGTTGTATGTTGTACTCGGTGTTCTGTTATGTGCATCTGTGAGCTGTCACCACGACACACACACACACACACATACACGCACACACACGTTGCAGGGAGACTGGGCTTGCAGTGGTGTGTTGTTCATGCAGCCATGTGTGCATGTGTAAAGCCTGCTGCTATGTTCAGCAGGGTTCTCCAGGGTTTACATAATGTGTACAAGTTGTGTGTGCACGTTACTGTGTGACAAAACATTTGACCATGAAAGGTTATTTAGATTCCTGTTGCCAATGGCATCCAACACACTGAGTACAGCGCACAATCCATTTGAACATATTTCAAATTAGCAGTAATTTGTCCACTTGAATGTGGCCATCACTTCTCATTTCATTGGACACTGATTTACAAAAAAAACTGCAGCCCATGCAGTCAGTCAGTTTCAACATCCTCTCTAAACCCCTCCTTGAAAATGGAAAACAAGTGCCACCACAATTTTCTGTAAAAATGATGTCAAAATAACGTATTCTGTTGTATTTTACAACACAGTTCTAATGCTCTGCAGAGCTGTCGTAATGAAGGCCAAATAATGGCCCAAACCACAAAGATATGTCCTCACTTGTTATCCAAAAAAAATTGGCAGATGACATGTTGTGTAGACTTTTTGTACAGACAAAAAATAACATTGAAGTGTATCCATTATTTATAATATATGTTTCATCCCTACAAATTGTATTTTTGACTTGAATGTGAAGATTATTTTCATAGCATAAGCTCTTAGTGGTGACCAACAGCAGCCTGTTATTGTTTTAAATGTAGAATATGTCCAACACAAAGGCTGCAGATTGGTGTTGTGACCTGTATGTGTTTGTGTGTGCGTGTGTGTGTACTAGTATTTATATTAATGTGATGACAGAAATCTGTTCACACACACTCACACACGCACAACACTGGTGCGCACGAGATGAAACATTTGAGGTTTTAGGATTACTTGGCTTTCGGTTAGGTTTAGAATTGTACTTAGGCTCTAATTTCAGAGGAAGGATTACATTACGGCATGCAGGCGTTAACAAGGAAAATGTCCTCACAAGTAACTAAGACAAGTGTTAGCGCGCAGCAGCGAGCTGAGTGAGGTAATTAGCCTCTCACAGATCTTTACATGAGCGAGGATGTATTACATGGCCTCATCATCATCTTCACAGAGGGAGGGCATATTTGTTGGCCTCTAATTGACAATCCCCCTCCCTCCACCCCCCCACACACACACACACTAACAAACAGTGAAGAACGGTAACCCCTGCTACATATTTCCCACTCCACACAGATGAAGACTGGAGGGCTGCGGATGTGTCAGGTTACCTGAGGTTTCAGGCATGCTGCGTGTTTCTGTATCGCTGCACAGTCGGATGGTCGTGCAGCATGCGGCTCACAGCCATGCAAACATGAAGAATGGAGCGGATCTGGGTGTGTGTTTGTAAAAGAGGGGGTTGCTCTGCTGTTGTTGCGGTTACACTCCACAGCGGCGTGTCCTCTATTGTATATATTCATGAATATACAAAGGCAGCTGTGAAAAGTTCAGTTTAATAAATAATGAAAAGTGAGGAGCTCCCACATCCTCCTTTACGCTGAATGACAGTAAGACAATGTCTCATTTGCAGGGATGGATTTATTGACAGAGAATCGTCGTTTCAATCGTCGTTCACCTTGAATCAACAATCAAAACCGAGATTGAAATGCAAGTCCTGCTCTGACAAATGATGAAGTTAAATGTGAAAGCATACGCATAGTTGATTGTGAACAATCTCCATGTTATTAGCGTTGTAACTGGACACATGTGTATTCCATAGGGAACTTTACCAAGAATCACAGCTTTAGAAACTATGAGAAAAAACATCTCACAGTTATTTGTCAACAAATACTTAATAATAAACTTGATATCTGTGTACCAAGTTTCACTTCTGCATGCCTCATATATATTATGCACTCTACCATAGAACATGTAATTAACTTTAAGATATTAAAATGCAACGGCAGCACGCTCCACGATGGGCTTAACATGTTAGAATTAAAAGCTTAGCTGTATGTTAGCGTCATAATAACAACACAAAAAGAGAAAACATAAATTGTGTGCAAGCAATTACACTAACCGACAGATTAATTATTACGATATCAGCATTTTATTGATAAAACAGTCCTATTATAGTATTATTATTGTACAAGAAGACATTGCTGTTACACATTTGTGTTTATTCATTTTGGTTCATAAAAAGATTTGCAGGTGCTGTTTCACAACGGAAGGAATGATGGAACAATAACAGAGAAAGTAAATAAGCAACGAAAAGCTAACAAAAGGTGAAGATGTAAAAACACATGTTCCTTAGATATTGTTCTCACCTGTCCAGGTGCACTCGGGTCCGTCCTGTCCTGTCCTCGGGGTGAGTCCTCCGCGTAGAGACTCCGGGGGAATCCGGCGTCCCAGCTCGAAGCATCCACGCGGCTGAATGCTGCACCGCTGACTAGCTCGCGCTCGGCGTGGGCATGTGCAGAAGGTGTGTAAGCGCTGTGTGCGTGCGCGCACGCGCGCCTGCGTAGATCGTATCTGTATCCTACGCGCGTTTGCGTGAGAGAAGGAGCGAGAGCGTTGAGTCACAGAGAGTCCAACCTGTCTCCATCCCTGCGTCGGGAGGCTGAGCCGATGCGGCGGCGGACACACGCGGACGCGCCGCTCACACCTGTGCGGCAGCAGCAGCAGCGGCAGCGGCGGCGGCGGTGGTGTGCATGCTTTGCCCAAGACCTTTCCCCCTGCACAGCCTCCTCTCCCGCGTCCCCGTCCTCGCAGACACGAGCAGGTGTCTCGTTAATCCTCGTCGCGGTCGCAGCGCATCTTTCGCGGTTTAAACTTTCTTCTGCCGCTCTCAGCTTTTCTCTGACTTTACAAATGCAGCTCTCTTCCTCTCATCCTCCTCCTTCACATCTCTCTCTCTTTCCCTCTCTCTCTCCACTTTGCCTTTCCTCAGCTCCACCGCCTTCTCACGGTGGAAATACTGGGTCCTAAAGCCTGTTGGCGCGCGCGCGCGCGCGCGCGCGTTTGGCTCTGTGGTCCTCGTAAGGATGGGAAGAACAACACGCGCATGCAAAGTGCGGGCATTTCGCTTTTTCTTACTTGTTTAAGAGGATTACGGGGTCATGGCTTGATTTTGGGCTGGAATCGGGATTTGGGTTAAGACTGTAGCAGGAGGGTGTAAGGTTAGCCTCAGCCAAAACACGTGCGTGTGTGTGTGTGTGTGTGTGTGTGTGTGTGTGTGTGTGTGTGTGTGTGTGTGTGTGTGTGTGTGTGTGTGTGTGCATTAGGATGCAAGTGGATGCTTGTGGAAAAGCTGCAAATGCAATATCCGCAGTGTGCAGCCAGGTGCAAGAATGAGATGAGAATCTCATCGATGCTGCTGCAGGAGGTGAAGAGAAGAAAAAGGATGGGAGGGGTGGGGGGGGGGGGGGTTGTTATGCAGTGGCTTTGTGTGCTGCATGGTGTACCAGAGTGGAGGCAGCGAGATGCCCCCAGCGAGGATGACTCCACTTTGTGTCGGCCCTTTCCCGTCTGCTTCACCCCCTGACCCACTTCGGCTGCCCGGGCCAGCCCACATTAAGATGTCCAGGCAAAAAATAGACTCAAGATGCGAAAACAATCATCCCTGCTTCTCGTGGCTCCTGCTCATTTTGCCTCTTCCAGGGGAAGGCCACGTGGGATGAAGCTCAGGCATCGCTGGACACCAGCAATCAATGAAATCCACAGGGCTTACGCTGAGTATTTAATGAGGTGCGCTGCTTTTAGCCTGGAATCCCCCTCCCCCAGAAACGGTTTAACCTTTCTGCATTTTTGTGTGTGTGTTTTTTGTTATTGTTGATGTGTTTTGGGTCTTTCCAGCAGGTCAGCACAGCCACAAAGCTGCCTATCTGATGCTCCGTTTGTCTTTGGCTGTCAGAGTGACAAGCGGCGTCTCTGTCCATCATGAAGCAGGGATCAATACACCCTCCTTAGTCTGAGCCCATCCTCCTCATCACCCCCTCAGTGTAAAGGACAGAGAAGGAGATGAGCGGATTGATTTGGTGAGAGGAGTGAGATGAGGGCACTAATGATGTTGCATAGGCTGATTCCGATGTATGGCTTTGTTAATGTCAGACATTGTATTGATCGCACAATAAAGATACTCTACTTAAGATATGATGGAGTGTTTGCCCACAAAGGCATAAAACAGCATGTGAACCCTGCAGTGCAATACCACATTCATATTTTTAAATATGGCACGTATTATAAATTTGGTGACTTCATCCCAAATATGTGTGTCTCACTCACATGCGCTCAGTTCATAGAAGAATAAAACCTCAAACCTGTCTACAAAATGACTTTCCCATCATACTAAGCTGCACTTTTGATTTCTTTTGTTTATGGCTGCAGTTTGAAACAATTTGAAACATGCGGTCAAAGTAAATTAAAAAATAAACATGGTCTGGCTTCATCTGTACTGCACTGTAAATATTCTAGAGCCCCCTGAATTGACAATGACCTCGACTCTGGTTTTGAAATATCATAATCTTTCTATCATTTTTAACAAAAGGCAGATGGACAAAAAAAAACAACAACAGCTTTTCAGTTGACAAAAACAGCAGGTAAACAAAGCAAAATACACCTAAACGAATCCAACCAAACCAATAAAACAGCCACTTTGCCGTGTGTTCTCTGTGTGTTCTCTGTGTGTTCTCCGTGTGTTCTCTGTGTGTTCTCTGTGTGTTCTCCGTGTGTTCTCCATGTGTTCTCTGTGTGTTCTCCGTGTGTTCTCCGTGTGTTCTCCGTGTGTTCTCCATGTGTTCTCCGTGTGTTCTCCGTGTGTTCTCCATGTGTTCTCCGTGTGATGATATGACCCTCTACGTTGTGGCCCCTCATTCTTAAGACAAAATAGTTGCTTTAAGAATGAGTTGTAAAGACCAAAATAATCACTTTTCAAAGTCTCAATCCTTAAGATTAATAGTTGTGGCCAATATTCACAACTTTGCGATGATGGTTTGGGAAATAGTTTGTTCCATTTTATTAACATCTCAATTACTTATGTCCCAAAAATGACTGAAATCCTTCTTTCAGTCACTCCCAACTTTCAACCAGTGTTACATGCCACACCATGTGATGCTGGGGTGAGGAGGTGAGGTGAAGGGGGGCGTGTAGGTGAGAATAAGACTCTTATCTCCTTGCCCGTCAATCATTTTCTATAAGCCGATTAAAGAATAATGAGCTAACCGGGGATTGAGACAACTTCTATAGGTGAAAAGGCAACACTCTCCTTGTGATGAGATGACGGGCGGCCACATGCAGCGGCGTTATAGCAGCAGAAACACTGCTGGAAATGGTCTTCAATTACAGCGTTCTCGATGAGATGGAGAAAAAAGAGCTCGGGGCAAAGAAATAGTGCAAGGCTTCAGATTGCTAGAAAGCTTGTGTTTCTCTTTTTTCCTCTATTTCCTTCAGGGGCGATGGGGCTGCAACACCTCAACATGAACGGCCACCTCAGCAAACCCAGTAGGAGAGGATGGAGGTGGAGGAGAGGGGGGGGTGTAGTGTTAGCAGAAAGCCTGGGGTGGTAAGTAGATCTATAGGGGAAAAACCCAGATAATCCAATACTCACTGAGGAGAGGAAACACAATCACTTTGGAGCTCTGAAACATAATTATAGCGAGCAAGTGTTGAATGTGTGCGGCTGTCTCAGAACATTTCATTTCATATATTCAATTCAGATATGACACAAAAAAAACAACAACAACATGTGCCGGAGTGTCCAGAATGCTCTTCTCCCGAGCCTGCTGTTGTTTTTGGTTGTAAAACAGCCGTAGGGGATATCGATATTTTAGCAAGATGTAATCTATTATCTCCGTTACAGACAAGAGATTCTGTTTGTGTGCCAAGCACTTTGGGCAAAATGCAAATGCAGCAGCTCAATCTCCCGTCTGGGCTGCACACAGCTGATGAGGGTTGATTGTGTGTGTGTGTGTGTGTGTGTGTGTGTGTGTGTGTGTGAGTGTGTGTGTGTGTGTGTCTCCAGAGGAAAAGCAGCCAATACATTATGGTGGAAGTCCGTGGGCTCATGACTCTTTCATTTGTATTTTCTTTTCCACGAATGTTCTCCCTCCACTCTCAGCTCGGAGCGGCTGAATTATTTATCGTACAAAAAGGGGGAAGAAATGCAAAGAGATACAAGGACGATCAAATGGAGAGAGCTCAGCGTGAGATGCACAAATACACCCACACACATTCACATGTCAGGCATCCCCCCCCCCCCCCACACACACACACACACCATCCTTCAACCCACACACATGCAGGCTCGTTTACATAAACACACGCACACAGTTACATGGATGCACGGTTCAGTGATGTGAAGCGTTATCGTCCTCGGAGATAGCTTTGCTTTTCTATATTTGGAGGGCTGGTCTGTCTGAATTAACAAGGAAGAGAGACCTGAGGGAAGCGAGAGAGAGAGAGACAGAGAGACAGAGAGAGAGAGAATGAAAGAGAGAGGAGGGGTGAGGTGGTCTCAGGAGGAGAGAGAGATTAATGTACCAGTGAATTGATTACACAGCGATCAGTGAGGGGGGGATGATACGCTGTCGAGAGGAGCGTTTGGGAGACACCAACAAGTCTAAATACCTCCAGCAGGACCACGATTGCATCACCATGACACCTGAGAAACACCTGCGATCCAAGAATGGCAATTCAGGAGGCCGCCCGGATAGCTCAGCTGAAAGAGGGAGTTGATTTAAAGAGCCTGGCATTCATGTCATGATGATAAACAAATGATTATGTTCCATGAGATGAGGAGGAGAGGCTGGCTTTAAGGTCACACATTAAAATCAAAGCTGACAGCCGGTAACGTTGCAATGTCTTCATAAGATTGTTGTCATAAGAGGGCAGCTTTGTCATTATATAAGATTGTTTACAAAGCGTTAAACTGAAAGACTTTTGGGTATCAATCCTAAATAAGTTGCCTCGCTAAAAGTCACACTTTAAACCAAGCACATGGTCACATGACTTGATCCATTGCAAACCACTCGACTGCTTTTTTTTACTTCACCAAAGGACCCTGATCGTGTGCTTGCACTCCATGTGTGGGTTTGGTGTGTGGTCGCACTTTCAGAACGCATCCCTTCACGTTTTTTTTTCCTCCCATTTTGTTATGTTGCAGCTCAAAATTGAGGCCAAACTGTTCACTCTTGGTTTCATCGGACCAGACGATCTTGTTTCTGACAGGCTGCGAGGCCTTAAGGTGCCTTTTTTCCCTTTTTCTTTTTTCAAAGACTCCAAGCTTTGACGAGAGGTTTCCGACTGCCCAGATCGGTGGAGTGTCGCACTGATAGTTCCTTCTGGAAGCTTCTCCCATCTCCTCACAGATCTCTGGAGCTCTGCCAGAATGGTCACCTCTCTTACCGTGGAGGCCCTTTTCCCCCGACAGCCGCTATCCAAGGTGGAAGTCAATCAAGGTGAAATGGGAGGCACCTGAGCTACATGTCAAGCGTCAGAGCAAAGGTCTGAAACGGGTTTTGGTTTTAATTAGTGCTTTTTGAAAATATAAGAGTGTTGGATTCTGGGGGACTCCAGTCAAAAGCATCCTCATGCAGTCAATGCAGTTTGAATAGATAACATAGAAAAGACGTGTTTAATTACAAGTATGTAGCGTCAGAGGGCGGGCTCAGTCCACTTTAAAGGGCACTGACAGAGATGCAGTTCTGCAATGTATAAGAAGTGGTTCTCATCATTAATCATACATTGAAATGAGCACATTTATAATTATATTTATAGAGACATCCAGGCTCATTGGATTCACAAGAGTCTCAGCGTTCGAGTCACACCCAATTCATGCAACTCCTATACTGTTTAAGGACCTCAATATACAGAAATATTCAAATACCCCATTTTAGAATAGGAGAGAATAAAACATTGGGACTGTGTGCAAGCAACTGCATGGTTTTTGCCCCAGACTGCATTGGATGCTCACAAAGTATGAAGAGTCTCGGTGACCAAAGAACCCATTCGCCTTCACGTATCTTGCGGTGAGAGGTCGACCCCCGCCCTTGAACATTTTGCCCTGAAAAACTTGGAATTAAGTGGAAGTGACATCATTGAGCTGGTTTCGGGTGGAGTATCACTTTAACGGTTGGCCAAAAGACAGAGCGATGGAAAAGGAGGCCGAAGGAGAGATATGAAGGGTGTTTATGAACGTGACACCTACATGCTTATCATCATCAAATACATATATTGATTTTAAGAGAAATCTCAGCATGCTCACCGCCTGATGGCATCGTATCATTAATATTCAGGAGAACCAATTGTAAATATTCAAGCTCCCTTTTTCTGCACTTTGTTTCATGTTTATTGGTAAATGGTTATTGATAAATGTTGTGTACCTCCCACCAGGACAAATTCCTTGTATGTGTAAACTGACTTGTCAATAAATGGTTCTGATTCTCAACGGTGAGCATGTTAGCATGACGTTAGCATTTAGCTTGGTGCAGCCTCACAGAGGGCTTCTGGGAGGTTTCCCACCAGCAGCCTGCCGAAGTTGTTCTCTGTCACAGCGTCTCAGGAATATGTTGAAATGTAAGTTTCCTCTGCATTCTGGCGCGATGTAGAGCCAGAGCAGCCAGAGCAGCCAGAGCAGCCTGAAGCAGAGCGCTTCACTGCAACAAGGCAGACTGCACTATTTAACTGAGGTCACCACATAAAATGATGATATTACACAACTCTCCTTTGCACACTCCACAGCCAATTGTCCTCTCTCTCTCTCTCTCTCTCTCTCCACCACCTCTCATTTGGTGTCCTGTAATAGGTTTTTTCCCAGATGCTGCACATTCGCCCACAACTTCCTCCTTTTGTTCATTAACCTCACAGTGAACTGAAACAGCCCCTTGTTATGAACATTTAAAAAGGGACGGTGCCACTAATCACATCTGACAGCAAGAAAATACCACGACATACAATACACACATAGCAGGGTGTGTATTTTACACACACACACACACACACACATAGAGTATGCACTTACAGTGCGTTTGAGTGTTACTGCTGGGTTTTGATGTAATGAAGTTGTATTAAATAATTAAATAAACACTTGAGTGGCCATTTAAAGGGATGAGATGTGCAAAGTAGGAGGGAAGCCTTGATGGAGACGGCGCTCGAGTTGAGTCATTCGAGCACTATACTGTAGAGAGAGAGGAAGGTGGGGTGAGAGAGAAACATTCAAGGAGAGATAGAGGACGGTCTCATGCATTTTGGCAATTAAAGTGATTAATGCCCTCTCGCTGAGATGGTGGTGGTGGTGGAAGTTGAGGCAGATTAAGAATAAAGGTCTGTAAAGGACTCAGAGAGGATGAGGACACCCAGAAGAGAGGAAAGGAGGAGACAGAGAGTCAGATGCAGAGGTCGTTGAGAGAGGAAGAGCGGAGAACAGCAAAGAGTGACAGAGCGTTTATACAGAGAGCCGACAAAGGCCTCTGTGGAAACTTTCAAATCTTGCTCCTGTGTGTTTTTCCACCCCCGATATCTATGCTGGTATTTGTCCTTGTCCAGTCATACAGATACAAATTAGCAATGTTTCTTCATCAGCAACAGCCTCGGTGGACCAGAATGCAATTCTCTCCCAAATATTTTGAGACGCAGGTGATAATATTGGTCTCAGTTTAATATTAAATGCTCACACAACTGCATGCAACAGAGGAGGAAATCCATTCTGAGAGCTGCAGTACTTCAGTAGCTGAAACAGTGGTTGCAGGATCAGCACAGAGGGAACCACCCTGCAACAAATCATGACACAAAATAGCTCCTCGAATACAGATTTTTACAGATGGAATTTTCCCCACATTGATGGTGCAATTGTAGCTATTTTCAATCCTTGAAGAAGAGTAACTGTAGTCGTATTTCATAATTGCAGGGATCTTTTCGCTGCAGTGTATTTTTTTATGATTACATTTTTGATGTATTCATTCATTTCATGACCTTCCATTTAGCAGCATCCATTTGGCACACATCCACGTGACGTCATCCCTCGTCAGGAATTTCTGGTCAGACAGTGAGGGCAGAGCGAGAGAGAGTGGAGGCGTTAAGGGGGAGAGAGAGATGAGGAATGAGAACATTACGCATTGGGTCGAACTCTGGCAGAGGGAGATCTTAAGTGAAACGGTTCCCCTTGGGAGAGAGACAGAGAGGGGTTGGGAGGGAAAGGGAGTGGGACTTCTTGCCAGTCTGATTTGTCTCCAAAACCGAGAGAAGAGTGAGATGGGGACATAAGAGAGGGGGCACCCGAGAAAGTGAAGGACACGCAGAGGAAAGAGCTGACAGTGAGACCGGGTTGCTGGTTTGGGAGACGGAGGAGAAGGAGGTTGTAGTGAGAGGAGATGGCAGGTTTTTCTTTACCGCTGTGGCCCCTTGTGCTGACGGACTTGTTGTCCTGAAGGCCTGAATGATTTATTAAAGTGAGGAGTGGCAGAGAAGAGGGCAGCCAGGCGAGCTCTGATTAACCAGGGAAGCGAGGGAGGACAAGCACTCCTCTATTATTCATTACTCCACAGGAGCACAGAGACGGAGCAGGGCTGTAGTAGACATAGTAGGGAAAGACAGAAAGAACCATGGCTGGTCGCACCCATCCTTGTTATTTTTTTTAGTTTGCATTGTTTCCCTATTTTTGCCCTTCATGCAAGGCTCCGTCAATAAAGCTCTTTTTCTGCAGGGCCACGGATCTGTCTGCCCGCCTCAGTGTCCTAGCGAGAATAGAGCATGCATGCATGCAAAAAATGTAAGCACACGCAACAAAACCACACACACACACACACACACACACACACAGGATCTCCCTTCAAGGCACTTAGTTCGCTGTCACATACAATGCTTTCAAATATAGCGAGACGTCAGTCCAGTTCTGGTCTGGATTGTTGCAAAACAGACATGCGGCATGATCGCATCCGTCGCCCAACAGTTGTCGCGGCAATGTAGAGCCACATAAAACCCACACATACACACACTTGTGTTTGTTTTCCCTAAATAATAAAGCACATCTCCATGCTGACATCACGTTAGAAGATACTTTCCTGCCGCCGGTCTGACAGAACCAATCTCTTCAGAAGTATAACTGAGAGGAGAGTGTGTTCAATACTTAAAAGGCAAAAAACATACAACATTGATGACTTGTGGGTCCACTGGTTGCCATCTTAAGTCAGAGGCATTGTAAACCTCCAGTCATGTCTGTAACAATATCTGTGCGCGTGGGATGCTGCATTCACTTGCATATTCGCTCACAAAAATATGAAATTAACTCCTTTTTAAATACTCTTCCGTCCTCTTTTTGTCACCATCAGCACAGGTTTCAGGTCGTAATAGTTTATTCTACTCGCTGTCAGTCAGTGCAGGTGTAATGGAGCACATTTGATGCGGTTGAGCGGTTTATAGATTATCCTTGAGCTCCTCTGGCACGTATCCCATCAGACAGAAAATTGCCAAGTGTGCTCAGAAAAGGTATTTCTCTTCCCTCTATCACACTCTCTATTTCTCTTCTTTCAATTGTGCCGTCCTGCTATGTCATTGTCTCATCCCTCCTATCTCTCTGTGGAGGCTGTCCAGCTCTGCTCTTCACCTCATGCCTGCACAGCCCATCTGCTCTTAGTGCTCTTATGTTTTTATTTGACAGCAGCGGTTGGAGGCCGGCCTGTCATGTCAAGTGAAGGTTTTCAGACCCTGATGGGCCAAACAGTCTGGCTCCGATAATGGCCACCATTGCTGAAATCGCAGTGTGTAGGTGGGGCTGGAGGTGGTGGTGCTGCTGCCGGTGGGATGGGTGGAGGGTGGGGAAGCAGTGAGGAGAATGAGAATAAGATGGGAATGAAAATGTGCAACCACGCCACAGACTGGGCGAGGAACCGCACTCCTCCTCCGGCCCGAACCAGCTGGCTGCAGACGACGTCAATAACAGTTCATTTTGCGGCACCGTGGTTATAATGGGGTTTCAATGAGGCATCAAATGAGTTCTGCTTGAACAGAATCACTGTTCAGCACAAAACTCTTCACCGCTGCAATTCTTTCTCCAGCGCAGGCAGGGCTGTCAAAAGGGCAACGGGGAGAGAGGGGCCCGAGGAAAATGGGCATTTGTGGTTTTGCCAGCCGGAGCGTGTCCGAGACTCTGTGATCGGAAAAAAAAAATAGAAACCCCCGAATGCGGTGCGAAGCAATCGAATGCGACAACAATTCCAACTCTGATAACTCTTGCAGAGAGAAAATGTTTCATTTTTAGTTTCAGGCGCAAAATTCAATATTCAGAGCATTAATACAGCATCAAAAAAGTATTGTCTACGTAAGAGTAGAGTGAAGTAATGTTTACCTGAGCAGAGAATGAATTCCCTCTCCCTCTGCGTGTGTTGTAATCTCAGCTTCTCCTTGCTTTGTTGTCATGTTTTTACTGCATGTGACTCGCCGGATGGCTCACGCGCTTCGCTGCTTCACTCCTGACTGACGTCCGCTTCTCACTGTTCGCTCTGTCAGCACTTTTGCCGTAGCTTGCACTGTTAACACTGATAGCATTGTTAGCACTGTTAGCGGCTAGCCGCCTGCTCAGCCGTTGAGAGGCAATAGAAATGCTCTCAACGTCGTATTTAGCTCGTGTCCCTTTGAACCGAAGCATTGTGTAGTCACCACTGCACCCACATTTATGTTTTATAGTTTTAAGAGTTCTGAAGGGGCAAATTAATCTTGTTCTCCACAATAAAAGATTAAAGAAAGTCCAAAAAGAAGAGCATGATTTAGGAAAGCTGTAATACGTTTTTTTTTGTAATCTCTTATGTCCTTTTAATCATCTTGCGACCCTTATGTTGGGGCCCACTGAATTAAATAAAGGCAACTCATCTTTTTTTTCATCATCCAGATCAAAGAGATACTTTAGAGAAAATGTGGAAAAAACTATCATGAAAATGAAAGAAATTGATTTTCCTCCATGCAAATAATCACATTCAATCTGATGAAATGACTCATTTTCTCTTTGAGTTGGTGTTTTATTCCTTAAAACTCGCTGAATTAAATCAGAGTGGTGCGAGTTGCATTGCCTCACCTCCATGGGTGCGCTGTTGAAGAAATATAATGTTTTATGAATAAAGATGAGACTCAACATGGCATTTTGTAGTGGACACTGCTTTTACCATGGCCCTTTAGTCAAGGCCGAGAGGAGATCGGTTTCACCCGAACATTATGTATTCTGCCACGGACCAGTGGACAGTTTGGTCCACTTTATACCATCTGAATTATTCACCAGGAAATGTGAAACACTGCGTTCGCTCCCCACAGTAAAGTGTGCGTGTTTGTGTGTGTGTCATCATCATTACATGATTTATATAATCTACATGAAATTAGAAAAAATAAAAACATTAAACAGCTTCAAACAATGCTGACACTTATCATCCTCAGGGATTGTGACGAAGCACACACGCGTAGGGGTTTTCTTAATACCAGTGGGGTGGAGATAGTCTGCAGATCAAAAGGCTTGAGTCAGATTCAATTTAAAAAAATATTAATCATGTGTGTAGTTTTTAAAAAAAATTATACTTATGCATAATAGTGCAGCTAATTGATTCATTAAAAATCACAGCAGTCACCGGGGTGAGAAAGAAGAGGAGAGGGAGAAAGAAAATGAGAATAAATATAACTTCAAAGAAGAAGAAACAAAGTATCAACAATGTTTAATGTAACACACAACATAAAGGACTTATGCTGCATAAAACAACCTCAATAAATGGTTATTTACTATATATTAGTTTTTAATTTTTAGCTGTAGAGTTGACAGATGTACATGTGTTGAAGTTGTACTTGGATATAGTGTCATCTGCTGGTCAGAAAGGAACATTTTCACATTTTCACACAACTGTGAAGGACGATTTCCCCAGAAACCCAAAAACCTGTGACTGGTGTATTTATTGAGTATTTAAACATTTGGCCACCGTGTTTTCTTTGAGAGGGGGAACAGGTTAAGTGCACAGCCGTCCCTATCAACATACGTGAAAACTGATCAAATAAACACAAAACAAATGAATCAGAAAACATTCACAACAAAAAAAGACCAATTTCTCTTCCAGAGACATTAATTCATACAGGCAACATGACCTACTTTGTCTATAAGGACTAGAGCCAAACCAGCCAGGTGCAGAGAAGAAGAAAAAAGTAAAGTCTGCATCTACATTGGTAGAAAAACACTTAAACATCACTCTTCAAAAATAATATGTACTCACGAGTGTGGTTTCTATTAGGATCCCTCAGTTAAAACTATTTGCAAAAACTACTAGTATTAGTATTTCAAAACATCGCGAAAGAAAAAACACTTCTTTGTTGTAACGGCACACTACTCCAGTTATGAGTGGGTTGATTCTGCTCCGATCGGAGCGAACCTTTTTTCTAAATTGAGCAATCCCGGGCCGTGTTTGTAGACAGCAGATAGATGCTTTGGCCTCACTGAACAGCCACGGTTTGCCTTCTGAAACCAACCAGTCATCAAGTCACAAACGTCAGCGAATGACTGGAACACAGCAGGTAATGTGAACCTTTTGTGACCTTTGGATACGCCGCCACAACTGGACAGAATATGTAACTTCACCAGAAAGAATATATATATATATATATATCCCGCAGCAGAGCTTCTACAAATGAAGTATTCTAGAAAGACGATTCTTGTCAGTGAAGCGAATAATGGATACTGAGACTTCTCTTTCTACTCTCCTTGACTGACAGATCAAACTATTTCCCGTGCGCTGCAGCAACACAGGCCTTTTTATAATCACACAAACACATTCTTGCCAAACAACAGTGTGAAGTTGTAGAGCTTAGTGTTTGACACAGTCCTCCGCACTTTGCCCATCAGCAAGAGACCACTTAGCAGAGAGACTTTGGTCGAACCTTTGGGAAAAGCTGCGAAAAAGAACAGAAGTTCTGCATTACAGGGAGGCTGTGAGGAGGTGAGGGCAGAATTGTTCAACCCCTTTTTTTTAGATATTGGCATCTTACCCCAAAGTAGTTGTTTGGGACAAAGCCCTCCCTGCCACAGAGCGAGGCCCACCACCAATCCGACTCCTCGGGTTTCTGCAGGATGGTGACCATGTCTCCCTCTTTGAAGCTCAGCTCGTCGGCGGCCTGAGCCGGGTAGCTCCACAGAGCGTACAGCACCCCGCTGTTCTCCGCCCCCATGGCCTGCTCCACACCTGGCAATAACGCATGTACGTGTATGCATGTTTGAAACTTACCATACCAGAATATCATCTTTTGGCTAAATATTGAACATGGAGGAAGTCATAGCTTTATTTTGAACCCCTGTAATCTGAAGTTTATCTGCTTTAATACTTCATTTTCTCACAGAATAAACCTGCCGGAGTGTGCACTAAAGATCTTCATGTCTTTATTTGGATACCAACAAATTAGCCCTAAAATTCCATATGATTTATAGTGTGTGTGTGTGTATTTGTGTGTGTGTGAGTGTGTGTCATCATCTCACCCTTCAGGAAGTTCTCACACTCCTCGAATGCTACAGCGTAAGGATCGCACTTCTGGGAGGCGGTGGCGCCGTCGCTCTCCGTTATGGCCATGACGGCGGCTCCATTCCTCACCAGAAACTCACACAGGGGACGGTCGTTACAAGAAGCCGAGCAGTGCAGCGGCGTCCTGGGGGCCAAAGAACGTGAGGTTAACGCATGTTGAAGAGCAAGATAGCCGTTCTGAAAATGTCCCGTTACTTATGCAAAATGTACTTAACATATATGTTCCCTGTTAGTTTTTTACAATTATATATTGTGATTAGATTAATATCACGGCTGCATTAATGTGTATATAGTATATTACTGCTGTGGATTTTTAATTTATTATCTATATATACTGTTGGCTAGTTTAATCCACATTAATGCGTCATATTCCATAAGATCCTCGCCTCGCTGTCCTGTGAGCACCCTTCTCTCTTCGCTTTGCAACGATGCATTTTACAGCCGTTTCAAGACGCTTTTAGAAGAGTTTATTGACCTCAAGAAATAGGAGGGTTTTCTTCAACATCTGAAGGATTAACATCTTTTAGGTCACCACAAACATTTAACATCAACACATCCGGAGATACAAAGTTTTTACTGGACGTGCAAAACTGTCATCTGAATAGTAACCGGAGCGTAAGTAGAGGAAAAAGTACACTTCATTCAATATTATCATAGAAGTATGAAGTTGCATGACATTAAAAGTACTGTTAATTTGAAGTAGAGTACTGAAGTAAATATACTTAGTTACAGTCTACTACTGAGAGAGGATATGGGTGCAAAAGAGTAAGCAGGTATTTACCAGCCGTGGCTGTCTGGCGCGCTGACATTGGCTCCAATTTGAACCAGGAAATCCACCACGTTGTAGTGGCCCCCGCAGATGGCGTTGTGAAGGGCAGTGATGCCCTCATCGTTGGGCTGGCTGGGGTCGTTCATCTGCGGAGGACATTGTACACAACTGAGTACGTTACAAAAATATCTGCTGTCAGATAGAAGTGTTTCATGTTAAGAAATTGGTAAAGATGCCAAATGAATGTGTTTCTCTGTTTATCTACTTTATCCTCCTTCCAAAACCACCATCAGGATCATCTTGAGACAACTTTGAGCCCCCGACTGCTAAAGTGGAAGCTGTTGTGCAGCCCGAGCAACTTCCAGACAAACGTCTTCCTGTGTGAAGCAGCAGCAGCAGCAGGGATGTGTTGAATGCCGGCTCAGCAGTTAAATATCACATATTTCTGTGCTTCTTTTAAGTGTAAATCCAGACCTGGAGCAGACTTTGGCGCTACGTTTTATCGTCTTAGTTCAGTTTTCACCCTCTAGATACTTTCATTTTATGGAAGCTAAAAATAAGTAATACTCCAAAAAATGAACTGTTTTTGCAAGAATAGTGGTGAACTAAGGGAAACAGTGTAACAACTGCATTATTGCCTTTATTTCAATTAAATTAATAAATCGATTACTATAGCTGTGAATAGCAGCAGCTGCAGAGTAGTACTTGTTGTGGCTGCAGTAAAGTAGGAGTTGTAAGCAGTACAGAATATACAATAAGGTATATTAGTACACAAACACACCTCCTGCACGGCCTTCTGCACTGTTTCCAGTTCCCCGACCAGCGCTCCGTCCAGCAGCAGGACGAGCGGGCTGAGTCGAGCTCGCCGCCCAGAACCCTTCCGCTTGGAGCGCCGCAGGATGGAGTGGTAGCTCTGAAGGGACAAACAGGACGTGAGCTCGCATAAAGTGAAACACTTCGCTGCAGAGAATGTGCAGTCATAAGATGGAAAACAAACTCAACAGCTAGTTGAATGCATAATAACGGCCTTTTCTTTGTTGTCAATTTGACCGTTTCTGCTTCTCAGTTGGTCGAAACTAATTTCTTACCCTGAAATCAGGATGCATTGTGGGTACAGGTAGAGGAGCCGGAGGCGTAGCCGCTTCCTCGCTGTCGGAGGAGCTGCTGGTCTCGCTCCCTTTCTCCCCCCTCTGGCGGTGGGCCTTCCTGCGAAAGAGCTTATCGATGAGATTCTTGTACTGGTTGGGCTGGTAGTGGGAGGCTCTCTTCAGAGGCTGGGACTGGTCCACGGAGCCCCGTCTCTTCAGGGCCCGTGGGATTTCTGCCCTTATGCGGAGCAGCTCCTCCAGCCCAGGAATCTCCTGTCCCTGGGACTCGGGGGCCACCACCGGCTGCAGCCTGGTGGGGCTGAGGGGCCGGGGCGCTCGGGGTGCGCCCTCCGTTTCGCCCTCTGGCATGCTGGGATTCTTCGAAATCACGGGCAAGGGATGAAGAAAGTCCAGACGCTCCAACTCTGCGTCGATATCCCCCGAGTTCAGCGCTGCAAAGACGGACGCCAAACCACAGTCGTCAAGCGAAGTCAGCGGAAAAAAGATTGTGCGAACACAGACGGTGTCAGAGTGTGTGCAGTTAATTGTGTTATACCGTCACTGTATACGGCTGGCTGTCTCAGCTCAGCTGGGTGTTGCAGTGGCTGGGGCGCATATTGGTGGAAGAACTCCCTCGAGAAGGGTACAGGTGGCATGTACTGTGGCATGTCGACTTCCCCTCCCAGGACTCTGGGGTGGGGAGTTGACCTTGCTCCCCAGTGCGGGTTCTGGAGACGCATGATGACGGAGAGGGGGATGGGCTTGCGCTGGCGGGACTGAGTAGAAGTCGGGGGGATGGAGATGCGGGAGATGATGGGCTGAGGGTGGTAAGGGGAGTGGACCGGGGACAAACCCTCTGGAGGAACGGCTATGCGTGTGTTACGGGGCAGAGAAGTGTGCGAGTAAATGAGAGAGCGAGGATCCTGGAAGAGAAAGAAAAGAGTGATACATTCTCATCTCAATGCACTGAATCAGAGGACCGTATCATGTGAAGTGTCCGTCATAGCGGAGGAGAATTATCACATAACTGTGCAGCTATAAGGAGTTTTCAAGCCTCTTTTAGCCGGTTGTTTTTATTTCCAGACAACTTAACAAACCAGTATCTGTCCCATTGATGCAAAAATTGACTAGAGCGTCTTTAAAACAAGGAAATGATTTATGTTTTTGATTTGACAAAGCTTGTGAAACTGCCAAACCCCACCCCATACATCCTGTCACTCGGAGTAACTCCCTTTTCGTGGCTATCTGTGGCTTCACAAGAGCTTGAGGGAATGACTTAGAAAGAAAAAAACTCTCACAGTCGCTATTTGAAAGCCTCTCTGCTAACACCGCCCACCTTTTTGGGACTTGGGGCCAGAGGAGGGCCATCGAGGTTGGATTCTCTCCAGCTGCTACTTGGCACAGACGGCCGCAGCCACTCCATCTCTGGAACAGGAAAGTGTTGAGTTAGAAAACAGAAACCGAGTACAGGACAAGCCAAGGCGTCAGTGCTTCTCTGGTCTTGTGCTCAAATGTTTTGCAATAGACTGGCTCCACACCTTCACCCAACAAAACACAAGGTAAAGACAGTAGGGCTCTGCGATATGGCTGAAATCGAATAGTTTCACGATATAGGTCACTTATCTCGATAATATATATATATACAGCATGTTATCTGGTGGTTCAATAAATAAATAAATAGTCCATATGATATCCACCACACTGTAAAGCCTATTTTTATTCATTAAATCTATTTAGAATAAACAAAAGCAAGACATGACTTCATCATAACAAAGGAAATGATCATATGAAATGAACTGCAGAGCTCTCAGAGAAAGTAGCAGGAATCAACCAACTGTCATAGGTGCGGTGCGGTTTCTTCTCGTAGGACACGTCCAGATCTGTCTCATTCCACTTGCTCGAGCTCTTTTGCTGCTGCACGCCCTCATCTAGAAGAGAGAGAGAGAGAAAGATAAAGAGAGAGTTAAGACTACTGTACTGTATTTTTATGAGGCCCGCTGCAGTCATGAATGTCTCAACCGACTGTTTGGGGTTCTTTATCATACCAATGGACTTATTTATTAAGTGCTTCTGTACAAATCTATAAAACCTGACCCATCACCAGTTGAGAAAAGGTCAGCACTGAAGGAGAGTTCAGAATGTCTGGTTTGAATGGTGGTTCATCATGTTGACTGTCGGTAAGTTAAAACATCCACCCCAAGACCAGCTTGCTCTTGATTCCAAAAGTATCTCTCCTTCAGTAAAACACTGTGCATGTGATGTTACCTCAAAATGGCCACAATGGGAATATAGTTTATCTAATTCCATTGGGATGCCATATCTCTGTTGGGTTTAAGTTGCACCAGAGCCTCCGTCTGGCTGCAGCCACTCACCGGGATTCCTGAAGGCGGCGAAATTTCGAGGCAGCGTGTTGGACATGGACGGATTGAGCGTCAAAGGAGAGCGACCTCTGTCCAGACGAGGCGACGTGCGGCCCATCTGGCTGCTATCGTAAGGGCGTAGCAGGTTGGAGGAGGGGTGGAGCGAGGCAGACCACAGCTGCTGGTCAGAAGAAGCAGCCGTGGGGCTCGGAGAGGGGCTTCTATCGGCGTAACTGATGGAGCCCCTCGGGCTCCGGTCGTACCGCGAGGGGGAATTGCGCCTCGGCGAGTGAGGCGAATGTTTGGGGCTCGACTGGCTGAACGAGTAGCTGTCGGATCCGGCTCGAGGGAGAGGAGAGTGTGATTCCCTCTTGATCTTGGGGGAGGAGAGTGGGCTAGTGGTGAAGACAGGTGTGGGTGATGATGTGTTTTTGTTGCTGAAGAAGATGGAGTCCACAGGGTGCAGCGTTGAGCTCGGGGAGAAAGTACTTGAGCTGCCATTGGTGTTGCCTCTTGCATCCCTTGTAGTGAGGGAGCTGATGGACTGAGGCTTCTCTCTGAAGATGGCAGCGCTGGTCTGAAGGGAACATGCAATTGTTATGAATAAATATTATAAGCAATGACACCTGTTCATGGCAGCAACATGTGCACATTGTTTCATTTGATTTTTAAGACTTAACAACCCTTATTTTTATGCTTTTGACAGTCTGCCAGTGGCAAAACCTGATGGTATATGTTGTTTTTTGAGTACCAACAACCTCACACCTCGTTATATTGTCATATAACAAGGTGTTTAACTTGTGTTGGCTAGTGCAGTTGTAGATACCCATTCAGCTTAAAATAGGGATGGCTAAACCTCAGGAGTGCATTTTCGCAGAATGACATGCTTTGACTAGTTACGAGAGGGAGGGAGATGTCAACTAAGTGAAGAGGAAACTATGCCAGCAGGTGTACAGGTGTGCGTGTGTGCGTACCTGAGACTTTGTGTTGTTGTTGTCGGTCGAGGCCTCCTTCAGCAGGGAGTTGAACTCTTTGGATAACTCATCTGCTGTGGCCAGCGATGCGTTCAGGTCGTCATTTATTGCCTGGACTGGACACAAACCACACAAGCACCACGGACAATTAGCGTGCACAGATTTACACCGAGCCGGACCAAAACAAGTGAAGGGTTTGTGGAAACTCACACAGCATGCTGCTGCCAAAACTCGAGTGAGAACTCATGTCTGCCAGGTAGCAGCGATCGGCTCCTGAAAAAAAGGAAACACACCAAACCTGTGAGCAAGAAAGTGTCACAGCGCCTTCAACTTCCCATTTTATGGGGCTTGCCTCGCCCTCCCCTTCAACGACAAAAATGCAGTACATTTGCACAAACAGGCTCTGCTGTCTTCCCTCGAGGTTCACAATCATGTCGTCCTGGCTGAGCGCGGTAAAGTTATAAAAGGACAACGTCAACCAAGGAGTGTTTAACCCTACCCTTTCTCTCCTGCTGCAGGCTCCCAGCTGTCTCACCACCTCATGCTCTCTGACCCAGAAATAGAGAAAAACTTTCTGTGAACGCACAACCTGAACACCCTTCATGTCTAAACAAGTTGGTTTGGAAACTGTAAATCAAATAATTGCAGCATGCTTGAAAGTGGCGAGTCACACAAACCCTCTCTCAGGACAATTAGTCAGTGTCTGTCCTGCTTTGCTGACTCAACCCCATGGTGTATGTTAGGCCAGGTGTTTCATTTCATCACATGACTGGTCTGTTTGAAAGCCAGCTTCAGACAGACAGATAGACAGATGTAGTGCATTAACAGTCAAGTGGATGACATTATACAAATCATCCATACAGTTGTGTCTGCCAACAGGGCAATTAGTCCAAACTGGACAAAAAAACTGTTAAAACAATGACAAATAATCAGTGCATAACTAATAATCACAAAAATATCTTTACAGGAAATAATTCTTCATTATTAAACATTCCTGCATTGATTTTATATCTGATTATATTGAGGGTTATTTAATTGATAAGAATGTAGAATAAGAATATATAAGCATTATGCTTCTTCCTATACCTTTGATTGTATCTAGGCTTTACTCATTGAACTTCATTTGATGACTGAATAAAACCTTGCTACTACTACCAATTTTCTAAACATTGATATACTCCATGTGTGACAACAATAGCTGTCGAATTTTGATAAAGTAAATACTTTTGGCAGATAAATAAATAAACAATGACACACGTTAGTAAAAGTACAATTAAATTAAATGGTCAAGACCTTAAAATAATGGGCAGTAAATTGATTAATTTTCCAGTGTCATTTAAAAAATGAACACTAACTACTCCATGGCATCTTCTTCATGAACTTAAAACATGAACTTTGACTCTTTAGGTTATATAAAGCCTTAAATTGCCGAGAATAATTTTAAGAGGAGCAGCATATAAAACAGTCATGTTAGTCTAAAAAGTTAGACAGTAAATAATATTTAGGATAGTAAAATACCTTAAAATTGAAGTGGAATTGTTTGTTTATAAAAGTGTGTTGAACCTCCCATAGACACCTGTCCCCCATTTACACGCCTGTCCCATTGAACTACTAACGGCCGTGCCCTCGTCTCACAGACAGAGTGAGGTCAGTCTGTCATCAGCCTGCGAAAAAAAATAAGGAATCCACTGTTACTGATGACTCAAGCGCTCGGCCTGCTGTGTAACCACTCGACATTTCTGTGAGCTATTTCAGTAAGTTTTCTACTTCAAAAACAACAAAACAAATCCCATCAGTGTTGAGTGCAACAGTTTACAGACATTACTCGTAATTCATGGTTTTCTTATGCCGGCTGTCCCTCAACGTGCCGTCTTCTAGTGAGACAGAGTGACCTCCGTTTGTTGGAGGTTGTACTTTTAATTTCCCTTTCTAAGGAAGCGAAGAGTTAAGTGTCTCCTCCCGCTTGAGCTCTTTGTGTTAAGTATGTTCCAGATTGTATGATTTGTATCTGAACATGACAGTTAGATTTAAATTGATATTGATCTTACACGAGGAAGAAAGAAAGAAAGAAGAATGCAGCTTTCCTTTAAAGCTTCTTTTAGAGGTGTGTGTGGGCGGGGAGGGTTGGAGAGGGGGTAAAAGGACGTTTATCTTAGTTGCCTGATACAAAAGGTGCACGTAAAGCCCGATCTCCCTCAGGGTGAGCCCCCCAACACCAGTTGAACACGAGCCAGGATCCGGAGGAAAGCAGCGCAGCCAGATAATAGCTGTTCTTCACAATGTGTGCTGTGCTGTCGTCAGGCCTGGGCACACAGGCTCGCATTCCTCAGCACTCCTTCCAGTAAGGCATTCACCTCACACACACACACACACACACACACACACACACACACACACACACACACACACACACACACTGTATGGGATGCTTATCACTGTCAAGGGCAGCTCTCACACAAAGAGATTACACTCTCACTGACTCACAAAGGTCAGGTCGATCACTCACCGAGCTCTCCCTTTCCTGCCCAGAATGCATTGGTCCCGCCTCGGGGTGTCACAACATACCATAAATGGTGAGACGTCAACATACATTTGGTAATTCTGAACTAAACTAGTGAATAGTAATATTGCGAAAACAAATCCAGTTTCTCTTAAATCATCTGACTCTCTGCCTCCCTACTCTATTGCATTGTGCAACTGTAACAACAACAACAACAAAAAAGACAAAACTCACAATAAACCAATTTGAAGATTGGGTTGACTTTCAGTATTGTTATTTAATTTTTATTTTCTTCAAATTTTCTATATAGCAACAATATTGATATTGTGAATTTGTTTTGCCACGATCCCAATTGGGACAAATTGGGACAAATTGGGACAAACTGAGACAAATTGGGACAAATTGTCGCAGACACAACCCAACCCCTCCTCAGGTTGCTCTTTACTGGTTCTATAACGGCTTTTACTGGGCGTGTTACTCTATTACTACACTGTCAAATCACCATCAACACAATATGTTTCATTTACTTTGTACGTACTTTTGGACCTCTTAATTATGTTTATTTTTCTCATCATTCAAGTATTATTCCACTTTTAATGTGTCTTAACAAAATAAAGTAAGAACAATTTTGTATGTAATGAGAAGAGGTGAAAGAGGGTATTATTACAATACTATTGTTAACTTATAATGCATTTTTAAAGGTTATTTCAGTTGCAGACTAAAGCCAACTCCCCTAAGGACTTTAACCTTCTAATCCGCCGACCTTGGTGCGTTCTGTTGTCATTTACATAGATAGATAGTGCTTTTGCTTTTTGTGGTTGCTTGTTGGTTGCGAGGTGATGTGTTCATTTGTTTTGCTTTGTTTTGTTTCATATTATGATATCTAGACAGCGAGTGTTGTCTTCCTCCGCTGTTCCTATCAGCTTGTTGTATGACTATGCAAACACATTTTCAGGTAGAGTAATGTTGTAGTCTAAAGGAGGTGTTAAGTTTTCAAGCACAGAAACATAAATCACCTGAAAATGTAAAGTGGACTGACAGCATGTGGCCTCTGCAGCGCTGCCATTCCAGGCATGTGGATGTGCTGCTGCTCTTTAGTTGCTTTCATAAGAAAAGTTTCATGGAAAACCTCAAATGCACTTCATGTCCAGTTCCTTTCCCGTGCTGTGATTACTATAATTCCATGATTACTAGCTGGCTCTACCATTTAAATCGCACAACAATTAGCTCTGGAGTGGTAAAGCCAAGATGAAACCATGAAGGAATAACAAACCTCCTGACATACTAAACTTCGAAAATGTGGAAAACAATTGAAGAATTTTGTTAGAATCCAAAGAGCACAGAGCTCCTGTAGGAAGCAGCAGGGAGATTAAAGGTTTAAAGACAATAATCAGTAGTTTTGCAGAATGCAAGGGTGTGTCTGACCAAGACCACAAGCAGCCCTCCCTCTTCCCCTTCCTTTTAAATCCTTCGCCAACAATTCATCTATATGTTTCCTCCCCCTCCTGTTGGTCCTTCCTTCAGATCTTTCTGGCTTTGTCCACTCTTGGCAGGAAACTGAATGACACAAAAATACATTTTAAAAAATCCTCTGACCCAACTAACGGCTTCCCTTTGTGGCTTGCTTTTCGTGTATCTTTGCCGTGGAGTCCTAAAAGCTAAATCTGGCTCATGCCGACAAGATGAACTAAATCGCGTCCCACAGGAGAATAAACCTTGATGATACTCTCTCATTGGTTCTTGTGAAAAACATAACCCCTGGTATTACTTTTTAAAAATGTTATTGACATAAGTTTTCTTAATTGCTCTTACACAGCTTGATTTAGAATAACCGGAATATCCTCTGTCTGACTTCTCTCGAGGGTTTTTTGATGCTAGCGCTTCATGCAAACACGCACAGTGATGTTCTCATCAGCAACCACCACCTCGTATTGTGTGAATCATTTGAAACCTTGGCGTTGACCTATCTGGATTCTGACAGGAGATTAAGACTAATGGTGCAAATTCAAGTGGGAGGTATTGTGTCATTATTGTGGAAAACATTGTGATCTACGCTCGCGTAGTGGTCAATGATAGGAGTCTGTCGTTTTCATCTTCAGTGCCTGCCACAAGCACAGAAAGAGAATTTCCCAAAAGGAAAGTTTATCCAAAGAATATTTCCTCAGATAGAAAACTTTGACATACCATAAATTGCTCACCAATAAATGACAAAAACTACTAACCGACAGCAGCAACTGTAAGTTTCTTAGATAGAAAACTCCACCCAACATACACTCGCACCTCTGACCCAGTTACTCATTGAAGGGCATTCTGCCGACACAAAAACACTAACAAGCATGCGTTGCACATTCTTGTCACAGCACCTGAAGTTCTTGCCAACGACAACAGCCTTTAAACAATGCAGCTCTATTGATCTTCTCAAATTTCGGATCAAGAATCGGTCTCTGCAGGTTACATTCAAGCGTGGACCAAAAGACATCTCTGAGGTGATAGCTAATCCTCAAACCTGCCTTCATTCTTCTTTTGGATAATGGCTCCTATCGCACGATCCCAGCGATCCCTCACTCTCTTCCAGAGCAGCGCTGTGCTCCTCAGCATGTGACTCAGGAATCTCTCAGTGCCACACAACATAAAAGATATTTCTCACGAGTTGCAGGCCCCGTATAACACCTGCAGTGTGTCATGCTCATTCTGAGGTGCAAAGAAGGGCCCTTACCGAGGAGTGACATGTGAAACCGCTTTCATGTGTGAGCATGCATGAATTCGATCACTGAGGAGAGAGCCGAGTAGCTAGTGGCTGGAACAGCTTGTTTTTTTTGTCGGCAGCAGGTTGTAGCAAGTGTATCACACCAATGCGGTCCAGCTGGTTTTTAACTGAGGACCAAAAGCGGAGCCAACGCGTTGGCTACAGGCCATTTAAATCCTGCTCTGACAGGAAGGCTTGGTTTACTTTTTAGATTTCTTGCTAATATGTTCAGCAAATAACATTACAGTTTCTAGCCAGTGCGCACAGTAACTGTGCAGAAGGAGTGGTGTAATGGTTTTGCTTTTTTTGCTCAGTTATCAAAATCATGCATGATAAATATCACATATTGGGTCATTAAAAACACCATTCAATCTGATGAGATCCCCTGTAATGAAGTCACAAAACCTTAAAGGTCCCTGTTGATAAGGCTGAGTGGTATGGCTGAAATCTTCTATTGCGATAGAACAATGTATATGTTGATAATGATAAATAACACGATATAGCATGTTTTATGCTAGTCCACTAGATTAAATGCCTTTATGAAATGATTTCCATGGTAAAACCCATTTCTCCTGCATGAACTAAATACTTGACAAAAAAAACGTTTAATTATAGAGGGGAAACAAATTAATATATCCTGACTATGTTTATTAATGGTTTGATTTAACTACACTGGGATGTTCCTTGAAGCGGACTCATCAATTCAGAATCTGAGACATTTGAGTTTGTATGTGCTTGTTATTTGTAAATTAGACAAGTCAGTGTTGTATAACCATACTTTGATATACAATTTCATTGCTACATGATTCGGAAAGCGGATACATAATCACAGTGCATTGATGCCCAGCCCTACCTGTAGACTATACAGTATATGTATGACTCTCTGTTATTGTCTTATACTGCTGAGTCTCAAAGTCCAGCAGCTGGCCGCTGCACGGGAGCTTTCTGAGGATGCAGACTGCGAGGCATGCCAGCAAGAGATGGTAACATCTGCTTTTTATTAGTCTGAGAACAAGCTCCTCCTCGCATCCAAGACCTCTCACATTGATCGAGACAACTATGGAAAGAACTATTCAAAGGGAGGGGGCGTTCTCGCCACTGTTCTTCAGTGGAGCTAACGAACTCAAAGAGCTACAATGACGCGAACTTACAATACAACTTTATGTTGTTCACCTCACACCGTATTTCCCAAGCAGATAAGTGTATATAATTACAAAACAACTTCCTTACCTCGAACAAAAGAGACTTTTCCTTCTTTTTCTGCTCGAGAGGAAAGCGGAGCTCTCTTATGTTCCTGAAGAAGTCAGGTCGCTCAGACTGCGTTGCTCTCCAGACATTTAGTCATAGCTGCGTAACTTACCGAGTTCAGTGGAGTTATTTTGGCTCAGAGTCCAGCCCCTCCCTCCCTCTCCCTCTCCTCTCTCTCTCTCTCTCTCTCTCTCTCTCTCTCTCTCTCTCTCTCTCTCTCTCTCTCTCTCTCTCTCTCTCTCTCTCTCTCTCTCTCTCTGCTGTAACCGGAGCCAGGTGTTCATACCACAGCTGGCCCAGGTGAATGTTTCCCACCGCGCATCATAAATGTTAACGTATAAACAATAATAATAATAATAATAATAATAATAATAATATTTTACAGGGTGCATTTTTATGACATACATACATACATATAATATTCATGTATAAATACAAATGTGTTCATCGTTATGTTTATTTCTAGTTATGAACATTACCATGAACATTGACATGATTATTTGATTATACACTTCCAAATCATTTACAAATGGTAGGCTCAGTGCATCATACAAGTATGAGAAAATGCAACATTAGATGTGTGCATGTTACAGTTCTACTACATTTTATTGTATATCGAGTTGCTTGTTTTACCCAAAACCTCCATTAATTCCTTTACAAGAAAGGACTGCTAAAGGAAATCATCATATATGTCAGTTCTTATGATACGTGTGGTGTCACAATTGAACAAAGATGAAACAGTACTTTTGTTTCGCTAATTAAAAGGTAATTAAAAGATGTACATTACACTAACGTTACTATTTCTGTTCTGAACTGTCGACGTCATGCACACGTGGGCGTGTGTGTCAACCATATAACGTAATCACGTCACCGCCTACGTGCGTGTCTGTCCCGCCCCACGCTTGTCAAGCGTTTCCGCCAAGATGGTTGTCGGTGCCTTCCCAATCGCCAAGCTCCTCTACCTTGGGGTGAGGCAGATGAGCAAGCCCGTAGCAAACCGAATAAAAGCCGGAGCCCGTCGAAGCGAGTTCTTCAAGAACTACGTCTGTCTGCCGCCCGCACAGAGTGAGTAACCGAGCTAACAGCTAGCTGTGACCGCTAGATTGCAGCGTCAGACACCCAAGGGATAAGCCAGGAGCCGCGACAACCAATGAGATTGTAGTTGTCGAGAGCGCTTAACCAATCATTTTCAAGGATCTACGTGGTCGACCAATGGCAGCCAAGCAAGCTCGAGGAGGGCTGTTTTTGTGTGTCATTGAACAGGTAGTGTGTAACATTCAGTTTTTGTCCGTATAGGTCAGGAAAGCAGTTTGAATGGCTTTTGACGCACATTATGAAAAGATGTTTGACCTGACACTGCGTTCTGTTGTTGAGTCACATTTGTCACTTTTGTTTCCCTTAACAGACCTACCAGCTCTATCTGGTCACCGGTCATTTTCAAAACATTTACACTGTTCACACAATTAAACGGAGAGAAAACTACACAAATAATAGGAGACGTTCGTATTTACATGTATACCCATACACTAACGTATTATATTTAATATTATATTATATTGCTGTATTATACTATGCTCCTACCTTTCACCTTTTACCTGTATTGTAATTTGCGATTTTATACTATATTTTAATTTGTCATCTGTCTTGCTGTCACAGCAACCAAATTGCCTCACTAGAGATCGATAAAGCCAGAATCATATCATAGCTTGTGTAAGTGTACAGCTGCTGGTGGTTGTTAGGAAGCTGGCTTCAGGAGCAGACCTCAAAATGTTCTCTGAGTCATTTGAATGAACAACAGAATTTTGTGTGCTCGAAGCTCACTACTTGGCACTACGTTGCATTCTTACCTGATACCTTTTGAGCTCATCTGAAGAAAATGTGAGCAGCACCCAAAGATCCAATTGAAAGTGCAACTGGAACTATGTATGCTTTCTGTCCTCACAGTTTACCACTGGATTGAGATGAGAACGAAGATGCGAATTATGGGCTTTCGGGGCTCCACCATCAAGCCACTGAATGAGGATGCGGCTGCAGAGCTGGGTGCGGAGTTGCTCGGAGAGACGATCATCTTTGTCATTGGTGGTGGCTGTATGTTGTTGGAGTACAGCAGACAGGCCACTAACGCTCGGCACAAAGAAGAGGAGCAGAACGCGACCATCACAAGCCTACAGACTCAACTAGCAGAAGTAACACTTACCACAGAGACTCTAGATGCTCGGCTGAGAGAGATGAATAGGATACTGCTGTCCTATCCTGTTCCCACCAAAAAGTGATGAAATTAGCCCTGTCCTAGCCTTGGTCTGTGTGTGAAAGAACACAAACACTTACGGCACTGCCATATGTGCAGCTTGATAATCACCCTGCTGCACACACAGCCCATTAAGTGGCAGGAACAGGTGCTTATATAACAAATGTGTGCGCTGTGGATTTGGGTGCTGTCATTGGCGCATGTTTTGAGCAACCAGTTGTTAAGGGGGACTGCTATGATATTCATAGTGTATTTCTGAGGTTGATCTTGCATGTATATAGTACATTTAACTGTATATAATGATTTACAATAAAATGCAATGGGACATTGAGGTAAATATATTTCATAACCGCTTTGTGCGCTTGATTGATGGCCAAACATAGACAAACATCAGGTCACGTTGGATTATTCTTACGTGTCTGCCCTTACAGTTTCATGGACATGTTATGTCATAATTACACTGTAAATCTCCTTTATGATTCATGTACATCAGATGTGATGGAAACTGTGATAAGGATTATGTAAAATAAAATGGTAAGCTGTCTGATAATAGAGATGTTGTCATTTTACACACAAGCAGTGTACACTGACAAAAAATACTTTTATCAATACACTTGCCCATTCATTTTCTGTCAATCAATAAATCAACTAATTGTTTCAGCTGCACTTCTAAGAATACTCAATTGTAAATTAACTGAAGCTGTCAAATCATCATAATGAAGTAAAAAAGTAAATTATTTTCTTCATTTAACATAAGAGATTCAAGTATTGTTTTCCACCAGAGTATACATTGGCCTACTTTATCATGAGCAAGTTTTGCATGAAACATTTTACAGAGGTAAAAGTACAACAGTATCAGCGTCAAGATATAAGCTTGCTTAAAGTACCAAAAGTAGAACTAACTGCTATGCTGAATGGCCCATTTCAGAATGTTTATTATAATGTTGCACTATATGTATTGATGCTTTAAGGTACTAGTTCCACCATTTCCTATAATACGTGTTGACTGAAGAGAAGCGTTAGGTTTATGACACTACACTACCCACAATTCATCAATCGTAAATACTACGTCACTTCACATTTTGGACCGTTCCAAGTGTAGGATGTGCCACAAACACGCAAACTAAGCTAATATGACTATTTTCCTCACATTTGGCGGTTCAAATAAAACTCCTTATTACACACTGACCTTTTGTTTACCATACACAGCACATGCACCTCTGTGTTTATATGGTAGTATAATATACTTGCGAATATGCGCAGGTCCGGTTCACTTCCGGTTCTAGGTTTCGGTCTGGTTTCCGACCGACAGAGGGCAGCAGCGGCGCTTTCTATCTTTTATCACGACTGACCCGCGCAACTCGCGTGAGACGAGGTAGGCCGCAATCTTGTTTTTGTCTTTATTCTGCATCATAACCACAGTATACATTGAGCAAACAATGCATTGGATACTGGACTCCCGTGCAAAGTAAATAAACGCGTGCATCTTGCGGAGTTTGAACGTCGAAGGTAACTCAATGTTACTACTTCTGCATCGGTTGTCGATACGTTAGCTAGCAAGCTAGGCTAAGCTAGTTTCTAATGTTAGCCACCAACCGACAATTTGGAGCGTGTAATACTTTCCCCGCATTTCAAACAACTATATAAGTACGGGCGGTTATTTATTAAGGTTACGTGGTTTACATATGTTAGGGAAATCAAGTAAAATATACAGTATAGTTATTCACCAGCGCTGCTAACCTGCTAATGTAACGTTAGCCTGGTAGGCTGAGACGCTCTGGCGCCATCAGTCATCAATTTGAAAGTTCAACACAATGTTGTATGCTGGAACGTCACTTAACTATATATAAATTTGTATTTTTCTAGCAAGCAAATTAAGACGACGAACATTTGAGACACCATGAGTGTTGACGTGAAGAAACTGAAAGTCAATGAACTAAAAGAGGAGCTCCAGCGCCGCGGCCTGGACACCAAAGGCCTGAAGGCAGAACTGGTGGAGAGGCTGAAAGCCGCTTTGGAGGCTGACACTCGGGCTGATACCTCAGACCAAGGGGAGCATGAGGACGAGTACTGCCCGGACTTTAAAAACGAAGAGGATGGGGAGGACGACGACGAGGAGGATGAACCAGAGCAACTGGGTGAGCCCCATGGATGTTGTATCTTTAAATATCGTATAGTTCTCCTATCGGCCATTGACTTTCATACATTATTAGGTACAGAATACATGTACTGAGACAACGGAGTGCAGTGATCTGCAAGTAGTAAACATGACTATCCTTGTTCTTTAAAGTATCATCAAGCAATGCTAATAATTAGACATTAATACAGAATGATCTGCTTCAGGTATGATATAAACTGTATAGACAGCTGAGTGTGTGTGAACCAGCAGACTTGATCAGGGGCATTTCCTGTGCAGGTGTAGTATTTCAACTTAAAAATAGCAGGTCATTGTCTTCCATCTAAATATTGTTCATACATTAAGCATTGCATGCCTGAAACAGAAAGAAAACTTTATCTTGTCACAGGTCCATTTTTTAAAATCTAAACTAACGGAATTATATTTGAGGAAGCTAAACCCATCACATACAATAACTTGCAGTGTGGCGCCTTGACGAAAAAAGAAGTGCCTACTGATATTGTGTAGAATTTCTCTGTCTGTGTATTAAATAGGTCAAAGTGTACTTATAGATGAGAAACAGAAACAATCATTGTACATTGTACGTTTTTTCTGTTCTTATGAGCCTGAATGTTTTGGGTCTTCCCTTTTCAGATGCAGAAGTAGCTGATGATGATATTGACGATATTGATGAAGGCGAAGACGATATTGATGAAGGCGAAGACAATATTGATGAAGTTGAAGGCGATATTGATGAAGTTGAAGGCAATGGTAATGGTGAAAATGTTGCCCCTCAAGAGGAAGATGAGGCACGAGATTCTGGTGGTTACTATGAGGACGAGGAGGCAGAGGGCGAGCCTTATGAGAGTCGTCCAACTTCAGACTCGGGTCACAGCATGCCTGACTTGCCACCAGAAGTCGACACACAGAAATCCAACATGTCAGAGGAACAGACCAAGCCTGTGCCAGAGCCAGAAACTGTGGAGAAAGATGAGAACAAACCAGGTGAGTTCCAGATTTTTATCAACTAGACATGTAATAATAACCTATATGCCTATTGGTGAAGTGTTTTTAAACAAAGAAAAGACAACACTCATGCCATATATACTGATATCCAAATCGCTCACTGTCATTGTTCATTTATAATTTCAGAAATTAAAGTGGAGGTCAAAATGGAAGCCGAACCTGGAGCTGATGAAGTCACACAGCAGGACAGCAATGTGACAGAACAGCAAGACACCCCAGAAGGCGAACCTCAGGCTGAGCAAATCAAAGTGGAAGCTGATAAAAGTGGCCACCATGGCCGCAAGAGACCTTATGAGGAGAGCAGGAGTTACAGCTACTACGAGCACCGCGAGGAGAAGAGGTATGCTCATCCTAAAACAGTTCTATTGCCTGTTTGGCTTCTCGTAGGTAGTACAACACAACAGTAGGATGTGGGAAATGTTATGTTCACTAGTCTGGTTTATATGAATTTAGTCAATGAAAGTGTCTGTAAAGGCTGTTCACTTTTTACTCCGCTTATGTTCCACAGATCCCGTACTCCACAGCCCCCTGCTGAAGATGAGGAGGAGAACATAGATGACACTCTTGTTACAATTGATACATGTAAGTAAGAAGATAAACTGCGTCTCTCAGCTTGATTGTGTGTTATCTGATGAGATAAGTGAATTCAGGAATGGACTCCCGTCTCACAAAACTCTTTCCAACTGATGCAGACAAAGTGTTGGATGCTGTCACCTCGGCCTGCTTCACAATCTGTCGTGCCGCAATTCCAAGTGCCTTAGTAGATTTGCCCCCTCGAGATATCAAAGATATAAAATACTGAGCAGTCTGAGAAATGCATCGAGAGGCTGAAAGCACTGATTTTACCCACAAGAAGCATTTTAATACAAACACTGGTTCAACCGACACTTAATCTGCTTACCTCATACAGTAGCACAGCTGAGATTGTATCCATTGAAGTCTGTATAATGTTTCACATTTAATATATGCAACTTGTCAGTTTCGACAAACAAACGCATCTAACAGAATCTCTTTCCTTTTAGACAACTGTGATCTGCATTTCAAAGTGTCACGAGATCGCTACAGTGGTTATCCACTGACCATCGAAGGCTTTGCCTACCTGTGGGCTGGAGCTCGGGCCACACATGGTGTCACGCAGGGCCGTGTATTTTATGAGATGAAGGTAATGAGTAAAAAGTGTCTCTTTGTTATTTAGTGCTTTAAAAACAAAGATGTGTGCTTCACGCATGCAACCAATAAGATGAAGGTGCTCCGATTTTTGACGAAGCTAGATGTTTAGTTTGGTGAAACATTGAGCAACGTGTTTATCATTAACTAACAGAGTATATTTTTAGCTCACCATATCAACGTTTTACTTAGATATGGAAAATTTCCACGCTTGGGATATTTTAAAATTCCACGTTGCCTAACTGAACTCTGTCTTGTTTTACTAAATCTACATTTTACTACCAATTATTGTTAAATAACGTGCAGTGTGGCACCTTGTTGCTGTTGTAGTGTTCTAGTTGCTTCCCGCAAGTCGTCTTTTGGCTTGTTTTTGACCCGAATTGTGCCCTCGCTCTTCAGATCAATGAGGAAATTCCTGTAAAGCACCTGCCAAGTAGTGAGCCAGATCCACATGTTGTCAGAATTGGATGGTCTCTCAACCACTGCAGCACTCAGCTTGGTGAGAGAAGCAACCACCCAAACAATCAATATGTTTAACATAAAAGAAACAAAAGGGATAGCAACTACGCATCTGAATGCTATCTGACCCTGTCTTGTTTTAGGTGAGGAGGCCTTTTCCTTTGGATATGGAGGAACAGGAAAGAAGTCCGCAGACTGTAAGTTTGCAGACTTTGGCGAGAAGTTTGGAGAGAACGACGTCATCGGCTGTTACATTGTAAGTAATGGCATCAGTTGTCACTTTATCTTTTTGACAGAATCAAATAAGAATATTGGGAAATAATTCATTAAAATGCTTTCCTATTGTAGGACTTTGATACTGGTGAAGAGGTGGAAATGGGCTATTCCAAGAATGGGGTCTCACTAGGTGTGGCTTTCAAGACAACCAAGGAGGAGCTGGCAGGCCGCGCCCTGTTCCCTCACGTCCTGGTGAAGAATTGTGCCGTTGAGTTCAACTTTGGTCAGAGGCCGCAGCCGTACTTCCCCCCACCAGAGGGATACACCTACATCCACAATCTAGGCATGGAGGACAAGATCAGAGGCACAAAGGGACCTACCATTAAATCTGAATGCGAGGTAGGGCAGCGTGGAAATTATTTAATGATATGCGTTTGTTTGTTTTTCCCTCATGAAAAGTGAAGTTGTCATTTACTTGGTTACAGTATCGAAATCAGAATCCGAAGAATGATATTTTATTTATTCTGACAAGAAACAAAGCAGTAGAAACCTAACAGCAAAAGTAAAGATGAGGGCGAAGAAGATGAAATGAAAATCCCCAAATAAATAAAAAACGCAAAGTAAGCAGATATGAGATATAGTCCATATAAAACATATTTACCAATCAGACTTTTCCAGTTTGGGTTTTATTCTTTCACTTTTATATTAAGCATCCTATTGTGCGTAGTTGGATTTTATTTGTGCCACTGATCAAAATAAAATACGTATTAGATGAGTTTTTTTGTGTGTTTTAAGAGGAACGGGTCTTTAGGAGTAGAATTAACCGGTTTTGCTTGTTAACTTGTTTCAGATCTTGATGATGGTCGGCCTGCCTGCCTGCGGAAAGACCACCTGGGCTATTAAGTATGCAGAGACTAACCCTGAGAAGAAGTACAACATCCTGGGCACAAATGCCATCATGGACAAGATGAAGGTGAATTTGAGTCTATTGGCGATTGCATTATACAATCAGGACTACCATGTTTTATATAAATAATTACTTAGAAATTACAAGCCATGAAGCCGACACCTTGCATCTCCGTTGTCTATATGCCTGCTCATTAGTGTAGTAAACCATGCTGTGATATTGTCTCACCAAGCAAAGAAACACAGACTTTTGAAAAGGAGCCCCTTTTTGAGAGGATACATTGTGCTTATATATAATTTTTCAATTTTTTAAATAACATGTCCACACTCTACTAAATGTTTAATCACCTAAATGTGACCGTATTACTTGCAGAAAGCTTAAAGGTTTGATTATTTGAAACCACCTTCTGATGCTGAGCCTAGCTGAAGATGATTATTTACCATCCTTAATTCAAATTATATTCTTCAGCGACTAAAGACTACTACTATGGTACTAATGCTATTTTAAAGGTCATATATTTCACCATTTCTTGGTGTGTTGTGGCGTAACCGCCCCTCCCCGAATGTGGAGGTACCACTATTGGATTATATGAAGACAAAAAACAACCCCACACCCACAAACCTTATTCACATGTTCTAATCCATCGCTGTCTGGACTATTTGTACTGCAGGTCATGGGTCTGCGTCGCCAGAAAAACTACTCCGGCCGCTGGGACGTTCTGATCCAGCAGGCCACCCAGTGTCTGAACCGGCTGATTGAGATCGCTGCCCGCAAGAGACGCAACTACATCCTAGACCAGGTACTGCCCTCCCACCCACACTCTGCACTGATACTCGCCACAGTCAGTCAATGTGCCCTGATGATCACTCTCTAATGGCCTATTTATTTATCTTTCAGGGGGGCTCTGTGTATTTTAGAGTAGGAGAAGCATTGATCACCCTCTTGTTTCTTGCTTGTCATGTACTGTAAAAGCAAATGATTAATGGCTCTCATAAGTGACAGAATATTTCATGTTTTCATCCCTCAGTATATTTTTGCACTTGCTATTTCATGTCATAATACAGTATTGTTTTGTCTTGTGAATTTCAACAATGTACAAGTAAACCATGACTATGTAAAGATGTTGAGAAACAAGTAAGCTCTGACTGGTGAGTAAGAAAAACACCTTCCGTTGCTAATTTAATAAGACAGAGTTGATAGCTTTTTTAAAAGCTATTTTTAAGTGAGATACATGGAACTTTTGAGTGTGTTTTTTAATTAATTGACCCTGAAGGTAAGTAATGACTAACAGATTTTAGATTTTTAGATCCTTGTGTTCAGCAAAAAAAGGTAGGTGGGTCTGATGGTGGACTGTCTTTTCTATGGAAACTGTGAGTATGTGCAGGTAGGTTGTATCTATCTATCTGTCTGTTGTCTTGTCCGGGACTAGAGTCCGTATGAAGATCAGGTGAGTCGAGGTAAGTGGGGGGGGCTCCCGTCAGAATAGCAAGTTGGCGCTAAATAAAAAATAGCCCTTTTGCATATTATCACAATGTCAGTTCGATATCAACATTAGCCGTGGCGTCACTAAAGAATTGCTTTTCGACTAAAATTCTAAAATGCATAATGTGTTAACTATCTGTTGGCCAGTGTAGAAATCACTGGCTGTTGTGAAGTAAACAGGAAGTTCTTTGAGCGCAGCAGGTACATTCAGAAACTTTGCCGTTGAGTGATGAAGCATGTTCTTCTGCTGGTGATAGCGGAGTCCACCTTGAATGAATAAACACCGCACGACGCTAACTTTATTCTCATCCGCTGCCGTGTTTGTGCTGAAGACGTGGGATAGTTTAAATTCTGAACTGCAACCAGTTGCAAATTTAAAACAGCGGAGGATTTGTTAGGAATGGTTTTGATTTCACTGCTAGTTTTCTTGAATCAAAGTGTTGACGTCTATATGATTAGTTTTTACAATGCATTTTATTCCGCCCCCGTACTTACTTATTTATACTTACTTAATACTTATTGAAGTATTATTAAGGCAAGATATGGAATATTTATATTTTTCATCACTTAAACATTGATAATCATACATCTTGTTTAAGGCACTGCATGTGGTGTTTTTGTATTTAATAAAATGCAATGCATTTGAACAGGTTCTAAACCTGAACTGATGAGATGGATCAATATGGATTTATTGAAAGCGGTAATACAGCAGGGCCACGCACGTTTCACTACACAAATTGTCAACTGAGTGAGCACAACTACTACTTGAATATATTCATATCTCTAAAAATGTCTCCGTTAAGTACATATGTTAATGTTTAGGTTTAAGTCGGGTTTAATATTTGTGGGGTCCCTCCTTTTTATGTCAATAATTAACATTCCTCAGCAGCCGCTGGACACCTGACTGCAGACCGCGAGGTGAGTCTGTGGAGTGACGAGAGGCTGTTAGAACTTGAGTAAAAGCGTAGACTTGACATCCAAGCCAAACCTCTCTCACTTCATTATTGCAGGGTTCCAGCTTCCTTCCAGTGGAAAGCCCTAACAAGTAAACAATAACAAACAAGCTTCTACTTCTTTCTTGTCACCATTGCTAGACAAATGTATATGGATCAGCAAGGAGACGAAAAATGCGTCCTTTTGAAGGTTTTCAACGCAAGGCTATTGTAATTTGTCCCACGGACGAGGATTTAAAAGAACGAACATTAAAGCAAACCAATGAGCAGGGGAAGGATGTGCCCGATCATGCTGTTTTAGAAATGAAAGGTAGGAACGCTGTGGAAACAACAAACAAAACACCAGATCTACTTTTTACTTTTCTATGTGTTGTCTCTAAAATCAAACTTGGAAGATATCCCTACCCTCCCTCCCCTTCCTCCCTCCCTACCCCATCCCATCATATTCTTTGGTCAGATATCAGACCTGGACTTTTTCTTTCTTTTTTTTTTAAGTCCAAATAAATTTGATTCTTATTTTCGCCCTCTATCTGCCCCTCGCCATACAGCTTAATTCTAATGCGCTGCAAACTGAGACCTGGCCCTCGCCGAGGTCAATATAACAGTAGAGCTAATATTGAACAATTGGCTTCCCTGAAAGGGATGTTTCCAAATAGAAAACTTACAAGCAGTCGCATGCTGAAGTTGTTGGAAGTAAATTTGTAACGGCATTACATCAGCTGTCCTTGGTTTGCAGTGCTGTTTCCTCTTCTCACCAACCTTCTAGTTTTTCTTTTTGTCCCTCTCCCCACCTCTACTGAACTCCTCCCTCTCCTTTGTCTGCTTCAACAAATGTTTCCTCCATGTTCCCCTGGAGGTGGCGTTTGTTCCCTTTACCCTGCCATTTGCTTTCATCTATCTGAAGTTAGTTTATCTGTGATTGACGCTGCCTCTGTATGTTTTTAATTATTTTTTCATTTTGTCTTCTGGTGGTGTGGCTGCTCTGGTCCTCACTACAATCCCCTCCCCCTTTCTTTCTCTTTCTCTCTCTCTCTTTGCCTCTCCATCCGTCTCTTGCTGGATGGGCTGTCTCTCTCCTCCTCCTCCTCCTGTGGTCACCTCTGTCACTCTCCAAGCCAACTTTACTCTCCCTGAGGCTTGCGACTTCCTTGAGGCGGTGACGTTCGCTGAGCTGCAGTCAGAAGAGGCTGAAACTCTGCTGAAGCAGTACAATGAGGAGGGCCGCAAGGCTGGCCCGCCCCCTGAGAAACGCTTTGACAACAGGCAGGGCGGGTTCCGCGGCCGTGGCGGCGGCGGTGGTGGCGGCGGTAGCTTCCAGCGGTATGACAACCGTGATGGATCCCGCGGTGGCTACCAGAACCGCAGTGGAGACGGAGGCAGCGGGTACAGAGGAGGTGAGCGATCATGCAAATCCATAGCTTCCGTAGTTCTGTGATTTGGATGTTATATGTCAGACATCAAACTAGGGCTGGTATGTAGTTTATTAGTTGTGTAAATCTCTACTGTAACGCCACATTTCTGTTTTATTTAGCAGGCTACAATCGTGGCAGCTATAACCAGAACCGTTGGGGCAGCAGCTACCGCGAAGGAGGCTCCGATGCGCGCGGGAGCTATAACCGCAGCCAGCCGTCAGGAGGAAGCTACAATCGCCCTACCTCTTACAACAAGGGAGCGTACAGCCAGGTAATTAAACACAATCCTTTTGTGTATAAAACTAGAGAATATCCAGACCAAATTGAACAGCAAAAGAATGTAATCTGAACTTCTTGCGCCGCCTCCAGGGCTACAGCCAGAGCTACAGTCAGGGGTACAACCCGAGCAGCTACAACCAGAGTTACTACGGCAGCTACAGTCAGTACCCGGGATACAGCCAGAGCCAGAGCTACAGCCAGACACCTGCCACTGCACAGACGTACAACCACCACCAGCAACAACCGCAGCAGCAGCAGCAGCAGCAACAACAGCAGCAGCAACAACAGCAGCAGCAGCCTCAACAACCACAGCAGCAGCAACAGCAGCAGCAGCAGCCACAGCAGCAACAACAGAGCTACAACCAGCAATATCAGCAGGTAGGCGATGTCTGACTCAGCACTGCCTCCGACACGCATCTGGAAATGAAGTTACTTTTTGCGATGCCTACCATTACATGCTTAAATGATTCTGTTCTATGCCCTTTTTTTGGGAAAGTCAACATTCCCTCTGAGCTATTAACATGGCTCATGCAACTTAATACTCTACTAATATTCCTGTCTTTCGTAATGTTTATACGTAGGTGTCTTTCCCACATAAACATGCTCTCACTGCTGTGCTTGCTTTCCTGTGTCTCCCCCCAGTATGCTCAGCAGTGGCAGCAGTACTACCAGAACCAGAACCAGTGGAACCAGTATTACAGCCAGTACGGCGGCTACCCTGGACAGGGCAGCCAGGGCTCATCTGGTTCCCAGTAGCTTCGGTCTGCACCTGTGCCTGCGTTCCACCTGTGTCCTAAACTGACCTCCAGCAAATTGATTTTTGTACAGTCTCACATTAAGTCCCCAACCATACCTGTCTCTGTCCGGGTTTACACAATAGCCTTCATTCCTCACCAATCAATGTACACACAAACTGGTACCAGTTTGCTGTCGTTTCTTTTCTTTCATTTTTTTTTTTAACTGAATGAAGTCTTACTCTACGCAGTGACCGTGAGGTGGTAGATGATAGGTATCACAACATCTAATGAATGTTATCCATTATGCATTTAATGTGGGGGTCTGTTGACCTGCAAACTCCACATTTCCTACAGATTGAAGAGGTTATTGTATATTTCTAGGATGCAATAGTGTGAAAACGTGACCGGGCAGGAGAAATACAGCAAGGCCTGAATAAATTTGCTTGTTTTGAGAAGCTTAACAACAAAGAACAAAATGCATGCTTTTTACCCTCATACCCTTTCCTATGTCTTTGCTCTTTATTTTTCAGTTTCCGAGTGAGCACATTTTATTTACTCCCAATAGACTTCAAACATTATGGACAATTTTTTTATAGGTGTTGATACTGTAGTATTTAAGCGTTTAATTCTGTCTTTGATCGAATATTTTGCCACTTTCAGTAGTTATATGTGCAGGTTTTCTTTTTTTATCCCTTTGTGATTGCTGTTCATTGAGTCAAGTAGTTAAATCCAGATGTCAAACTAATTTTTTTTTTCTACCTGAAAATGGAAATCTGATAATGACCTGTTACCCGAGCTGTCTTCTTGTCTTTATACAATAAATGCAATTGTATACGCCTGGAGATGTTCTGTTTTTTTTCCGCCAGTGAACTCAATCACAACACGTACTGCGTGATTTATCATTGCTGGTGTATCGTTCTTATTTTCAACAAGACTGACATTGTGGACAAAGAATATAACAAACAAGCATTTTACTTTAAAAAAAAAAGAGAAAAAAAAGTATAGTTTCAGTGCTGTTCAGTTGAACCATGAATGAACTGTTTGAAAGTTAAAAAAAAATGTTAACAGGGCAGGAAATGAACATTTTCCACTGCGAGGTGGTGTATGAATTACACTTCACATGCTCCTTCCACTATGGTCTTCTATAAGCATTAATATATTCATATTTAAGCTTTTTTTTGTGGAAGTGATGGAACATTTACTGGAAAAATGGAAACATTCGAGTTGATCACTGCAAAGATGACCTAAGTCCATTATCGCCCTGAAGAAAGGGCTTCAGGGATGTAATAAATTGTCTGGCCTATAACATAACCAGAGGTAATAAAGACATGCATACCTCATAGGTACATATCGGTCAACTACTGTTGACCGATATCTACTTGTTGACAAATTGTCTCACGCCTACATCCTCGAGTCGCCCGACACCAAACAAATAGCAATTTAAAAAATGTTTTGCTGGCATACTTTCCAAATTCATGAGCACAGTTGTCATACAGCTGCCAAAGTGACAATTTCAAAGGTTAGTGTTTATTTCCTACCCTGTGTGTGTGTGTGTGTGTGTGTGTGTGTGTGTGTGATGTGTAAATAGGACCATGAAACTCCTGTGTTTCGTCACAGATGAGAAAATGGATTGAGGTTGAGTCTTAGCACCAGAGAATCAAGGCACCTGTTCTAAAAACACAGTGAGGTGATCATAAATTACAGCAGGACGATTGTTCCTCGAAGCCTGACCGACTAGACGAACTGACTGACAAAAAAATAAAATAACATCACAGTGAAACACACGGGAGTCCGTTCATATGGTTGCTGGCGTTCTGACGCGAATGGTCAGTGAATCTCATCAGTTCAACACCAGTCAGAGGCAGCGTTCGTCAGAAACATGGCGGCGTCTGGGTGTTTGTGTCCGTGACGGGGGGAGGTGAGAGGATCTGGCAGTCGCAGCGCTCAGTCTGGTTCTCTGCTCTTGTCTTTGTGGAGATGGAGCTCCTCCATCTTCTCGTGCAGGAAGGAAACGGGCATGGAGCAGCCTCGGTTTCTCAGTGGCAGTGTGTTGAGCTGAACAACAGAGGAGACAGAATCAAGAACCGTCCTTCTCAAACGAACATTTAATGTGGTCGGGAGAAAAACCCCACTTCCACTTCCTAGTGAGGAAAAAGTTTGAATATTTGAAAAGTCGCTTCATCAAAACACCGGATGTGTGACCAGAGGTCTAAACAACCTGAGAGAAAACACCTGTTTAGAGGCTTTATCTGCAGCATGAAGTCATTTCTCAGCCCTATTTCTATCATTTTGGTGAAAGGTGTAAAAGACCACATTTCTACAAAAAAAACGCCAATAAAAAGTTTTGTTTTAGACATTTATTTACTTGTATATACCATTTTATTTATATATTTCTCCTTTTACGAATTTACATCACCAAAAAAGTCCATGAGTCCCATGAGTAAAGTTATATTTTCATAAGGGATATGAAGAATTTCCAAAAATCGAGATTCCATTTTTCAGCTTTTGAGTCCTATTTTGTTTTTACACTTTTGCCTTATGACAATGTTGCCTCGTTATATAGATAGCTGTGAATGTTCTGCAATGTATGACGTGAAACATGGGTATGTCAGGTGAATTTAAGAAATGATGTCAAATCGAGAAAACCGATTAAAAACGACTTCAGGGCTTTATATTGTCTGTCTTTGGCAGACATTGTCCAAACTGGTGTTCATTTGCAAGATACCTTTCGTGTAGAGGGAGTATAGGCTTTAGATAACTACCAGCAGAAGTGACGACATCTGCAGGAAAGTAGAACATTCGCGGTCCAGGCAGCCGGTACCGCTGTTTGTGATGAGATACTAACACGGGGACTCTGGTTCTGTCTCACCCTTCTCTCCGGCGATGCGTGCACAAGAGAGTTGTGGTGGTTTCCCCTCTTGTCCCTTTTCTCCGGCGTCCACACTCCCGGATCCGTCTGAGTGGAGCAGTCCGACACGCCCTGGTGGTTTTCCGTCTCGTTACTTTGAGGGTAAACGAAGGCGTCGTCCTCTGAACCTGACAGGTAAAGGGCAAATAAATGAAACGGGTTCGGGGTCGATCGCGTCCTGCAATGTGACGGAGAACGGGACGCGCTCCGACTGTTACCTTTGGTTCTTGAGTTGGGGGCCGGGGTGCACGGACAGGACCCCGTTGTGTTTTTGTGTTTCTTTAAGCACTCCATCGCCACCCGATCTCTGCAGTGTCTGTGACAGTTTATCCCACAGTCTGAGAGACAGAAGACACAAAAGAAGACGGTGAGACTTCAAAGGGAGCGCTGCCACGTGAAGCGTCAGCTCACCGAACTAATTACTTCCACAACCTTGAGAGGCAGATCCCTCTCAAGCTGATGACTGATGACGTGTGATCTTACCTTTACAGTGGTAGCCCTGTTTGATGACGCCCCACATCTACAAGAGAACAGACCCGGTACATGTGATATAGCAGCTTTGTTGCCCATTATTATGTATAAAAAGAGAGAATGGACACTCACAAAGCCTCCACACGTCTCGCAGAAGGTGGGCCGTTTGTACGTGGTTTCATGGAAGTTGTGTGCGTTGAAGTTGAAGCCCAGCTTGGCACAGATAGACATTCCCCTCATGAAGTAAGAGGTGATTTCTTCACGGCTGATTTGTCCCTCCCTGCGCGCAGAACAGGGTGAGTTGGGATTTTTCTGGTTTTGCGTAAACCAACACTCAACACCCCACGGCGTCACAGTAACAGGCCTCCGTGCGCGTGGCGGCTTCCTCACCTGTCAGTTTCGTGAGTGCAGAAGGAGAAGGGGAAGTTGGCTGCTATTTTCTCAAAGTCCTCCAGTGCAATGTAACCGTGCTGGCTCTGGTCGTAGTTCTTCATGATGGACTGCAGGGGGCGACAGAGCGATCAGAGACGCAGTTGCCGCTTGCCAGAGAGCGGTTGGTTGGTTTAGTTCTGCTTTGTTCTGCCGAGTAATAAGGAAGTGAAAGAAGGCGGGAGGTGGCTGCAGTGTCAAATACTCACATCCACCGTCTGCTTGACGTGCTTGGAGATGGTGTCGGGGTCGAGTCTGGGGGTGACCCCTGAGCCCCACTCCGCCACTACAGGCGCTTTAACCGGAGCTGCAGGCTGTGGGCCGACATATGAAGGGATGAGACGCAAAGGGACTGTACATGTGACAAACAAGAAGGGGAAGAAATAGAAAAGAGCGCGCCCACCACATAACACGCTTCTCTAACGTACAGCGCTTTGATGTGGTCGATCTTGATGCATTACAGCACCGAGCCTGTGCTTTTGTTTTGAGGAAAGATGTTACACCCACACAGAGAGCACACGAGTGTCCCTCCTCTTGTGAGAAGAGGTTGAAACACATGTGAGCCCGGTGGCATTAGATGGAGCACGACTTCAAAGAGGAATATGTGGCCTTACTGACCTGGATCTTGGTGTTCTTGGGCTCCTTGTTGTATGAAAGCTCATATATCTCATCCTCGGTGTAGTATAAATCTAAAGAGAGCTGAAACATCAAAAGAACACAATGTAAAGATGCTCCTCATGGGGGTTTCTTTCATCCGATTTCTTTAAAATAAAAATAAAAAGCCGTTTCCTCCTGCCGGTCTCGTACCGTGAGCAGATGCAGAAGGTCTTTGTTGGCCTCGAAGGGCGGCGTGCAGCTGTGGATGGCCACCAGGTCACTGATGTTGCTGTACAGGTGCTCCAGCTTGCTCAGGTTGATCTTGTCCTCGTTGACGTAGTCCGGCAGGGCCTCGTTCAGCGAGATCAGGTCCTTCAGGTGGACGCCCAGGATGGGCACCTTGAAGCCGCTGCACACGTTGTAGAGCCGGCGGTAGTTGATGTAGTTGCTGCGCGAGGAGAGCAGCTCCGTCATCTCACTCAGGGCCTGAGAGAGAGAGGGGCGATCAGGAGAGAGGCGAGAAATGAAGACAGCGGCCATTTGTCTCCCCAGCTGTGTTGGACTTTAGCACAGCCGGGAAAATGAAACGCAAATATAGTTTAATAAAAACATTTGGCTGAAAACCTCCGGCATAAATTTCTGTCAGCATGTTCCAACATTTGATGACTTAGTCTTTCTTGTAAACGTCATTTGTTCAAACGCAATGTTTATGAGTTTGTACAAACCAAATGTAATACTGTTTTAACATCGGGATAATATATATATAACAATTACAAAAATCATATCTTTTTGCCCAAGTCAAGTCATGAGTCATTGGTGTCGAATTCTTTCATTGAGTCTAAAGTCATCAAATTTGTAACTTGAATCTGGTCCAAGCTACATGTTGGTTATGTATTTTAGGGTATGAATGGTGTTATTACTGAATATAACAGAGCAAAGATGAAGGAAAGTAGATATAAGTGCACGACAGAGAAACGTCAAGAGGGCCGTTAAAGAGTTGACACCCAGAAGGAAAGAAGAATTGAAACCTGAACCAAATAATTCTCCAGTTTGCTGTTTATAAATTATGAGTTATATATGTAACAAGTTCAACTGATTTCTGAAACCGGCACACGTGCTGCGCTAGTTTCAGACAAGGTGAAAGCAAACAAACACACAACTTTCTTTTGATAAAAAGATATTAAATAGTTGCAACAGACAAACACGAAGACAAAGAAATGTCACAGTTCAAGAAGCAGAAGGACTCAAGAAAGAAAAGTGTCACCATGACATCTTTGTGGTGAGGCAGTCAACAACAGACTTGTGGTTATGTGTAATATCTGAAAAACCTTAGTGACGTCAGGAGGCAGCAGGTTCGAGGTGTCTTTGAGGCGGGAGATGGAGCTGTGGCAGAGGCCTCCAGTCACTGCCATTAGAGTGTTAAAGTTTTGCAGCGCTCGGAGCTTCTACGGAGGAAAGAGCGGAGTGACAGCGCGTGAAGTTACTGCTTTACGATCAAACAACAGCCAGAAATCCCTCGGAGCCCTTCATTCGGGTACCTGAGCCACGTGGATGAACTTAGTGAAGACCTGGGCTCTCTGCTGGGCCGTGTGTCTGCTGAGGATCATCAGCTGGACCCACTGGGACACGCCGTTACACATCATGACCGAGCGCTCCAGAGCCGGGTTGTCCCTCACCGAGCCTCGCATCACGTAGCTTCGATAGTCCATGAACTGCAGACAGGAAAACAACTCCAGCAATGTTTCTTTACTCAGGTGTACAAGCAGGTAGATTCTGTCACCACGTGACTGCAACGAGAAGATGATGTTTCTACTCTTTTCTACTGGAAGAGAGAACATCTGAATCTTACCCACGAAATCAAAGAAAGGATGCTATATTTTAATATTTGTACTCTATGAAGGATTTGAGTCTGGCCATGTAAATATTGATAGCTGAAGCAGATGTATATGATTTATTCATAATAAACATGGTATGATTATATCACGCTGAAGTCAATGGAAGGTGTTGTCCTGAACTCTCTGTCACCAGCACGGTTTTGATTATTATAATAGATAACGTTTGGCTATTTAATGTTCCTTTTGGTTGGATAATTACAATAATTATTTATTGAATCTGTATTTTGCACCTTCAATCAAAAAAAAGAGAAGCGGTGGAGTGAGAAGTTGTTCTCTAAACTTACTGAAACGTTGCAGAAGTTTTTGAACTCCAGGTAGCTGAGGTGCTGGGCCATCTCATCTGGCTCCATGTGGTCGAAGATCAAAGACACCTTCCTCTTCTTCACAGAGGGCGAGGGCGCGTGGAATATGTTCACATGAGGGCCTCTAGGAAAAGAAACAGGACAAAAATAGACTTGTTCTTCTACACAACAACTCCCTTATCTACTTATAGAAGGACATGTTTAAGCTGTGGCCAAACAACCAAAGTTCCTCGGGGGCGTGACGGTGAATCAAACTCACAAGCAGGAGGTGTCGATGAGCTGCGAGTGCGTCTCCTCTCTGTCTGAGCGGACCAGCGCCCACAGGTCCCCCATGGTCTGCTCAAGGAGGGGGTCCGCCTCGAACACCGCCGGGAACTGGCTGATCCACTGCCTTGCCACCAAGCAGGACGAGGGGAAAAGAACAATGCTTACAAACCCCCGCAGATGGAGACGGGGCAAGCGGTCTCTGTCCCAGTCGGGCCGTCACTCACCTGATGAGGTTGCAGATCTGCGTCCGTTTCGGCCCCCTCTTGTCGGAGGGGCAATCCTTATAAGTGAGAGAAGGAGTCAAGGATCCAAACACCGAATCAAAGGCGTGCGGGAAACGGCGCAACGTTACACTAAACACCGGCAGCAGGGATATGCGCTTCAAAATCTGCTTTCGCCCGACAAAACAAAGCCATGCCTGTTCCCTGATCTGATTAATGAGCAGACATGTGATCGGAAGCCGTGCACACCGGCGGGGACCGGCGGCGCCGCACAGAGCGACAGTGGAGGATATAGGGCGAGGAGTTTCTGGGCGAACATCTGAGACGGCACGACCCAACTGTGCATCATCAGGGTCATGTGGACCAGCTGGGTCCCTCTGGGGCTGGAGAGCTTCCCCTCCAAATCTGCAAACCGAAGCACAGCGCCGCGGGATTAAACGCGGTCAGAAACAACAGCAGTGACAACGACGACAACGACAACAACAACAAACACTGGCGGCTCAGGTCCAGCAGCTCAGACCAGTTCATTTAGTTTAATTTTGTCAGTCACTTAGTTATTTCAGGGTTGGGGATTTTCATTGTGGTTTTCTTGTAGGTGCTTTTTCTTTTTCGCTCAGGTGGATTTCTTTATTATTACTATTTTAATTTCCTTGTAGGTGTGAGTGTTTGTCTGTGTTAACCTGGCGATGACATGACAACCTGCCCCGGTTGTTTACTGCCTGTCGCCTACTGTATGAGATACATCCAACTGTGACCTACAGCAGAAATAAATAAAGAAACAAAAGGTCGAGACAAACGTCTCTAATTTACTTAATATACAATTAACATCATACATTATAATAGGACATGAAGAGTGTTAGTCACTATATCTTAAGTGCCTTATTTTCTTATTAGCTTTATATTATATTATCTTATTTTTTCTGCAACTTAAATGTACTAGATGTGACAGACACTAGTTTGGGTATCTTAACGTTTTTTTTGTTGTTTTTTGTGTGTGTGATTTGGATGACCTGACCATTGAGCCCAAGGAAAGAGAAGCAGAGGAGAGAGAGAGATCTGTATAGTTTACCATTGCATGGGAATAGCTAGTTGGCCTCTGCAGCCCAACTAAACAAAGCTTGATTGTATGAGACTGCGCTTTGTCTCCCTCGCTCGCTCCTTCCCTGTCAGTCTCTCTCGCCCTGGATCCCCCCCCTCACTCTCCCTCATCCCTCATTTATATAACCTGGCTGTGATAAAGGGTAAAGGCACATGACAAACTTTGGGAACACATGCAAACGCGCTGGGACAGAGACTGACCGAAGCAGTTCAGGCAGCGCTGTATGAGCTCATCCAGGCTGGCGGCGCTGGCGCTGGGGGCCGAGCTGGGGCTCTGCAGGGCCCGGGTGATGTCCTGAGGACTGGGACATGTGTTCCTCCTCCGCGGGACCAGCTTCCTGCTCTCTCCATTGGCCTTCCTGAGAGAGAGAGAGAGGGAGAGAGAGCGTGAGAGAGAGAGACAAGGAGTATAAGTAGCCTAGAAACAAGTAGAGCAGAGTGTGGTGAGGCAGTGCAGGTCAGCATCTGAGGAAACGCAGCTCCCCGACATCTGATAAGCTGTTCTGCAGCGCTGCAGCGGCCTCAAGCATTGTGCACCAGCAAAACAACTGTGAACAACTAAAGGGGAAGGAAGCATTTGGTTCCGCGACAGACAGGTTCATTGTATTTTTTTTACACGCTGCGCTTGTAAAAAAGTTCTGCTCTATTTGGTCAGAAACGCCCATCCTCGTTGGAACATGTAGCCCCTAGCTTCAGTTGTTTTAAACTCCTTTCAATGCAAGTGCAGGACAGAGCAATGCACTATTATTTCACAGGGTATAAATTATTATGAGTATTTAAAAAATAACTTCATCAAGTGGTTTAAAATAGCAGATGATGATTGTTAAGGCGCCGACTTTACCTTGATCTGCTATTTCAAACCACTTGACAAAGTTAGGTTTTTAATACTCATTACAATGTGCGATACCGATGCACGCTTTGAAACACTGGCTGCGGTATACCAACGAGAATCTGGAGTGAGGCTGACAAAAGTACAATATTGCGTCACACCTGAGGTCAGCACTACAACATGTCCCACATCCACACCGATCCTGGGTTTCCTCAGCAAAAGCATGTTCCTGTTCCGCGCTCTGCATGCGCTTGCAGAAGAGCTTATGTGCACTACACACCGGGATGTGATGTCCAGTGTGCAGGACTGATGATGGATGCATGCGCGTGAGCGACAGCGTGTGAACACTTCTGTGGTCGATGAGCAACATTTACCGTCAGATGGTAAAATCGGTGTCGTAACGGTTCCATTGAGAAATAAAACATTTGTTCAGTTTGCCTGGTTTGTTTTTCTTTTCTTCTTCCTGTGACGTACAGAATATTATTTCACCTCCTTGGGTGTGTAAAACAGCCCGTCTGAGAAGGTGAAGTCGCCTCACAAGGGTCGAGAACCAAGGGAGAGCCTGGACTAAAAATGAATGACGAAAGGTCGTGCATTGCACACCGTTGCAGCTGGATTGATGCTGAGTGAGGTCAGAAAGGAGGAAAAACAACAACTTTCATCCAATGGAGCTCGGGGATCTGTGCTTCTTTGCTGTAGTGTTGACTCTTCAATTAAGGGCTTCTCGAATGCCCTCAAAAAGACACAAGAGACGGCTGTGTGTCGTGATGCGATTGCTTCCTCTTCAGATCAGAGGCTCAGTTTTGCAACGTCTGATTGCATTACACAATAATCAGTAACCGACCCTTTTCATACAGTTTTTTTTGTCAAACTTCAAACCATCTCGGCCTCAGTTTTTGCAATTTGATTCGAGGCAAACAATTTGAACCGTGAGCCCGCAGCCACTTCTAGAGATGAGACCAAAGTTGAAATGAAACACAATCATTGAGTGTGTTTGTGTGTCTCCCTTTGAAAAAAGAACCGCTGCAATATTACCAGGAAACACTTTGCCCTCAGAGAACTGGCAACAAGTTCGCTGAATGACCAGACATGCGTCCCCTTCTCTCTCTTGTGTGTGTGTGTGGCGCATAACTCAACATACACATGCATACAGAATCATTGTTTGCTTCATCTTCATCATTTACATGAGGCAGGTGGACATCTTCATCCAGGCGTACGTGGGGACTTGAGCTGATCTATTTGTGAGTCGAGCCGCCTCGCTGCCTCAACGCGTCATCACGCAGTTATCACACCACACATTCATGCATGGATTCACTAACCCTGATGGGGTTGGGGTTTTTTTTTTTAGTCCACCTCCAAGGCGGCCGGTTTGGAGACAACTGGACAACAGAGCCCCACCTCTCCTCCTCCTCCTCCTCCTCCTCCTCCTCCTCCTCGCCTCATTACATCAGCTGGCTACTGACTTCAAAACACTAAACAGCACAGCACGTACCACCGAGAGCTGCGGTGCAGTGAGGATAGGTCGAGGTCGGGTTCATGCTGTCCTTCAGCCCCGTGAGGCACTCGTTTTTCGCCGCATGTTTTGTGATGTTCGCTCTTTAGGACGACGTGAAGGATGAGAAGCATCCCTCGAACCTGAAACCTTCGAGTTTTCTGTCCCAACTGTCGAGCCCCTTTGAGGCTGTTGTGTAACGTGTGATTTTGAGGCTATACAAATAATATTGACTTCACTTGACTCTGTTGGTTGAGAGAATTAGCCGACCAGTAAACAACGTCAAAAGGGCTTAAGACGCCTGCAGCTTGGGGGTTTCACTAAGCTCCTTAAAATGGATTTAATATCCAAGAAATTTCATTTGTGAAAAAACACACTGAAATGACACATGAAGCACCCTTTTTAAAACTGATGCTCGGAAAAGCAAAGAACTCAAGTCTTCAAAACACATTTTCCTCTTCGCACCCAATTTGTTGAAGACAGGAATCTGACATAAAGTCACTTGTTCTGCATTTCTAAACTCCACAGCCGTGCACCAATTGACCAAACCACGTGTCTGAACACCTAATTGTTTGCTTGTCGACTTGTCAGTTAGGATGTAAGCACTTTAAAAAGAGTGCCTCTTTTTAACAGCAATGGGAACCAACCGAGCAGAGAGAGAGAGGCCCATTTCCAAAAATGTGTATTTGCAATAGAAAAAAGAAAAACTGTAATCCATGTTTTCTTTTCAGTTAGCACACACCTGTTTTGTGTCTACACACAATGTTCCAGTGAGAGCGAGTTGTGTTTGGATTTTCAGTGCAAAATGCCGCCCTTGGAAATGCACGGGTGCATTGAGTGGTTTTTAAAACGCGGAGAGAAATAGTCCTCAGGGTCGTTGTGTTTGGTCGAAACGTTCATCTGCTTCAACTGATTAGCATCTGTGGAAAGAAATAATCAATAAAAGACTATTTAATTCTAAGGAATCCAAACCACCGGCCCCCAACTTGACCTTTTATCTTATAAAATATATACGACTGTATGTTTTCAATTAATGAGGAATTGATTCAAAATATCGACAGACTATGAGCCTCCGTATTGTTTGTTAGTCCAAAACCACTAAGTATTACGTGTTTGACAATGATGAAGAAGAAGCTGGAACAAGTGCCCGCCTTGCATTTCTGCTCGACGAACGCATTTTCACATTTTCCATCTCCACACGTACCTTTTCTTTTTCTTTTTTTTTTTGGACAAGTTTGGGTTTTACAAAGTGCAAAAAACTGAAACGATTGATTCATCGCCGCACATGTTGGCCAATCGGTGGCTTTCTTATCTCGGTGCCCTTTACAACCTGTCATCTCTCCCATTGACTCAGAGTGAATCTGCCCGTCGAAGCGGCCGCACATGAGGCGAGAGACGCTACTACAAACAGAAGTGCTGATGGGGGAAATGTTATTGATGTCACAGCGTCTGTTGGGGAATTTCCCCCAGAGTGCCGAGCAGGTCCCTGGTATATCTTTTCTGTGTAACGAGCCAGGCCGGCCTTGGCGACAGAGAGCTGTTTGTAAATAGAGCCGGCGTGCGCTGGACTGTTATACTGTCCAGTTACATTTGCATTCACCTTTTTAGCCTAAGACAACAAAATAATGTTTAACTGTGCATCCATGGAAACACGTCGCCGCTGACACTCGACAGTGGAAAGGGGAAATCCTCCTGTGAATGACAATGAGGGCGAAACCCCGAGCTGCCTCATCTCGGAGCGCTACTGAACGAGTGTGGGTCCATCATATCACTGATTTGGTTTTAGGAAAACCTTCCACGCCTCCTTTTTCCTCACTTCACACACTTTTTTTCCTCCTATTCCTTCGTCCTTGCTCTATTCAAGCCATTCAGGAAATAGCTTCTCCTTTTCCCCCCCTCTTTGGAAATCGCCCCCCTCACTCCCTTTCCCATCCGTGTCAAGAATCCTGGCAACAGATCCAATCCAGCCTCCCCCCACCCCCTTTTCCCCTCTCTCGCTCACACACTGGCGGGGGGGATATGCAAATTCCTCTCTTTCTTTCCTTAATTGATTAATTGAAGCCAGGGCCCTTTGAAGGCCTTGTTTGTGAGCCCTCCTCCCTCCTCCCCTCCTCTCTCTCTCTCTCTCTCTCTCTTTCTCTCTCTCTCTCTCTCTCAACCTGCACTCTTGTTCCCTCTGCATCTTTTGCACTGATCCGTTCATGCATTTGGTGCAACAATAAAGCCACTGTACCAACCATTGTGGTTGTCATCAAGAAGATTGCAGCAAACATCTACGAAGTAGAAACTGTTTGGGACTGAAGCCAACAATGAGTCAGACAATGAAATCATACCTGGGCAACTTCTCATGCTATCAGCACCAATTGTTTCTTTCTCTTCATCCTCTGTCTCTCTCTTACACACACACACACACACACACACACACACACACACACACACACACACACACACACACACACACACACACTAGTGTTTTTATGACTATTGGGGACATTGACTTTCTGGAGTCCTAATCCTAAACCTTACTGTTAGTCTTACCTTAACCTAAACCTAAACTGTAACCGTAACCTGAATTTGTCCCAACCTAAAACCAAATCTTTCCTCTTTCCTCACGTCATAGGGACACACATTTTGTCCCACATTTGTCTATATTGAGTTCCCTTTTAGATAACTGTTCACAAACATCCACAATGCAGTGTTGCAACCAAAACAGGATCACTTTGTCACTCACCACACAATGACCTAACAAAGCCACTATCAACAGCACGACAATGTGCATCAATATTGAAGTATCTGTATTTATTTGTTTATTTATTCAACATGAACAAAAATGTCACTTCTTCATTGCACGGTTTGTACAACCTCACAGAAAAGGAATCAGAAATGCTGCAGCATGCTTCAATAAGATTTTTTGGTTGTTTTGTTTTCAGTTGCTATTTTTGCATGTGCAAAGGTATTTTCACCCATGCAAAACAAAATAACGCCTATGTATCGCCTGCACAGAATTACTACAGATAAAGTAATCTCTGTATTTTGCATTGGGACACCTGTTCTCGTGCACACCAGACCTTACGTCATCTCTCGCAAAACACTCCTGGGACAGAATGGCGATGAGGAATGAAGAGTAAGGAGAAGCACAGGTGCCACCATCGTGGAAAGGGCCGTGAACCATTCTGTGAGTGGATCGGCCTCACCTGGACCCTCTTTTTGTTTATTTAAATAACATTTTAGATTTCAGTCTAATTGTAAAGTCCTTTCATGGTATGTATGTATATGCATACATGTATGGTATGCACACATGATACACGGCGGTTTTATTTTAGTTTGAGTGAGAAAACTGTTTGCATTGTGTGTCAAAGCAAGATTATCCAAAGTTTAGTACACATTTACTTCTGTTCTCTTCTGTGCTGACTGTGTGAAGATTTATTTAGAAAAAGTGAACTTGGTATTGAGAAATGGGTGTTTAAAAAAGCACGATGAGATAACCTCTCCACTGAAGGGGAAGCACAATGGTGACTCTCGCACCGTCAGTCCACCTTAAACTCAGGTAGCTGAATCACACATAACACACATCTGACTCCCTTAACATTTGACACCCAACCTTGTTCATTCCAGGCAATCTGATAAGAGCTGTGGTCAAAACTACAGCAGTAAAGAAAAAAAGCACTGAAAACACAGGCTACTAGTTTCTCATCAGTATCCAAGATCTATTGCAAAAAATAAATAAAAAAACACACACAAACAAACATCACTGAACCAACAGATTAGCAGGACACGTTCGAAACGCAGAACGTATTTTCCATGGAAAGGTGAGCAACTGTTGAATGTCAGAACACGCTTGTGTGTAGTAAACACACAAACCATTTGCGATGTTGATATTTATACAGGTCAAACAGCAGTGACCGCTCTGTGTATGTGTATGTGTGTGAAACCTTTTTTGTTTTAACACAAAAGTCTCTCTCTTTCTCCACGACCCTCTGTCTAGTTTAAAAAACAAAAGTGCCAGAGAACACACAACTAAAACACCCTTGTTTCTCTTTCAAATTGTCAAGAGTCTTTGCACAAACCACACTGCCTCTCACAACCTCACAGTTCACACGTCTCTGCTGCACACAAGCCTGCTGACACATACTCAGACTCAACACTTGCTAAGACTTGCGAGGGTGGGGGGGGTCCGAGTGCACCAGATTCTCTCACTTTTGGTTCGCTTCCCTCTTCTTAATTACCTCTTGGTCTTGTTCATTGCAGAGCTCTTCTCCTTAGCGGCACTCCTCCTCCACTGGTAATCCGCACGGGCATCTGAGCGTGTCCCCTACAGCTCCATGATTGACCCTGCTCCACCTCCTTCTCCTCCTCCTCTTCCTCCTCCTCTTCTGTGTCCTCTATGAGTTTATATGTCCAGGGCAGCAAGAGCGGGCACAGGACGGAGAGCTGCTGGGTCCGAGGGCTGCCCACCTGCCGGTCATGGACGAGACTCCTCTCTCTCTCTCTCTGCTTGTCAATCCGCTCCGTGTCAGTCAACCTCCCTCTCTCTCTGCGCTGTCTGGAGGTATCCGCCAACCACAAATCCGCGACAAAACAGACTTCACGCTCCCTCCGCCTGCAACAAGGTGGACATGCTGAAAGAAGAACCAAAAAAAAGAGCCTCAAAGTAGAGTGCAAGAGCTAACAAAAGTCATTCACTTTCCCCTTCAACATAAACAAGTCAGCATCTTAAATGGAGGAACTGGCTCTGACAGATAGGGGAACTCGCATCAGTTTCTGTGTGTGCGTTTAACTGTGTTTGTATGTGCGTGTGTGTGTCCAAGGGGGAGGGGAGAGAGAGAGAGAGAGAGAGAGCAATCGAGATAGAAAGATAGAATGGTGAACACAAATGCAGTACCCATAGAGGAAGGATGAGGAGAGCTAGAGGGAGATAGTGATGAGCAATAATCTGAGCACTATCAGTGTACTTCAGGAAACGGCATCTGTGGTTCTTTTTCTCAGAGCATCAAAACAAAAAACAACAAAAAACAGGCCACAACTCAGTGTCACTTTTTGATGCAGTTTTTTTCTGGAGGCACTGTCTGAACTTGGCAAAAGAATCGGTTCCTGAAAAGAAATCGTCTGATGTCTGGGAACATTGTTGAATCCTGACACGCGCCTGTCTCCCGTAGAGTCTCCCCTCCTAGATTTGTTCATTCCAGGGTCTCAAGCGTCCCCTGAATCACGTCCATCACTCTGATTTGTTCATTTTCTTCTTCCTTTTTTTTTTTTTTTTAACTCTTTCTGTCATTTCTCAGGGTAGCAAGCCATTACACAGGGAGGTAGTGTTTGTGCTCGTGAATGTGGCAGTGCAGCTGGACAGGGAGGCTCAAAGGCATCCTTGTTTTAACGCACTAAGAGGAAGAGGCGACCAAACAGGGGACATTAATGTCCCTAAGTCTGCAGAGGTGGCTTCTTCGCTGCAGGAAGCTAACTGACTGGCAGAGAGAGTGGGCGACATGGCATTCAAAAGCAGGGAAAGATGCACCGAATCATGCAGTCAATGCACGCTGGGTTCTAATCACCTAAAACAAATGCAAAAAAACATTTGGATTTGCTTTCGAAAGTAGATCAGTGAACTCACAGGGAAAATGAAAATGGAAAGGAAAAAAAAACGTTTTTAGGTGCTTTATTTCTTGGCAATGTGGTAATCTTACTGTAACATTAAGCAATAGTTATGTAAAACAGGAAGTTGCAATCAACACAGCTAGTAAATATACAGACATTTGACCCACATGACCATTTAAATGTTAGCTGTTGCACTCCCCCTATATGTGACTTTGTTGTGTGACCAACGTGTTCAGTTTGGGGCATTTTGGTCAAGGTCTTTTATTTTGATAGTTCTCGCAAAAAACGGAAGTCTATGAAATTGTACTGACGGTAACGAAAAGTCGAATTAACGGGTAACTGTTGATTTCAGACGACATGAGAGAGTTGGACGTTGAATGAGCGGTCATCTGTTTAAATGGGGTTTAAAACTTTAGATATGTGACTTATTTTATTATTTAATACATGTATTAATTGCGTGTCTCTGTCAGCATATAGCGCAACCGTTAATGGCGGGTCTGACGATGTAACGTTAGCGTAACGTAACGTTCGCGTTACGTTGAGGTCTTTGGATATATCGTTTAATATCCTCCAGTTGTTTTAATAAAATTTCAAGGAAGCAACCAAGGAAACTACAATAGACCGTGAGCCCAGGCTTACCATCGTTTACACCGTGGCTATCTTTGAAGCTACTGCTAATTTGTGGTCCTTTCGGAGCCACAATCACGGGTCAGAATCTTAGTTGGAGGTCACCGTGTGCAGAGATTTGACTTCACTTCTCGGTACGATGTCGCCCCCTTCAGGCGCGGCGCCGCAACTGCACGTAAACGTGAATTGGCAAAAAAAAACAAAAAAAAAACCCAACTGAACCAGGACTCATACTCCCAGAATTCGCGTTAGTTCTGCTTCGGCGGCGTGTCACCTCCTCCCTCTCCTCTCCTCCTCCTTTTCCCGCTGGAAGGGGTTGTATCCCGGCGAGTGGCGTCCCGAAACATCTTCGTATTCGCCGCCAGCTGCCGTTGCAGCGGGAGGGAGATGGGCGAGAAGGAGAGCATGCTGAAGGATGCCAGATGGAGACTGATGAGGTAAGAGAGTGTGTCTGTGTGTGTGTTCAGAGGATGGTCACCGTTTACTGTGTGATTTTCTGTCTGGTGCATCCCTGCTGCCCGATATGACCATGAGGGGTGTGCCACATCCACTGGCTGTTCAGACAGAGCTGTTGATATTGAGAAGATGGGATCTTTGGCCTGTGTATTTCTCTGCAAGGACTATTTTCTACATTGTCTCCTCATAACCTATTTGACAATTGTTGTGTCAGATCGTTCCAGAGCTGGAACAACAATCAGGTGTTTTATTCAGGCTGAAGGGGACTGACAGAGAAGCAGGATTTTTCAGTTGAATTAAACTTGAGCTTTGCTCTCTATAATAAGAGAAATGCTACTCGTGCTCGTCATAGTGTCCTATACGCCCCAAGGTGACACCTTCAAATTGCTTGTTGTGTCTGATCAACAGCAGACACTGCATGGAACCTGCAAGTGTCTTTGACATTTGTTGCTTGTTAATCAATTTACACGACTAAGAGTGGAATGAATTTGCTGCTGATTAGTCACTATTCATACCTGGCCACCCTCTCCACAAAAAAAATAAATCATGGAAGGAGGGACTTAAGGAAGAATCCCACTGCTGACACTGAAAGAATACAATGGAAAAAAATAGCAGTAGAATAATTTCCTTTTGGTGAAATGCGTCAATTTATTGAGGTTTTTGGATTCCTGCCCAGTGTTTCAATGCTCATCGCTCTGAAATCACTGCAAGGATCTTTTTTGCACGACTACAAAGTCGTGCAGCACTAAATCGTCTGGCGGCTGTTGACTTTGCTTTGTTTATTTGGGCAGGAAATTCAAAAATAATGTGCTAGTAATTATGAATCTCTGCTCTTAGTGCAGCGGAGACCTTTGCTACTTTCACACTGAAGCATACAATCTGTAATTTTATGGGTGAACGTAAAAGAGCACAGAGCTAATTAAAAGCCTGATGCAATGCCAGAGAGATTCATCCTGTTATTGATTACACGAGAAGGCGTCGCTCGTATCTGCGTCGAGTGTGCCGAGCTGGAGGTGAAACACCGAAAGATGAAATTAGAGTTCAGTTCATTCGTCAGTTCTTCACAATCAGCCGGGATCTAGGTTTTTAATGGCCAAGTCCTCAATCAAGCAGAAATATCAAACACTCACTGGTTCTGCAGCTTTTCTCTGCATCTTATTTGTGTTAAATTAATGTTATTCAAACCACATAAACAATCAACAGACTGAATTTAAGGTCCAGAATGAGATGCTAGACATATATCACATTGTATTAAGTGTCAGATGAAAGCGAGTGATGGACACATTGATTCTCATATCTGTGCTTTTATCTTGCTGGTTTAAAGTGCAGCTGTAGAGTACTTCCATCCACTGACAAATGACACACAATCAAATCTAATCTAACCACACCCACAGAGTCCTGATCAAGCAGATTATAATATATATATTTTTTTAACTAAGAATGTTGTTGTCGCTAAATTTCTCTTTGATTGCTGTATATAATGTCACAACTATTTCATTTAAAAAATATAAAAAAAGTTTTGCAGAGTTTGTACACTTCAATTCTTCACATTAAGTTTGTTTAACAAATTATTAATGGTAACAAAAAAAACAGAGCTGAGTTCTATCATTAAGTCAAATCCTTAAAAATCCCCCATCATGCATCGCTGCCAAACCTGTGCGGCATTACTCCTGCAGAGACATGACATTGAACTGATGCAGGTGTCTGAATCATCCCAACATCTGGGTGCAGAGCAGCTAGCGTAGCGTTAGCGAGCTCGTGCACCTATTTCTGAGGGTGCTTTTGCTACAGGGCAGCAGACTTACTCACTTTGAAGAGTTAAAGTGTGTGTGTGTGTGTGTGCATACGTTCTTACTGCACACTCCCCAAAGGCTAGTCTTCACCCCCTTTCCTTTTATAGCCTCAGACATGTGGAGCGAGGTGTGTGTGTGTGTTGGAGGGGGTCAGCCTGTGTGAAGGAGTGGCCCACTTCTGCAAACATGGCGGCACAGTGGGATGGGTGCCATGTAGCTGTCTGACAAGGTGCCTCCTCCCCACCCCTTCCTCCTCATCTGCGGGTGGGGGATGCAACGAGAGGCTGAGAGGAGAAAGAAGCCGAGGGAGAACCTCTCCAGCCCCTCACTCTCTCTCACAACACCGTGAGAGCCACAGGACTCGCGCTGTCCTTCAGCACGCCCACACACACGCACACACCAGAGCGAGAGACACTGAGAGTGTGTGTGTGTGTGAGAGAGAGAGAGAGAGAGAAGGGGGTACAGAAAGGAGGGAGAGAGGCGCAACGTGGAGGCGAGAGGGAGGGGACGTAGCAAAGGACATAAAAGAAAATTAATAAATCCTGATCAGAAGGATTTTGTCTTTTCTCCCGAGGAGCTGCGAATAACCCTCGGAGAAGGATGGCCGAAGGGGGAGAGGGAGAGGAGGAGATCCAGTTCCTGCGAACGGTAAGTCCTGCTCACTTTCCTTTTTTTGGAAAAACCGGCACCGGAGGAGATGAGGAGTTATGAGAACAGCGAGGAAGATGATTTGATTGTTACTTTTCTGAAGAGAAGGAGATTCAGCTCGCGATCTAAAATTGTCTCGCGATCTACCTCGGTGCTCTTCGGTTTCACAGCTCCTCCACTTGTACCACTTTTGCTTTTCTGGCATCGGGTATTTCAGTCAAATCTGTAGTTGCAGTTCTCTGAGCCAAGGCTCCGCTTCTGTATATAGTTGACTATTTTTGCAGTGCCCTGAATGTGCCATGACCCGCTTATCAGCGGCTCTCTTTAAACTTGTTAATTGATTTTTTTTAATTTTAATTTAAAATATCTTGTGTGTGCGCAGAAATCTAACCCACATTCCCTCATCATATTTTAAGATAATTTTCTCATCTCTTTTCTGTTGCATCCAGAAGTTTTTGGGCTTAACGATAGGTGACAGTTTATGCGTGTATATTTGTGTGTGTTTGTGTGTGTGTGTGTGTGTGTGAGCGCCCAGATAGATGGACAGGGGCTGGTGCATCTGTTAGCATCGTTATCTATTTTTATCTGGGGAAAGTGGAGCCTATGAGTGTGGGGTGAGGCGGGAGGGCAACAAGCAGCTCGGGCCTGAAGCGGACAGCTGGCCGAAGGCCGCGTCCGGGAGAAAGCGGAGAGATTTCCTCTTCACGGTGTCCAAATCTGAAAAAAATGATGTAAAACAGCTGAATTCAAATTGAACTGAAGCTATTCCTTCTTTTTATTTTATAATACATTCCTCCCCGCGCATTTGAATTCATTAACAACCACCTTTTGGACCTGAAAAAAGATAATTAAGTAGAATTATTTTTATTATTGACATCTCGAATTCCACCTTGAGCTCCACAATGTGTTTGAAATCATTATTAAAAGAATATTAGTATGACAATGAAGTGTTGTAATCCAGTTAATTTTACTTTTATGTCGTTATTCATTGCATCAGATTGAACTCTTTGACTTTAAACAACTGAAACTTAAATTGTGTTGTTTGCTTTGAAATCAAGTATTTAGTTTAAATATCCGAATGTTTTTTTTGTCGCTGACATAAAACACTTACTATGAAAGATGACATGAGACAAAAATCTTCTCCCAATCAAGGGCAGTGCGAGAAACAATCATCAAGAGACTCATCTCTGCATCGACAAAACCCCCACGGTGAAATGTATTTCTGTTAGAGCGTCGCTCCACCACCGCCGCGCAGGAAGACCAAATGTAAATGACGGACGCGTTTCTCCTGTCGAGCCCGTATCCCCGAGACGGCATTGCAGAGCCTCGCGGTCGGCACTTTTTTCTTTGGAAACGATAAACATTGTTTGCTTCTATCTACAAACTGTGAAATGAGCAGCGAGACGCGCCGGGCCGAACACTTTGAATGCCCTCAGCGGGTTTGTCCTCTCTGGTGACGATGAAACTATGAGACACTAAACGCTTCAAAAGGAAAAAACAATGCAGCTGTAGGTGAATTATTAATGGCCGGTGCACTTCAATGGGTCTATCTTTGACACCGGTGCTGCAGGGGGTCAGCGGTTCAATCCCCACAGGCGGACAAGGGGCTAAAAACATAAGCGCTCGCGGTGCTGTGAGATTCTTTAAGCATTGTGTGAGTCTGGGGTTTTTCCTCGGGCTTATGTGGAGGAGCTGTTACCTCATTGTCATTTCATCACCCCACGGTGTCTCGTTTAGGATAACAACCTGACGGCTCAACATGGACTCTCACGTACGAGCACACAAAATATATTCAAACTATACTGTGTGCACGGGAAAGTTTGTCAAAAGAAGTTCTTTGCTTTCCCAAGTTATAGCTTTTGTGAGCTTAAAGCGCCGCGCGTTACTACTGCGTATCGATAAATATAGCTAGCTACAGCCGGCTAGCTAGAGTCCAAGGCTGGAGTCCAGGGCGATGAGTAGGAAGGATGTAGAAGATGTTTCACACTAAATAAGCAGGAAGTGGAAGGAGCAGACTTCAAATGCCATCTTGGCTGGTTTTACAGGTTAAGTTAACTTCTATAGGGGTTGTAAAGACATCCAGCTATACAAGATTAAACAAGATTAACTCATGAGTTAAGGAGGCAATCATTCCCCCACATTTATAGAAAGATTATTTTGGTTGTTAAATCCCTTCAATCCCATCGCCGGGCTCTTGAGTGTAATGACGCAACAACTACACAAACTCTACAGTAGGTTATTCGGGCTTGCCTTCCTCCACTGTCATAGTAACTACCTCCAGTTTGAAAAAGTCGTTGTTGTCTATTTGAGGAAGAAGCTAAAAATAATAATAACAGCGTAATCCTGTTAGTTCTTTTATTTTTTATGTTTTTTTTCCTCTGTCATGCCACTTGTTTTTTCATTCCTGCTGGGAATCCTCCAAATCAGATGAAAGCCTGTGTGGGTGTGAGTTTAGGACTCTGAGGCGATGTGGTTTGGATCCTTTGGATGCTGAATCCTACTCGGCGTGACAGATGGGGAACGATGTTCTGCATTTCGCTCTTCTCCCTGCACACCTCCACTGATCGTCGCAAAAAGGCCACACACAGATTACTCAGCAGTGCTGCTCCAGTCTATTCTGGGTTTCATTGTGTTATTCTGATACGACTCGAGGCCGTGAGTCACAGCGCTGTTGGGGGACTTGAAGAGTTGCACGGTCCACACACACCAGCTGGTGGGGCTTAGGCCTCATCATCAACCTCCTCTTTACAAAACAAAAACAAAATACCTGCAAGCCCCCACATTAGCTGTCAAAGGATCCGTGGAGCTTGCAATCGCCAGCCGTCTTACCTTCTTTAGAAACAGTGACACAGACTGCTGAAACACACCAGCGTCCGCACCAGGTGACCCAGAGTTCACACAACAGCACCTCTTCCTAAAAGCGGTGTCACTGTTTCACGACGCCACAAGACGTGGTGTGAATCACGCGGGCGAGAGACTTTTGAAGGGGTATTTCGAGATCCGGTCCGCAACAGAGCTTTCCTTTTTTTAGCCTGACACTATAAAGAGCGCACACTCTGGAGTCGGTGTCCTACTTGCCAGCATCCTTCGGGAGACGTGTTGTGCGTGCCTGTGTGTGTGTGTGTGTGTGTGTGTGTGTGTGTGTGTGCTTGTCCCTGTGCGTGTCAAGTGAACCGAGATCTTTTTTCATTGTTGTGACCGAGTGATTTGCAGGTTAAAAGGTGTTTTTTATAAGTTTCGGACCACTGTATTTCAATCATCAACACGTGAGCTGAGACTTAAGGGGACATTTTTTGGGATCTACGTTCTCGGGTTTCCTGAGCAGGATTGGACATTTTCAGGGGTTTCACGTTGTTGTTTAGGTTGACTGTTTCTCTCTTGAACTGGACAGTAGAGGCTGGATTGGGGAAGTTGTGGTCATGGGGTTGTGTTTTCACCGGTGACTTTTAAGGTGGTGCTTTCTAGCGTTGGGGTCAGGTTGGTTTAACAATGACCACATTGGTCTTTGCTTGGCAATGATCTAATTACCTCATTTTGAAAAAAGAAAATGTGTAATTTATTAGGTGGAAAACATTTGGGTGTTTGTACATTTTGTAAATTCAACAATTTAATTCTTCAATGTAGTGAAAGTTTAACATAAATAGACGGAATAAGGTATTTGAAAGGATTCTGATTGGATGAGTGAATTCAACACTCAGGTGATGGAAACGATATCGCTGACCTGCCTTCAGATCAGCTGAGATCAGACTTTTGATCGCGTTTGTATCGATCACATGATCACTGTACTTCTACTAATAAAGACACAGTAATCGTCAATGTCAGAGGAGAGTTGTTTCTCTCCGTAGCCGAGTATTTATATTTGTTCTGCTTCAAGACTGATAAATTATGTAAAAAGTGTTTTCTCTGTCCAGCTCTCTCTCATTTTAATTGTATCCATAATACAAATCATTGAGGGAATTACAGATCAAGAAAAGACAATTATTTTTAGAAGTGAAGACAGTTGTTTGTGGTGCTTTTGTTGTGGAAGGCTGCTCTCGTCTTTGAGATGTAGAACATAGTTGCTCGTCTGAATGTGAGCGGATTTGTTTCTTCAACTGGTCATAAAGTCATCACTGACATCATCAAAAGGTAACAAAAGCAGGTTGCGCAACCAGGAAGCAATAGAAACCCTATTAACCTTTAAACTCCACCTTTCACCCCTCTTTTCAACAGCCTCTCTTCTCTTTCGGGTGCTAATTTTTTGATTTAACAGTTGAGATGACACTGACATATTTTATTTGGTTACACCGCCACCTGTTTCTACTGAGACATTTAGTCCACCCTCCTTACCCCGAGGCCTTTGTCCCCTCTCGCTCTTTAACACACATTTACATTGTGATCATCGGGGGGGCGAAGGGGGTCTGAGCGACGCAGGGCTTTAGAAGTGCTGAGCTCAGGAGATGAACACGTCTGCAGCAGGGCCACACACACACACACACACACACACACACACACACACACACACACAGACACACACACATATAGCACCTGCTAGTCTGCCTGCTTTGGTCACAGCAGTGTACACAATAAACAGGTGGTCTGCTCTCTCCAGCACGAGACGCCGAGAGAAGAGGAGATCCTGCAGAAAGTCACACAACTGTTATGCAACGTGTGTGTGTGTGTGTGTGTGTGTGTGTGTACATGCTAAAAGATTAGCTCTGTCACCTTTTTAAAACTCAAAAGATCAAGTGACCTTTGCTGCGTGAACTGGTTGGACGGTGGACAATCAAATAGTTTAAAATACACATGTTTTGGCTGCATTAATCTTATGCAATCTAAACATCAAATCCATATTATTTTGTGCCATTGTTATTGCTGCCCATACTATTAAAACTTTAAATTGTTTTTATTCTGGAGTTAATGGAAAACAACTTTCTGAAACAAAGCAGCTCGGTGTGCACAATGGCTGGCAGGGATCGATGGGATTTGCTGTAAATGCAAAACCACTGGCATTGCTCCCTTTTTACTTTTTAAATTATTTTTTTAAAGAGTCTTTTAGAAGCTAATACAGCATAACGTGTGTTGTAGCTAAAGGAGTGCAGACGGGCCAATGTTTACTTCATCATTTCTCACTGCCTTTGTCTCAAAATGCCCAAAATCTTCCAGAATGTGTGAGTTCTGCCAGAAAGGAGAAATATTTTGGATCCACAGTGCAGCCGTTTGGTTTGAGCCACTTCAAAATAGAAAAAGGACAATATGGTCTTGTTGATGAAGTAGTTTAAGCAAAGACTGAAATGAAGATTAACTCTTTGTGCTTTGTAGACTTCAAGAGATGTTTAAGGGTCGGCCGTTAATTGTCCAAAGGTAAGAAAAGAGGATTTCAACCCTGTTTTCTCAGGTTGTTAAACTGTTAAACTTCTACTATGGGATGTTGCTTGTGTTTCACAATACATCTATCTGCATCTTAACTCTCTCCAACGTTTGCTTTTTAGATTACAGATCAGGTCTGCTGGTCAGGAAAGTACTTTACTTACTTCTCAGACAAACAGTTCTTCTATTTTCTTTTTAGAGGAACTGATTGTTTTACTCCAGTGTCGCCCTTTGAATTGCGGCTGTCTGCCAGACTTATTGTCTTTCAAAAGACACAGGCGGCGCAGTGTTTGATGTGGACTTGTGTGTAGTAGTCGCTGAACTGAGCCGGAGGGGAAGGAAGTCTGTGTTGGTGGGCTGTCAAAACAATATGGCGATGAAATTTAACATCAGTGTTTCTTCCAATCTGATTTGTTCAAGCCGAGATGACCCGGTAACTCAGTTTAGAGTGAACGGCGTAAAATCTGGGCAAATATTCATGCTGTATTGTAGATATGTCCTGGCCACCTATTGAAGGAGCTTTGGGATATTTTGCATTCTCAAGATTTTTAACCCTAATTCTGTTCCCGGTGTTGCTAAAACTTGTAACCCAATGAGCTTAAAGAGACTTTAAAACAAAAGTCTAATGCGTGTTCTTTCATTTCCCCACACTTTTTTTGTGGAAGCCATCGGCTGATTTCTGCTTTTTGTCCACCAGACGTGGAATCCAGCAATGATCTAAGCGTCCGTGTTTTCCTGAGCTCAACCCTCCCCGTGAGCGAGCGAGTGCTCTTTCTCCGAGTGTAGCTCCAAGTATCTGCTGGTCAGCAGAAGGAGGGAATGTGATAGTGACAGGTGCGGCCCCCTAAAATAGGAGAGGAGCCGAGGGGGAAGGCCCAGGCCAGAGTGTCAGAGGTAATGGGAGAGAAAAGAGGGCCGCAAACGACATAACGCCAGCAGCGCAGAGAAATAAAATAAAAAGAATAAAAGAATTTAAAAAAAGAATAAAATCCTGCAGCTAAGGAGTGCGGATATTTGCAGTTGCACTCCTTAGCTGCAGTCGCAGGATATATTTTTTAAACAATTTCACCAGTCAGATTGAACCTTATCTCGGCTTTTGCATATAAGTTGAGTAGAATTAAACCTGTTGTATTGTGATGCATTGTCTTATATTGTGACGCAGGCAGGTAAGAAACCTTTGATATAGACTTAATCTTTGTTTTCTTCTGTGGTTTGGTTTAGCTATTTCAGGGGCAATGTGTGAGAGATGGTGTGTAGTGTGTGTAACCCAAACCTCACACTTGGTGACTCGTTTTCTGTCCTTGGGCGCCACAAACTCTTGACTCTCAATCTGCTGTGTCTTCGAGGGTGGATGTTTTATCAGGACCATGAAAAGAGCCTCATGTCAGAAACTCTTCAGAGGCATTCTGATAGAAATTAGAAATGCTTGAAAGAAAGACTCAAAATAAGGGTTTAAGAGAAAATAGGCAGCTCGTTTGGGGGATTTTATTCTTTATTTTAGCAAGTACAGACGAAAACATGAGAGTGCATGGCTGAGGAAAGCGGGGGTGACTTCAAACTGCAGTCTGTGATGCAGGATCCTGATAGTGCACCTGCATGCTCTCTGCCAGTTTTCAAAGGGAAACCCCATCAGCGCTCTCCACTCTGCCTCATTGAACTGTTCCTCTCCTCCACCCACGTACCGGGCAACGTGCTGCACCCTCAGATTTATTTTTATGTCTGCAGAAACACAATCAATGTCCCGAGGTGGCCTGTATCAGCACACTGTGGTCAGAGCGTGGGGCAGAAATCTGTGACGTAAACACAGAGCGTGCAGAACGGACTTGTGCAGAGGACACGCTGGTGTTTCCTCGCTCACAGCTCGTGCGGTAAGCATCCTTGCACCTTCAAAGTGCATTTGAAGGGGATTGGGATGTCCTTCAAGATTTGAGCGCTGAGATTGTTTTCCAGGACCCGAGCCGGAGGATGCTCACCATTTTTGCATCGGCTTGCTTCCTGCGCATGGCGGGCGGCGTGCCCGTCTGTCCGGGGGAACCCTGGCACCAACAGTCGGGCTCTAGAGAATACACAAAGGTGTCTGCTTTCAGGCTGCTATCTGTGCCTCTTGCTGTTAATCTCCGCTGCATTACACACCTCTATTTGTGAACATCAGGGCGTCTGTCTGTGTGGTTGTCAGTTTACATCCAATTGTCTCTTCCTTTCCCTCTGACCCCAAACGTCCACACAGCCCCGGACGCTTCTGCCGCCAAGTCCAGGGTTGGGCTGTAACTCGACGCGTGCCGATGCCCAGCACTGCCCAGAGCTTTCACCCCATGCGGCCTACCTGTCTCGGCCTCAGATACCGTCACGCGAGATTAGCTAATTATTAGCTCCCAATAAAGCGGCAGGTGCACATCCTAAAAGCCGTCTCTATTAATATGAGGGTGAGTTAAGCCCGGGGGGGGTTTGTATGTCAGCTTTTCACGTTGGAAGTGCTTCACAGTGAGACTCTCAGAAGGACACATCCCTGTAGTTCCTGATGCACTTGTCAGTGGACTATTATAAGTCTGAGTGCCCTAACGTTCGGGGTGCACTAACGGGTCCGGCCAAAGTGCTGGCTGAAGTATTTTGTGTTCCTCTAGCTCCACAAAGAAAGTTTTTCCCTCTTCTGCTCACAATTCCTTGCTGCAGCAACATTGAACGCAACACGCCGTTGGCTGTATTTATGGATAACTTCCAGAAGTTGTGTGCTTCTCTTTCGGGCAGAAATCCTCACTTGAACTGAACAGCATGGGGTTTGTAAGTGAAATAAAGCAACATCCATCCAGCTGATGTTGTTCAAGTGCAATCAGATTGTCTGAGCACTGCGGTTGTCTTTCTCTCTCTCATCTTTCCTTGACCGTGTGATGTTTTCCATTGAGCTCAATTGTATAGTGTAAAGAGTTTTTGACAGCAAGTCTATTCATTTGATGAATGAAAGGTTGTTTCCCTTATTACTTTGATGATAACAAGTTGTATGATGTCCCCATACCCATAAAACACCCTATGCTATTAATGGCTTTCCACAAACGTTCCTGCGGTCACTTACCCAGAGGATTTATAGTTTGTTCAGTGGTAATCTAAATCCAAACCACATATTTATATAAAAGAACAATAGCCCTTAATTGTTTTTATCGCACTTGCAAGAACATATGGACAGAATGATTTGGTACAGAAATCAGATGGCGTATTCTCTGCGTTCCTTTGCCTTTTTGATCGTGCCCAGAGAGGTAGAAGGTTTGAAGTAAGTGCGTAAATCTGCAGTGTGAGCCTGTGGCTGTAGAAATAGATGGATGGATAAACATCGGGGCATACATCGTCCACGGCTGTCATCCGATCGCACATCTCGCCTCGGAGCAGTGAGTCACCCGGTTTCTTCAGTCTGCTTTTAGACACCCACAAGCTCAGCCCTATCTTTTAATGGGGACTGCAGTCTGAGCCTGTATGCACTGTCCTCCCAAATGAGGCCAGTTTAGCCCATTTTAACCTTCTCGCTCAGCACAGCTTCAACTTATCGTCTCAGATCGTTTTCATAACCTAAGATCCAATGCTGCTGTAGTGCATATAGCTGCTGATCTCGGCTTTGAAGTAGTGTGAGTTGTTGGTGTTGTTGGTGCACTTCCACCCCCTTTTGCTTTTTAACGTGATTGGGAACTCGATCCTTACGTCCTTGAGATTCGCAGATTTGGCCTGAAAGCCCTGTTTCTTCCAGTCTCACATGGAGTGGTGTTGCTGGAGTCTGCAGTGAAGGAGAAGAGGGCGCATTGCTCCACTTTACAGAGTGAAAGGCAGGGAACACGAAGAGGGAGGAGACATTTCAAGGCTGTGGAGAGATAGATGATAGCCCAGCCAGAGGAAGCAGGGGGACGCTCTTCAGCCAAAGAAACACTAGAGGCCCCTGGGTATGGGAGAGGAGTCGATGCTATGAGGACACGGCTCTGCGTCACTTTCCGTGCTGCTGCCGTGTGCCACCGCCATGCTTACGCCTGCGCTGCGCCGCCTCTTCTCCTGAACTCCATAAGCCGGGGTTCGTGTTGCTGAATCACCGGGACGAGACGGCAAACGGGTCAAGAACGCGAAGACAGAATGATTCATTAGTCGTCGAGTGAGAGGGGACAAAAGTTCGGGAAACTGTCCAGAACTGGAGCGAAGAATATTTAATCGGGTTAAGTGATGCATCCACTTGCGCAGTGACAGAGTAGAAGGAGCAGCTGGGAATCTTGAGTGTCAGGTGTGGGTTTCACAGGCAAGGGAGGGTGTTTATTGCCGTATTTACAGCGGCCTCTGAGGGTCCGGGGTCTGACGAGGAGCAACAAATTGCTGTCCGTTAGCATTCTGCTTGTGGATCTGAGTTGCTCGTGTCTTTTCAATTCAGTTTATTTTGTGTAGCCCAAAATCGCAAACACAAGATTTGCCTCAGAGGGCTTTACAATCTGTACACATGATCCCCCAAATGAAGATAGAAAAACCCTTTAACAGGGAAAAAAAGGGGAAGAAACCTGAGGGAGGATCCCTCTCCCAGGACGGACACGAGCAACAGATGTCATGTGACCAGAATGAGCAACGTAACAGAGTTGCAGCACATTACATGAATATGTAAAGTTCTTACCTTTGTACAATTTTGTGCAGAAAAGAGCTGTTTGTAGTCGTCGCAACTGGTCATTTAAAAATGCTACATCTTTGGATATCACTTTTTTTTATTGTATTTCTACTCTGCAGGCAGACATTGCTTTAAAAAAAAAATTGTGTATTATAAATATTAATAAGCAAGCTTTCAAAACCTTGTTTGGTTGTGTGATCCATCAGTGAGCATCATGTCTGTCTAAGTTGTTTTCTTGTTGCGTGGCAGTGGCGTTTAAGACCAAATGAATTGCATAAAATGTACAATGACAAACGCTGCCAAACAAAATAACGTGATGTCAAAAGACATAAACGTAGATAGTAAATGCATTAGAAAAGAAAGAGCCACCTATAGGAAAATGTCCCCTGCAGTTTTTAGTTTTCTTTCATTTCATTCTATTGTTTTCTATTGTGAGCTGGAGGCAGGTTTTCCTCTTCAGCACTCCTTGTGAAGCACTCCACTAGTCAATAAAAGGTCGGTATTGTGCACGACATTGCCTGCACCATATTCAAGAAGTGCTGTACAGACAAAAAAAGGATGCGTCCTAAAATATGAATAAGTGGGCGTTTCAGGGACAAGCAGCAGCCAAAATAAACTCAGTGGTGTGAACATAAAATCAAGTGTACAGCCAGTGACTCCAAGTCTTTTGTCTTTGCGTGTCTGCAGGATGACCAGGTCGTTCTGCAGTGCACTGCCTCCGTCCAGAAGGAGCAGCAGATTAAGCTCTGTCTGTCCTGCGAGGGCTTCGGGAACCGTCTCTGCTTCCTGGAAACCACATCCAACGCTCAGGTAGGATGCTGCCGGCCTCCCTCCTCTTCCTGTCTGTCCCGTTGTGTACGCAGCTGTGTGTGCTCACCGACTTTTTTTTTGCCGTTTCTCCTTTTGCCGTCCATACGTCGGGCAGAACGTGCCCCCGGACCTGGCCATATGCAGCTTCGTTCTGGTGCAGTCCCTGTCGGTCCGCGCTCTGCAGGAGATGTTGGCCAACAGGGTGGAGATGACCGAGGTAGGACTCAAAAACAGGAATAAAGAAATAAGTAAGGGGTAGAGTCTATGGAAAGGGGATGTTTATTTATTTTTTTGGCAGCGATGTGAGAGATCCAGTTGGTGCTTTCGAGCAATTTGGCTCATGAATGACAAATAAAGAAATACACTATGATATAAAGTGTATTTCTGACGGATGAAAATAATTTCTGTTCTTTTTAGGGCACCATTTTCTTTTAGTTCAGTGATCCTCTGTATCTTTTTACTGAGAGGAACACTTCCCACTTCTTTGGAAATAAGTGGATTTACATAAGAAAACAAACTCTAATCTAATCTCCACGTCCAGCATGAAACAAAGAAGTACTTAGCATAAAATCTGGAAACTCCAACAAAAGTGTACTCCATACATTGCAAAACTATCCTTTGTACCAGTTGTAGCTTGTGCATTCTTAAAAACGTGTTGAAATAACATTTAGCTCATCCAGCTCACACTTTGGATCCATGCAACAGCTGCGTCTCAGAGGTCCCGCCATTTTTTAAAGTTTTTCTCTCATGGAATTAACCCTCTGATTATCTGTCTGTCTATCGAGATACAACACAGAAATAGGACCGTTTAGTAGTCAATAGAAGACAAACTGTGTCAGCTGTTTCCTTCTGCATCCTTCTAGGCTAAAGCAGAAATTTCTCTGTTTTGGATTTATTAATTTATTATTGATCCTCTCATGTGACTGCGGGTCAGAGGGTCTTAAAGATCATTTATTTTTAATCAGCTTTAATTTGCTTATACCAGCTATGCATCTCATATTTGAAACCCAATTTTATTCCACTATTATCATAACAGTCCATATACGAGGTTGCTTTCCAGATGATAAATACGGGTTTATGTGTTCATTATAATTTTAAATATGTCTTTATCACTATATCTACTCACTGTAACAGCACCAACATGTTAGTCCATGTATTAGAGGATTTAGAGGGACTACTTTTGTAGTTTAGATATGGATCACAGATAGTCCGTTTCTCCATCATGAAGCGTACTGTACGTGATGATCCTTCAGTTTTTGTAAGCGCCATAGATAAACTCTGCTTTTATTTTCTTATGATTTAAAAAAAGCTTTGATCTGACACCCTGCCCTCCACTTCCCTTCTTGCTTTCTGCCAAGCAGGCAGTCGATTTGGACCAATGGGTACGTCTGTTAATGTGTCTGTTGTCCTGTAACGTGTGTGCCGAGCAACCCGGCAACAGTCCTCGTTCCTCTGCTGTTACCCACTCGCTGTCCTCCTGAGTGAAACACATTCACACATCTCTCTCCATCCCGGTCCACTGTCTTCAGATACAACCTTTATGCTGGTACTAAAAACTGCTTACTGGGAAGATGAAAATAAAAAAAAACCTTTATTGAAACATCTAGCAAGGTGTCACAATGCATCATTCATTCACGTTCGTATGCAGAAATATCACCAGCACATTTGTCTTCTTGCCTCTCATGGTACCTCACCCTGCTTGATGTTCCTTCTTTGTTGACGTCGAGTGAATTTCTGTTCCTCATTGTATACAGAACATGTTTTCACACTGCTGCAAAAAATGACTTGAGCCCTAACCCACTTGACTTCCTAATCCACACAACATATACAAGTTTAATATGGCAAAAACCCATAATTCTGATATTTATTGCAGCAATCTAGTTATCTGTCTTTGAATGCAAATCCTTAAATCAGTGAGCTAGCTTTTGTGGGTTCTCACTAAATGATTGTTTACCCATTGCTCCAAAAGTGCAACACACAGAAGCACATGGTTAAGTATTATGCAGAATGAAGTCATCGGACCTTATTTGTATTCCCTTTTGTAGTCCACATTTCAGCTAAATTAAAAGATAGATGACAGAAACCTTCTCTGCCTGAGGCTAATGGAAGAGAGGCTCTCGATTTGCTGCATTTAAGTTGCGTTAGTGCAGCTAGTCCGGTAGATCCCGGCCTCACAGGAGCTGGGAGTTGTGGACGAGCCCGACCTTTGAAATGGTGAGCAGGGGATTGAGAGCTGCCTGGCATGCAGCCCAGTGGAGGGTCCCACCCGCCTCTGTCAGGGCTAGATGGAGAAACCCAACACCCCCAGAGCACTGCAGGCCTATCTCCCACTTAACACACACACACACACACAAAATCACACCACCACCACCACCTGTGCTAACAAAGCCTGGCACTTATGCACACCAGGGCTAACAGGACAGCGCTGGCACTTGACACACCTGCCCCTGACTGGTCCCAGTGGATTATGGGTGCTTAACCCGACATAAAAGGCTTAGCATTCTTCTCATAGGGGGTCCACTAAATGGTTGTTTGGGCTAAACTCTCTATAACTCCTCCAGTAATTGTGTTTTCTTGTTCCATCCTTGCTGGATGTTGCGAAAAGGTAGGATGGATTAATTTGATGTTTTCTTTTGTGAGATTATAATCTAATCTGTGGTGGCTTGTTTCAAAGTTTCCATTTGTTTTGCTCTGTCTGTTCCGTCATTGTGACGCCTTCTCTGAGAATCATGATTTTTCAGCAGAGCATCTTCCCAGTTTCAGCAATATCTCGACTCTGTTATGCTATTGATGTGGTTATTTTTCTTGTATTTGCATAAGAATGGACGCCGTCATGTCCTGTGAGGTATTTGTTTTGAGAAAGAGTCATTGTTCAGTTAATAAATATGAATAGACGCACAAATTGAAATATTATCAGGAATGTTACCACGGTAAACCTCCAATTACCACACTCAATTGTTTACATTCACTTTGCCCATCCGTCTTATCCGTCCCATTCAAATATTTCCTCTCTCAATCTGTCCCTGTGATCTCGGCACCTTCGTAAAATATAATAATCCCCCTTGTGTCTCATCAAGGTACATTTAAACTGTCTCGACGTGCTGCTCTGGTAAATATTTCTCCATCTTCTTCCTCTCCAGTCGTCCCAAGGTGGGGGTCATCGTACCTTACTGTACGGCCACGCCATCCTCCTGAGACACTACCACTCAAGCATGGTAAGTTGGTTTGAAGAAAATCATAATAACTAATTGATCAAAGGATGGTTTGGCTCCACTTTCTCTCATGTGGTTTACAGCCTCATTTCTTTTGTCTGCGTTGTAGCAAAGTAGAAGTCATGTAAAACCTTTCTCCCCAGTACCTGAGCTGTTTGACGACGTCTCGGTCTCTCACCGACAAGCTGGCCTTTGACGTGGGCTTACAAGAAGACTCTACCGGTAAAGCCACAGACAAATAAAGCCTGCATATCACTGATTACTGAAACATATTATATTAGCGACACATAAAATGGAGTCTCTGGCTCAAGTCTTGTGTTGGGTCTTGTGTCATGTTGGCTAAAATGTTGGTGACATTCTCCTGTCAGGACAAGCACAAGTGATTGAAGTCCATATACGGTAGAATAAGCCTGTAACCTAATTATCGGGACAGGCCGACTACATTTATTTGTGTGGAGCAGTATGTTAATGTAGGCTAACAGCCAGGGTTTCAGTTTTAGTTGTTTTGTTTAAATACAGGATAAGTGAACATATCAGTTGCAAGTCACGATCTCCGTTGGGGAACTTCGGTTGTGGTTTGTTCTTCTTGCAGGTGAGGCGTGTTGGTGGACCATCCATCCAGCCTCCAAGCAAAGGTCAGAAGGTGAAAAGGTCAGGGTGGGTGATGACCTCATCCTGGTCAGCGTGTCCTCTGAGAGATACCTGGTAACGCTCCTGATACCCCATACTCTTTAAAACAATGGAAGATTAAGACACGGGTAATCTGTGCTAATCCCGATCTTTCCCCCTCTTCTCCTCCATCCTCAGCACTTGTCCTACGCCAGTGGGGATCTGATGGTGGATGCCTCCTTCATGCAGACTCTGTGGAACATGAATCCAATCACATCCGGATGCGAACTCGCTGAGGGTACAAACCTGTCAACAGTTCTGTGCAGCCCGTGCAGTTCATACACACACACACAAACATGCACATTGATATATGCAGAAGATCTACATGTTTTATTGTTGTGATTCAGATTTACGTCGTGCACACTGAACATATCACAAAGAGACATTCACACACTCGCTGTGCTGCATATTCCTCCCCCCAGGGTTCCTGACAGGAGGTCACGTCCTCAGGCTGTTCCACGGCCACATGGACGAGTGTCTGGCCATCGCTACTCCAGAGGAAGGAGAGGAGAAGCGCAGGTGAGAGGAAGAGGACGAGGAATGTTTTTCCCCAGCAGCAAACCCTTTTCTTGTCAATCTGATGCCATACGATGGGATGTGTCTCTGCTGCAGGATGGCTCACTACGAAGGCGGTGCAGTGTGCAGTCAGGCTCGTTCCCTGTGGAGGTTGGAGCCTCTTAGAATCAGGTGATTCATCGATTTATGCCAATGTACTTGTTGACAGAATTTATTTGGTGAGTAACAAGTCAATTTTATTAAGAGCGCTCGTTCCACAGGAGAAAAGCCTCTGGCTCCCATTCTACTTTTAGAGACTCAAAGAATCAGAAGTTACCCTGAACTTTGTTCAGATATGATGGAGCCTGATCATTCAGGGCATTGTAGGTGAGGGAAGGATTGTAAGTTATATATTGGACTTTACACTGACATTTCCTGGAACAACTGAAGAGTCTCGCGTTAAAGTAACAAATGCATGGATCAGTTTGGAGACAAGATGTGCCATATTTTTGCGACGTTAAGGAAGTTCAATAAAAGTTAGTTTTCATGTGAGAGTAAAAGCAACAAGTCTCCTCTCATAATCACACTTATTACATGGATGTAGTGCACTAGCCTCGTGGTTTAGCCACGCTATTAAACAACAAACACCCGAGAATGCTAATAATGATATCGCAGTATTTGAAAGACTATGTTGGCTTTTAATATGTTGGTTTTTTCCCCTTAATTTCTTCCTGCAGCTGGAGCGGAAGCCACATGAAGTGGGGTCAGTCTTTCCGTATTCGTCACATCACAACAGGCCGGTACCTGTGTCTGGATGACGATAAGGGTCTGTTGGTGGTCGATCCAGAGAAGGCCAAGACCAAACTCTCCGCTTTCTGTTTCCGTGCGACAAAGGTCACGATCAACATTTTCAGTTTCTCTTTTGTCTTGCCTTTGGTTTCTGTCTTCATGCTTTCATTTCCTCTCTCATTGACCTCTCTGTGGCTTTCTCCATCTCCTCTCTCTTCCCCCCCCCACCCGCTTCACCCGAGCAGGAGAAGGTGGACGTGGCTCAGAAGCGCGATGTTGAAGGGATGGGCATTCCAGAGATAAAATATGGAGAGTCCATGTGCTTCGTCCAGCATGTGTCCACAGGCCTGTGGCTCACATATGCCGCCCTGGACGCCAAAGCGGCTCGTTTGGGAATGATGAAGAGAAAGGTCAGGATCCTCGCTGGGGATGAAAATACATTTTAGCTTTGTCTTCACGCATCAGCGAAATGAACTTTAACAGCATATAAAAAAGGCAACTGAATGGGAAGACTTCAGTTAATTGTATTCAAACAAGAAATGTGCAATGCATTTGTGTTAGAAACAGAGAAGTAGCTCCTAATTTTGGTTGAAAGAAGGTTGCAAGTGTTTAACTGCCCCTTAATCATGGCGGTTATGTTTTGGATGTGTTTTGTGTTGATGGTTGGGTTTAATTACCATGATTGAAGTTGAATGCCGTCCTGCGCTGTGTTGCATACGGTGAGAGAGTTGCCGTGCAAGTGTTACTAAATAAGACTTGTGGTTTGGAGGCTTGATACCTTTGTTAATCAACTGTTATTAGATTTGTCACTAACACAATTCCTGCTGCCATTATAGATCATTTTAATATTTAGGTTCATGAGAATTGTGGTCCTATTTTTTTGCTTCATTTTCATCACTTAAACTGTCGTGAAATAGTGATAATTCTTTCCCACGCTGTGTAATTATTTGCCCTGCTTCAATTTGCTGTACGAATGGACGAGTGTGTGTGACTCAGGCTGAGTCACACACACTCAGGCTCAGCATCTTCTTCCCAGGTCATTCTGCACCAGGAGGGCCACATGGACGATGCCCTCACCGTGTCCCGCTCCCAAACTGAAGAGTCTCAGGCTGCTCGCATGATTTTCAGCACTATGGGCCTCTTCAGGCAGTTCAACAAGTAAGTGTCTGCAATTTGCTCTCTTGCTCTCAGTTGTTTTCGGGATTAAAAGCGTTGTACTGTGATCATATTTTCTGTGAAGTGGGATGAAGACATTGGTTGTTTGTATTTTTCCAGGGGTTTGGATGCTCTGAATGGGAAGAACAAGTCACCAGGGACTGTGTCTCTTCCTCTCGAGGGAGTGATCCTCTCTCTTCAGGATCTCATCTTCTACTTTCGCCCTCCCGAGGAGGAACTGGAGCACGAGGAGAAGCAGACCAAACTTCGCTCCCTTCGCAACCGGCAGAACCTCTTCCAAGAGGAGGTAATGTGCAAGCTCTCTGCAAAGCTGATTTTTACTGCCTGTTCCTATGACTCAAATAAGTTCACTTTGCAAAGGGGAACTTTCACTTTAACACCGCTGACAACTTTTATGCCCTTGTGCAGTTTTGTTAACTTGATTTAAAATTGTAACATAACATACACTCGTTGTCTTTATCACATTGTGCCAATTTCCATTGAATCCTATCCCAAACCACATGTGCTTCTTGTGCTTTATCTGCAATAACCACCAAAGAAATATAACAGGGTAAATGGAAAAACATAGCTACTTTTTAAGGTGTGAACCAAATAAGATGCTAGATGAAAATAAACACATCACTACGTGAATGTGTGAGTCAGAAGGGATGTAAAACTCAGCAGCATTTGGCCAACCAAATGTATTTATTGTACTAGCACTGACGTTTTGCATAATAAACACGCTATTTAGGCTCATGGGGTTGCTCTATAATTAACCTACTGAGTTGAATTACATGCAAAATGTTTGAAATGTTGACAGTGTGCTTCCGCTCCTGACACAGAAATACATAAATAATACCAAGAGATGACCCTACTTGACTTGACCCTACGTTTACCCTCACTTAAACATCACATGGTCATGCCAAACTCTGAAATAAGTGTGTAAGGACTTCTAACCTTACATTAAAGCCACACTGATGCAGCAAAATAAAAATAACAACAACATAATGATATGTGCATAACCTTCCTGGTCTCCTCCCTGTGTTTCTGCTTTTCTTTCTCAGGGGATGATCACCATCGTGCTGGAATGCATCGACCGCCTCAACGTGTACAACACTGCTGCCCACTTCTCTGAATTTGCCGGGGAGGAAGCTGCAGAGTCCTGGAAGGAGATTGTCAACCTTCTTTACGAGCTGCTCGGTAGGTTAATGCCGACGAATGCAACATACAGATGATATGCTATCTGTGCTGAATGAAGTTATATGAATTCACACTCTGTGTTTCCCCTGAACAGCTTCTCTAATCAGGGGGAACCGCTCGAATTGCGCGTTGTTCTGTGACAACCTGGACTGGCTGGTCAGCAAGCTGGACCGTCTGGAGGCCTCCTCAGGTATGTAGTGTAGCTCACATGTTCACACCTTCCAACTTCAAGTTGATCTTTAGAAATGTCTATTTGCTTTTAAGGGTTGACCGCCCCCAATGTAGCTAATCGATGCAGCTTTAACCCGTGGACTGATCTTATGAAAGCCTAAAAACAAATATAATTCCTATCAGAATAGATAATGAATGTTGCTGCTGCAAAGAAGTGCAGTGACCATTAATCACATTCCTTCTCTCTATACACGTAGGTATTCTTGAGGTGCTGTACTGTGTGCTAATTGAAAGCCCCGAGGTACTGAACATCATCCAGGAGAACCACATCAAATCCATCATCTCTCTCCTCGACAAGCATGGAAGGAACCACAAGGTTTGTCCCTTCTCGCTGCCAGGAAGGTGAGGGGGGAACATCGCTGACACGGTTGCTTAGTGAACCGAACACTTTTTGCAGGCAGGGTTTGAAAAGTTTTAGCATAATGAAAGCGTATTTGGCTTCTCGGTTATGTGATTCCTGCAGGAATTGTAGCCAGGACGCTCGCTCTGCTCCGCCACATTTAAACAGGGAGGTGATTGTCATGTCTGTATCGACCCCTTCAGGTCCTGGATGTCCTGCGTTCTCTTTGTGTGTGTAATGGCGTTGCTGTGAGGTCCAACCAGAACCTCATCACTGAAAACCTGCTGCCGGGTCGTGACCTCTTGCTGCAGACCAACATTGTAAACTATGTCACCAGGTACTCGAACGGCTGTAAAGGGACAAACTGTTAGTTTTCTGAGTCATTTTTATTTGTTACCTCTACCAAACGGCTGTTGTCTTTTCTCTTCCGTGCTCAGTTTGAGACCCAACATCTTCCTGGGTACATGCGAGGGGTCCACGCAGTATAAGAAATGGTACTTCGAGATGATGGTAGACTACGTGGAACCCTACGTGACGGCGCAGGCCAGCCACCTGCGTGTGGGCTGGGCTATGACCGAGGGCTACAGCCCCTACCCAGGAGGAGGAGAAGGCTGGGGAGGCAACGGCGTGGGAGATGACCTCTACTCCTACGGCTTCGATGGACTGAATCTCTGGTCAGGTGAGATGACTCCCTGGTACGTGTTCGCTGTGCTTCCATGTCGCTGTGCGTCTTGTTCTGTGACTCGCTCGTCCTCTGCCCTGCCGTTCAGGCACCGTGGCGCGCCAGGTGGCTTCGCCCAGCGCGCACGCCCTGGCCGCAGACGACGTCGTCAGCTGCTGCCTGGACCTGAGCGTGCCCAGCATCTCCTTCCGTATTAACGGCCACCCGGTTCAGGGCATGTTTGAAAACTTCAATGTTGACGGACTCTTCTTCCCTGTCATCAGCTTCTCTGCTGGAGTCAAGTAAGTACAAAATAAAGATTGAATAGAATAAAAGTCGCCATTCACACGTTGACAGTAAACCAATGGAACAAATATTAACGAAATGTAATTACGCTGGTGGAGAGGCCCATTTAACAGTTTCTCAGGTTGTCAGTGTAATGTAGGGATACACCTACAAAATGAAGATATAAAAACTTGCAGAATATTTAAAAATGTATCATGACTTCTAATTATATTAATGTCTTAAAAATCCCTCAAAAAAATGGTATCTTGAGATTTTACAGCTAATGCGTGTGTGTGTGTGTGTGTGTGTGTGTGTGTGTGTGTGTGTGTGTGTGTGTGTGTGTGAGGATCCTCACAGTGCTGACGTGGGGCTATTGGTGAATTGGCTGACAGGAAGGGAAACACAGCTCAGGAATTGGCACAGAGATTAAATCAATTATTTCTTCATTATGAGTCTTGTAAAGATCAGGGCACTGTTGCCATAAAGGGTTTAAGTAGCACATAAAGATCCGCTCCTGTCGCCTCAGGGCCCGGTTCCTCCTCGGAGGTCGTCACGGGGACTTCAAGTTCATGCCCCCGCCTGGCTACGCCCCGTGCTACGAGGCTCTGCTGCCCAGAGATAGGATGCGTATTGAACCCATCAAGGAGTACAAGCACGACTATCAAGGGGTGCGCAACCTGCTGGGTCCCACGCTGTCCCTCACCCACACCTCGTTCACCCCCTGCCCCGTGGACACTGTTCAGGTTGGACGCCCTCAAAACGTCATCAGAATACCTGCAGCATTGGTTTCTTTGCGTTCGCTGACTTTCCCTTCGCCGTTTAGATCGTGTTGCCGCCCCACTTGGAGCGTATCCGAGAGAAGCTGGCAGAGAATATTCACGAGCTCTGGGCTGTCACCCGCATCGAGCAGGGCTGGACCTACGGGAGCGTGAGTACCCACCCACCCACCCAACAGAACAGGAGTATTGATTTTACAACCATCAGATTTAGATGACTCGGAGCGCTTGATTGATGTGTTTGAATAGTGTATTCATTTTACAATAATGTATATAATTTAAACCATCTTTATCGAGTGGTGTCTTCCGCACTAAACACACCTAAATCCACCCATTTTTTAAAGGCTCAAATAAATCTTGATGACTTGACTGATGTATATAAAACCAGATGTAACACAAGGGTTTTAGTTTCAGGCGATCAAAGCTTGAATGAATTAGAATTAGGTGTTGTTTTTTTTGTCTACTGAGTAATCTACAGTCATCCTCCTTCCACAGTTCAGAGATGACAACAAGAAACTCCATCCTTGTCTGGTGGACTTCCAGAGTCTCCCTGAACCAGAAAGGAACTACAACCTGCAGATGTCTGGCGAGACGCTCAAGTGAGTTTGGGTTTTCTGTGAGAGATGTGTCCAAGGATATGAAGTTCCTCCTCTTGTTGATGACCGTGCTCTTGTTTTCCCACAGGACTCTCCTGGCGCTGGGTTGCCACGTCGGTATGGGTGACGAGAAAGCAGAGGAGAATCTCAAGAAGATCAAGCTGCCCAAGACGTACGACGACAGATAGTTCTGGTTGCGTAAAGGCTTCACGTGGTCTTTTCTGTATGTCTGAATATGAACTTTTGTCTGTCCTCTAGCTATGTGATGAGCAATGCATACAAGCCTGCCCCCCTTGACCTCAACCATGTCAAACTGACACCAAACCAGAACCAGCTTGTAGAAAAACTGGCGGAAAATGGGCATAACGTTTGGGCAAGGGACCGGGTACGACAAGGATGGACCTACAGTATTGTGCAGGTATCAATTTCACCTTTTAATAAATCCTTTTATTTTTACTTTTAGTCTTCAAAGTTTCATTATGTCACCTAAATTCTCTTATCTTAAGATTAGGCTAAACCCTGCAGCTGTTCCAGTCTTAATGATTTCATTTCAAATCGTATTCTGTTGCTCTTCTCAGGACATCATGAATAAGCGAAACCCTCGTCTGGTACCGTACAACCTGCTGGACGAGAGAACTAAGAAAACCAACCGAGACAGCGTCAACAACGCCGTCCGCACCCTCATCGGCTACGGCTACAACATCGAGCCTCCGGATCAGGAGAGCAGTAAGTCGACGTGTGTTTATTTAACGCAGGATCTCCAACGTCTCCATCCTTCTTCATCGTATCCATCATCTTCGCCCCGCAGCTGGACACGGCCTGGAGAACACCCGCGGGGACAAGGTCCGGATCTTCAGGGCCGAGAAGTCGTACGCCATCACCCAAGGGAAGTGGTACTTTGAGTTCGAGGCCGTGACCACGGGGGAGATGCGAGTGGGCTGGGCACGGCCCAGTGTCCGCTCTGACACTGAACTGGGAGCAGATGAACTGGCCTACGTCTTTAACGGCAACAAGGTCGGTCCGCAACTTTTACCCAAACACAATGAGTGTGTAATTTATTGCAATGTTTAAACTTGGAAAATGTTGGACTAGGTGGTAATAAGCAAATGGTGGATTTCCTGGAAAGGATCCACATCTCATTTGTTCAAACTAAAAATATAATTTTGAAAGACCCTTTGATATGTGCAGTCACTTGAATTGTAGGTGGGGCTTGAAAATAAACCATAATTCAGTGGTATCACAACATTCAATTGGGCAACACCAAGACAGGTTTCAGTACCTAGAAAGGATTATTGTAGTCCACTGTGGCCTGACAGTGATTTATTTTTTAAATGGAAATTTGAAGCAGTAATTTTATAAATGATTTATTGAACCCTTTTCAGGCTCAAAGATGGCATGTTGGCAATGATCCCTTCGGTCGCCAGTGGCTGTCTGGCGACGTCGTCGGCTGTATGATTGACCTGACTGAGATGAACATCATGTTTACACTCAACGGAGAAATGCTGATCAGTGACTCTGGCTCGGACATGGCGTTCAAAGACATTGAAATTGGGGAAGGTAAGAGTCACTATGTGATCAGCAGCAGCAGCAGTTGACATAAAACATACAGGATATTAGCACATTCGTAAATACTTTCACCAATAACGATCCTGTGTTTATACCCCTCAGGTTTCATCCCGGTGTGTGCCCTGGGTCTGTCTCAGGTTGGAAGGATTAATCTCGGGCAGAACGTCAGCAGCTTGCGCTACTTTGCCATCTGTGGCCTGCAGGAAGGATTCGAACCTTTTGCCATCAACATGAAGCGAGACATTACCATGTGGTTCAGTAAAAGTTTGCCCCAGTTCGTGCCTCTGCCCAGCGATCACAACCACATTGAGGTGATTTCTCCGTGACTCTTTTAATGTTGAATGGATAATTAAAAACAGATCATTTATTCTTCTTTAAACGTGCTCTCTCATAGGTTTCCCGTGTGGACGGGACTGTGGACACCGCCCCCTGCCTGAAGCTGACCCACAGGACCTTTGGCTCGCAGAACGCCAACACGGATATGATGTTCCTCCGACTCAGCATGCCCGTCCAGTTCCACGAGATCTTCAAGTTCCCGGCAGGCACGACCCCTCTCACCCGTGCCCTGACCATACCCGAGGAGGAAGTGGTGGTGGTGGAGCCCGACTCAGAGTTTGAGGTTCTGAAGAAGTCGGCCGGCCGCAAGGAGCAGGACGATGACAAGAAGGAGCCGTCCGTACCGAAGGAGCTCACGGTGGAAAATGAGAAGGACTCAGCGTCAGAAAAGGGAAAGAAAAAAGGGTAAATATAGAGGAGAGGAACATTTTCAGAGCACTTCAGGTGCAGCTTATGATGTAAATAATTCATCCGTCTTTTCTGGACAAAACAAAACATGGGGCCAGAGAAGAGCATCCCTTCGCCACTAATTGAGATGTGGAGGTGCTCACTTTTTTATGAATTCAAAACTAAACAAAATGACAAAATCAACAATGTACAGTTTTTCCTCTTTTGTCCCTTCGTTTCGCTGGTGATACAGTTTGCTGGTGTTGCATTATGTGGTCTCAGATCAGTTCATCAAGCATGGCCTCAATTTCACTGGTTCAAATACACGATGTCCTCTTTGCACCTTAGATTCTTCTCCAAGGCCAAGAAGGTCGCCATGACGCCTCTTGCCCCTCCTCCTGCTCCTCCGATGGTACCCCGTTTGGTGGAAGATGTGGTCCCTGATGACAGAGATGACCCTGAGTTCATCTTGAATACCACCACTGTGAGCTGAACACTATCGGTTTTGTGCAATGTCCCTGAATAAGGCCTGCTCATTGGACGTGATCTGTGTATTAGGTTCCATCATATTATTTTAAGTCTCTTAGCATCTCATCTTATTACTGCTCCTAAATGTCTATTTTCAGTATTACTACTCGTTGAGGATCTTTGCTGGGCAGGAGCCGTCCGGCGTTTGGGTCGGCTGGGTCACTCCTGACTACCACCAGTATGATCCGACCTTCGACCTCTCCAAAGTGCGCAGTGTCACCGTTACTGTGGGAGATGACAGAGGCAACATACACGACAGGTCGGTCTCTCCCTCATTCGGAGGGTTTTCTTTTAACAAGAGCAGCGCCAGTTCTTGTAGGTTTGTCTCTCGGCGCTGCGGCACACTCTCCTTTGACCGAATGCGTTGTTTTATAACTGCTGATTTAAAAAGTTTGGATACTCTAAACCCAGTAGTAGAGGTGAAAGGATGTCCCCTATTTGGTGCATTTGTGTCAAGATTTGCAATATTTCATCTCTTTGAATATGTAAGTCATGTGTCAACTACATTTTAAAGGGAGAAGTAGTTTCCTGCTATGGTTAAAAAAGGGAGTTCATAAGCTTTTATTTGCATCTACTGTTAAAATACCAGTCTTTACTTTACATCTCTCCATCTGAAATTGCTTCTTATTCAGCTGCATGCTGCTGTTTTGTTATTATCCATCTCTGTATCTCTGTCTCTATTATTGTTTTCTGTGTAATGTGTCGACTGGCGTATGAAAGAGTTTTAACGCTGAGTGTTATTTCTCTGCAGTATGAAGCACAGTAACTGTTACATGGTGTGGGGCGGGGACCTGGTCAGCAATCAGCAGACCCGCTTCAGCCAGGAGGACATGGTGATTGGCTGCTTGGTCGACCTGGCAACAGGCCTCATGACCTTCACAGCCAACGGAAAAGAGATTAACACCTTCTACCAGGTAAGGCAAGGCTACATAGCATTTTGTGTTCGTGTGTGTTTTGTGTGTATTTTTCTCTGTGTTTTTTCAGGCTTCCCTTCAAATGAGTTGGATGAGTTATTTTACACTGTGTAGCTGTAAAACCGGAGATGTTTTGTTTCAGGTGGAGCCCAACACCAAGCTGTTCCCTGCCATCTTCGTTCAGCCCTCCAGTCAGAACATGGTGCAGCTGGAGCTTGGAAAACTCAAGGTACGGCACTACTTTTGCTCACAAGCTACAGAAACACCAAAGTCACTCTTTTCTTTTCTCTTCTGATCCAGCTTCTCCAACTTCCTTGCAAAAAATATGTCTTAGTGCCTCCTTACGCTCATACGTCATTCAGAACAACATCATAACCTGTGCCAGCCAACCCTCGACCTTGATTTAACACGATGGACCATGCAACTCCTTAATGTAAACGTACAGCTTTTAGATGTACAGGAAGGTAGCTAGAAAGATATGAAAATGCAGAGAATGGAACTACCAGCTGACGAGTCTCTGCTCACCAAACATTATGGGTTGAACCTCCCATACACGTCTGCTGTACACAAAACCCCATTTGTTTGTTTAATTGGCACGTTTTCTCACTCTCTTCCTTTTTTGAAATGTTGTTTTTTATGTCTCTGATCATCTATATATTCGGACCCTCTTCCTCTTCCTCCTCCTCCCAGAACATCATGCCCATCTCGGCCGCCATGTTCCACAGCGAGCGCAACAACCCGGTCCCTCAGTGCCCTCCCAGGCTGGATGTCCAGATGCTGACCCCGGTTATCTGGAGTCGTATGCCCAATCACTTCCTCAACCCGGAGGTGGGCAAAGTGAGCGAGAGGCTCGGCTGGATGGTGGAGTGCACTGAGCCACTCATCATGATGGCTCTGCACATCCCAGAGGAGAACAGGTCAGAGACAATAGCCCCAGCAGAGTTAGTTATGGGGGAACAATGTGCGGGTTAGCAGCAGGTAATCAAACTGCACATATGAAGGGATGCGGCAGTAGCCTCTAAATTTTAGCACCATAATCTTGTCAGTTCAGGATTTTGATAATTGCTCTGCATGATCCTCCGAGTCCGTCTTTTGTCTCTCAGGTGTATTGACATCCTGGAGCTGTCGGAGCGTCTGGATCTGATGAAGTTCCACTATCACACCCTCATGCTCTACTGCGCCGTCTGTGCACTCGGCAACAACCGGGTGGCCCACGCCCTGTGCAGCCACGTGGATGAGTCCCAGCTTTTCTACTCCACCGAGAACACATACCTGCCCGGACCCCTCCGGAGCGGCTACTACGACCTGCTCATCAGCATTCACCTGGAGTCTGCCAAGCGGGCACGCCTGGGCACCAACAGGGAGTTTATCGTGCCCATGTCCGAGGAGACGCTCAGCATCCACCTCTATCCCGATGCAAAGAAAGCCCACTCTCTCCCCGGCGTCGGCCTAACCACCTGTTTGAGGCCCAAGCTGCATTTCTCCTCCATTAACTTCGTTGGCACAGATCCTGACTTGTACACCATCAGTCCCATTTTCCCCCTGCAGGTAAGAGACAAGTTGCATTAGAAAAATGGAGTGAAACGTTCGTTGCATTTAGCGAATTTTTGTATCGTTCCCCCTCAGGAGCTGAAGACCAGGGCGATTAGCATGTTAACAGAGGCGGTGCTGGATGGGAGCCAGGCCATGAGGGATCCAGTAGGAGGCAGTGTGGAGTTCCACTTCGTCCCTATCCTGAAGCTCATCAGCACACTACTCATGATGGGAATCTTCAACGACGAAGACACGAAGCACATCCTCAAGATGATCGATCCAAATGTTTTCAGTGGGAAGGAGGAAGAGGAGGAGGAGGACAAAGCTGAGGAGGGTGGAGCTGCTGAGAAAGCAAAGGACGGGGAGGAATCGGAGGAGGAAGTTGAGACAGATCTTGAGGATGAAGGGGTCGGTGATGAGGAAGAGGAGCTCAAAGATTTGGGAGGAGAGCATCAGGAGGAAGATGCTGAGCCTAAGGATGAAGGAGAGGTGGAGGAGAAGGAGGATGGAGAGGCCAAAGGAGTGAAGGTGGATGGAGAGAAGGCAGAGGAAGAGAAGGAAGCCGAGGCGGTGGAGGCAGAAATGAAAGATGAAGAGGAGGGTCTAGAGGAGGGATTGCTGCAGATGAAGCTACCAGAGTCTGTCAAACTGCAGGTAGTTAAAGTTGATATCCAATTACTGCCATTTATCTGTATGCATCTGCACAGTATTCATATCCTTACAATATCTGTTAAACGTGTACTATTCTACATGTTAAACTCTTCCTCCTGTCTCCTCTGCCTCTCTCAGATGTGCACACTGCTGCAGTACTTCTGCGATTGCGAACTGCGACACAGAGTGGAGGGCATCGTGGCCTACTCCGACCAGTTCGTCAACGACATTCAGAAGGACCAACGTGTGCGCTACAACCAGTTAATGAGAGCCTTCACCATGTCGGCTGCCGAGACCGCACGCAAGACCCGCGAGTTCCGCTCACCCCCGCATGACCAGGTACTGATGGACCAGGAATACCGATTGTGAGCCACCGGGTTTGAATTTTAATTGGATTTCCAAATAGAGTTTTATTTTTAACAGCTTATTTCAAAGGAGATGTGATTGTATACAAAAATCTTGTTTGACGGTTTGTTTTCAAGGCATGTTATCATATTGGTTTATTCTGTTACATGTATGATGGAGAACCAATATGTTCTGTACTGCAAAAGCCCGTAAAACGTCCCTGAAAATGTTTGAATTGAAAACCAGAGGACACAAACTATGCCAGACTGTTTATCTGACTGTGTTCCTCCTCAAGGTTCTCTTGCTGACCAACTTCAAGCACAGTCCAGAGGACGAGAACTGTCCAGTGCCCGAGGAGGTGCGGGACACTCTGGCTGAGTTCCACGTTGACCTCCTGCTTCACTGCGGTGAGAAGTCCTTTAAAGATCCTGCGTGTTTGTTTTACTCTGCAGGTGTGAATGACGTTTCATGTTCAAGTGTTTTGGGCTAATACTGAATTCCCGTTTCACCCACAGGTATACATATCGAGGAGGAGGCGGAAGAGGAGGAGGTGGACTCGTCGCTGAGGGGCAGACTCATCAGTCTGGTCGATAAGATCAAGAGCTTGCGCAAGAAGAATAAGGAGGAGGAGGAGGAGAAGCCGGAAGTCGAGGAGGAAACAAAGCCCAGTAAGAGGAGCAGCCGAATTATATTCAAACTTCAGTCCAAACGAATATAAAATGTAGCCGTTACGAATCCCTAACAATCGAACACATGATATTACATATCAGACACACTCTACCTATTTGTGTCCCCTCCACCAAGGCTCCCTTCAGGAACTGATCTCCCACACCATGATCCACTGGGCCCAGGAGGCGTTCATTCAGAACCCTGAGCTGGTGCGCTTGATGTTCAGCCTGCTCCACCGGCAGTACGACGGCCTCGGCGAGCTGATCCGAGCGCTGCCCAAGGCCTACGCCATCAACGCCGTGTCCGTCCAGGACACCATGGACCTACTCGAGTGCTTGGGACAGATCCGCTCGCTGCTCATCGTCCAGATGGGCCCAGAGGAGGAGCGGCTCATGATCCAGAGCATCGGGTCAGTATGTGCTCAAGATGGGGCACGAGCCTTATAACAAAGAAAACATCCCACCCTGCAAATGTGTTACAGCAAAATGGGAAAGAGAAGGTAACCTCTCAATATCAAATGAGGACTGGTTAGATGTGTCGATGTTTTAGTGGAAATGCACCAACTCTCAACTGTGGTGGGAATTTGGGTGGAAGTGTGTTCTTCGTTTCTTTATCACACCAAAGCAGAAAGCACATTTTGCTGGAGGCAAATGTCGGAGATGATGTGGCATTCGGGAAGCAAATCACTGGCATATATTTTTAAAAGTGTCCCGTGATAAAATCTTTCGGGCAGAGTTTCACAAAGCAATAAAAAGCATACTTAACACTGACCTGCCAGTGCTATTTTACACATTATCTTTATGATTTTCAAGCAAAGCATCTCGATGAATACATGTAAACCCCCTCGCCCTCCTTCCCCCCCCACACACACACATATAGTAAATGTGTAGGAAATGTCTTTGCCTTCAAAAAGTATGTTTAATCTAATCTAGAACAAGTGAACCAGATTCCAGTTAGATTTTGTGGATATATTGAATGAATGACCCTGTAGCGCTGTTTTAGCTCGACTTCAAGTCCCTAACATAGTTTCTCATTGCTTATGCGGGCACACACTCCTAAATTCTGCAAAGTTACCCAATTTTGAAGGATTGTGCACAGCAGAAGAAAGAATATTGCCGCTGGGCTGATGTATATTTTGTAATATTTTGTATTTTGTAAAACAAATCTCCAGGCTCATCCGCCCTAAAGACTCAATCTGCAGTTGTTTTCCAATTAATCATCAGAACTTAACCAGGAGCTTATATATTGTTTATTATTTAAGGAACATCATGAACAACAAGGTGTTCTACCAACACCCCAATCTGATGAGAGCTCTTGGTATGCACGAGACTGTCATGGAGGTGATGGTCAATGTGCTGGGCGGAGGAGGAGACTCTAAGGTAACTGTGATGATGTTCAGTCTTAGTTTACCTTCTTATTCAGTGCAACTGGAATAATTGTCCTGTTGGACACTTGACTTAATGACAGCCCTGAGCAGACTAACCCTATCTTTTCACTCTTTCTCTCCAGGAGATTCGATTCCCCCAAATGGTGACCAACTGCTGCCGCTTCCTGTGCTACTTCTGTCGCATCAGCCGACAGAACCAGCGCTCCATGTTTGACCATCTGGGCTACCTGCTGCAGAACAGCGGCATCGGCTTGGGTCAGTATCAGCTAAGGATTACACTGTTACGCTATGCTGTACATGAAATAACTTCTTTCCTGATTTAATTTAGAAATGCTAAATGATATATTTGTTTGTTGAATATTTTAAAACTTAGATTCTAAAGCTTCTCAATAATCAGAGGTTTCATATAGTTTTCATATGTTTCATATAAAAACATGTAGAACAATATAGAATGACTAACCTGTATGTTTAGGCGAAAAACAAACAAATGTGGACTGGTCTTGCATTTGCAGGCATGCGTGGGTCCACACCTCTGGATGTGGCTGCGGCTTCTTGCATTGACAACAATGAGTTGGCCTTGGCTCTGCAAGAGCAGGACCTTGAAATGGTATGAGGAAATTAAAAAAAAAAAGATGAGGAGAAGGAAAGGCATGGATGGGTTCAGTGGCCTTGTTAGCTTAAAGTTTCTCTTGTTGTGTCCTCACATGCGTGGCGATGCAGGTGGTGACGTACCTGGCGGGCTGCGGCCTCCAGATGTGTCCTATGCTGCTCTCGAAGGGCTACCCTGACATCGGCTGGAACCCCTGTGGAGGAGAGCGATACCTGGACTTCCTCCGCTTTGCTGTCTTTGTTAACGGTCGGCACCCTCCCATGCGCTCATTGCATTTGCTGTTTTGAGTTCGCCGGACCCGTCACTAACGTTCACACCGTCTCACAGGGGAGAGCGTGGAGGAGAACGCCAACGTCGTGGTGCGTCTGCTCATCCGGCGGCCCGAGTGCTTCGGCCCGGCCCTGAGAGGAGAGGGCGGGAATGGTCTGCTGGCTGCTATGGAGGAGGCCATCAAGATCTCAGAGGATCCGGCGAGGGATGGACCCACGGTCAAGAAAGACAGACGCTTCATGTAAGTGTTGACCTTTACACATTGAAGCCGATAAAGTAAAGTAACTGGTTAGTCACTGGGCGAAAAATAACGATAAATTAACCAAACTGTCGATGTGAGGTCGACTGCACCGTTTGACTAAATTACTTAATGGCCGTTATCATAAAGCGATGTTAACATGTTGTCTTGGTTGGCAGGTTCGGTGGTGAGGAACAGCACGAGGAGAACCGTGTACATCTGGGAAATGCAATCATGTCCTTCTACTCGGCCCTCATCGATCTGCTGGGTCGCTGCGCCCCCGAGATGCACGTGAGTAGAGCGGCTTTTCACAAAATTTAATTTCTTTTTCCTTCTCGAGCCTCCAGGCTCTTTGGCGCAGAGTGACGGTTGGTCTCACACAGTGTGTCGCAAATGTTCATGTCGACAGCTGATCCAAGCGGGCAAAGGGGAAGCTCTCAGGATCAGGGCCATCCTGAGGTCTCTGGTTCCCATAGAGGATCTGGTGGGAGTCATCAGCTTATCCGTCCAGATTCCTGCCTACGGAAAAGGTGAGACACTAAGTCGGAGTACGGAGTGTGCAATATTTGGGTACATTTCCTGTCATCGTCCTGCATTTGATTTCTTCTGTCCAAAGCCACGGATGGGCAGATCCTTGAGCCGAAGATGTCTGCCAGTTTTGTGCCTGACCACAAGGCCTCCATGGTGCTGTTCCTCGACAGAGTGTACGGCATCGAAAACCAGGACTTCTTGCTTCATGTGCTGGAGGTCGGCTTCCTGCCCGACATGAGAGCCGCAGCCTCTCTGGACACGGTGACTAGCAAAAGACAAAGCAAAACAGCAAAGACACGTTACTTAGCACTACACCAGTCTCCAAAGTAGTACACTGTGTACAAATAGTTCTTTCTCCCTCCCTCTGTGAGTCTAGTTGTCATTCAGTACGACTGAAATGGCCCTGGCGCTGAACCGCTACCTCTGTTCGGCCGTGCTGCCTCTGCTCACCAAGTGTGCCCCGTTGTTTGCTGGGACGGACCACCGGGCGATCATGATCGACTCCATGCTCCACACCATCTACCGCCTGTCCCGCGGCCGAGCCCTCACCAAGGCTCAGAGGGACGTCATTGAGGAGTGCCTCGTGTCGCTCTGCAAGTCAGTACCAACTCCCGTCTCTCTATTTGAAAACATGTGAATGATAATTGGGCGTTTGAATGGAATTTGCGACATATTTTGCGATAATTTAGGAACATGAAAGAAACAGCATCCACTTGTTAACAGCTGGATTCCTCATGGAGCATTTTGACGACATCCACAGGTACCTTCGACCCTCCATGCTGCAGCATCTGCTGAGACGGCTGGTGTTTGATGTGCCCATCCTCAACGAATATGCAAAGATGCCTCTCAAGGTTGGTCTTAACTTAACATTATTATCGCTTATATTTTATTGAAACAAAAATAAATGCAACATATCTACACTCAATCTGTGTTTAACACACAACCAGGTCAAACGGAAATGTATCACCATTCATATATATATATTTGTATATTATTGTGATCTGTTATTTAACTGTTTCAGCTTTTGACCAATCACTACGAGCGCTGCTGGAAGTACTACTGCTTGCCTAACGGATGGGCTAATTTCGGGGTGACCTCCGAGGAGGAGCTCCATCTGTCTCGTAAACTCTTTTGGGGAATCTTTGAATCTCTGGCGCATAAGGTGAGAGCGGATTCTCTTGGTGTTCAAGCTGTGGGATCACACAGGTTTAATCATCATGACTTCATGGCTCCGCTGTCTTCCAAACAACAGAAATTCGACGCAGAGCTCTTCAAGATCGCAATGCCGTGCCTCTGCGCGATAGGAGGAGCCATCCCGCCCGACTACGTGGATGCAACGTACTCCTCTCACGTGGAGAAGAAGGCCTCTGTGGATGCTGAAGGCAACTTTGACCCCAAACCAGTGGAGACCACCAAGTGAGCAGAGAAATACAAGACAAGGTCCAGTGTGTAGGAATACTTCTTGCACACAATGAGCATTTGTATAATCAAATACTCACCGCATGTTACCTTGAAGATAACTTTTTTTAAGCAATTTGATGTGATTTCCCACATCTTGAGTATACACCTCATTGTCTAAATAGAAAATAACAAACAGTGACTGTGAGGAAGACAGGTGAGGTGTCATTAGCATAAATATGTAATCCACAGGTCATACATAACATGCTAAATTTAATAAATAGTGGGCGGTATTCATGACCTTAACGCTAAAGATGAATATAACTTATTCACAGCACCATCATCCCAGAGAGGCTGGATGCCTTCATCAACAAGTTTGCAGAGCACACTCATGACAGATGGGCCTTTGAGAAGGTCCGTTGTGAAAAATCTAAATAACCAGATATAAAAGTGCCCGTTTTTCTTTTTTAAATTGTTTTGCACTTTGTAGTAATCGCGATCGCAACGGTTAAATCCATTTTCAGATCCAGAACAACTGGACCTATGGAGAGGTGTTGGATGAGAACGCAAAGTCTCACCCAATGCTGCGACCCTACAAAACCTTCTCTGAAAAGGTAATGCTTCTTCTGCCAGGTGAAAACACAGGAATAAACAAGCATTCCTGAGCCATCAACGTCTGACATTTTGAATACAGTGTGTCGTTGACTGGCTCACTGTTCATTTCTAAATCCTCTTCCCTCTGTTTCTCAGGACAAGGAGATTTATCGATGGCCCATCAAAGAGTCCGTCAAAGCCATGCTGGCCTGGGAGTGGACCTTGGATAAAGCCAGAGACGGGGAGGGAGACGTGGAGAAGAAAGCCACCGCCACGCGCAAGATCTCCCAAACCGCTCAGGTAAAAGACAGAGGAGTGAAAAACTGCTATTGACTGTATTGACTTGAAGATAGATTTCTATTCTGGACTTCTTTTTGTCATTTGAATTAATAAATGACTCAGGAGGTCTCTTTGGTGACACCAAGAAGCTGCCTAACATCCTCCTGTCTTTTTTCATACGTTTTCATGATCTGTTATATATATTATTTGTCATATAAGTTGCATATTCTGTAATTTTGCACAAAATGTTGTTCTTTTCCTGTTTAAGTTTTTTTTGGCGGGAGTTTTTCCTTATCTGCTGTACGGATCTCAGGACAGAAGCTGTATGAAGTTGTACTCCCCTGAAGAAAATATGTAATTCGTGACATTGGACTGTATAATTAAAATGGACTTGAATGATGTGATTATGTCAAACGCAGCTGTCCCACCAGGTCTACAAAGAGAGGTGAAAGTAGTCAGACCTATCTGTTCACAGTACACACTTGTGACCCATTGAAATCAGTATTCTTCAACTTTCTGCACTTGTGGATACTTAAACGGGTAAAACAATGGTGAACTCAAAGCAGTTCTCCTTTTGTGGGAATCTCCTGGAGTCCTCTAGGTCCCTAAAGCTCACCATCTGTGTATGATGTGTTTTCTGCCTTCAGGCCACTTATGATCCCAGTCACGGCTATAACCCTCAGCCAATAGATATCGCAGGAATGGCTCTGTCCAGAGAGCTGCAGGTACGTCTCCTTCCGCCACAGCACTGATAACGTTAAGCCTCATATTGTTGGTTGGCCTGTCAGGAGCCTGACTATATAACTGTGTCACCCTCACTGTGCAGTCTATGGCCGAGCAGCTGGCTGAGAACTACCACAACACCTGGGGCAGGAAGAAGAAGCTGGAGCTTCAGGCCAAAGGTGAGAGTCGTTTTTCTACCACACATCCTTATCTGAAGAGTTTGTTTAGTTTGCAGTCTGTTGAGTCCAAAAATGAACCCCGTTAGGTGCCGGCACCCATCCTCTGCTTGTGCCGTATGACACCCTGACGGCCAAGGAGAAGGCCAGGGACAGGGAGAAGGCCCAGGACCTGCTCAAGTTCCTCCAGCTCAATGGATATGGTGTGACGAGGTAAGCAGCATGTTCTCACAAGTTCATTTAGGATTAGAGCATAGATGGATAAAACATACAAGCTGTGGCACTTAAATAATAAACTACGACTCAGGGCTCTCAAATGTCACGCACTGAGCGTGACTGTCACTCATTTCTGTCTCAAATCACGCCACACATCGTATTTCTCACGCTGAAAAAAACCTCCAGGCTATTTAATGTGCCGCATTAAATAGCCCCCCCCATGCTCTCCCAGCTTCAAACCTTCCAACAATTGTTTGAAAAATAGTCACATTAGAAGTGTAGTCTTTATATTTTATTATTAACGATGAAATTACTTCAGAGACACACAGTAAATTGAGAAAATGGTGAAATGATTGAAGACATTTTATTCTAAATATTTTCGGTTTGAAAGAAAATGTGAGGAAGTAATTCATGCAGAGAGAAATCTTGCTGCATAACAGGAACGACCCGGTTCAGTCCATGTTCCCCTCTCTCTCTGTATGTCACGACTCCTCTCGCTTCTCTCCATCTTCAGGGGACTGAAGGACATGGAGCAGGACATTTCCTCCATTGAGAAGCGTTTCGCCTACGGCTTCCTCCAGAAGCTTCTTAAATGGATGGACATCGCCCAAGAGTTCATTGCTCATCTCGGTACTTTCAACTTTTAATTGCGTATTGTTTAATCAACAGGCATCTTTGGAGGGCCGACTCCATTTTAATGATGTTTTTACAGAGGCTGTGGTCAGCAGTGGAAGAGTGGAGAAGTCGCCACATGAACAAGAGATCAAATTCTTTGCCAAGGTTAGCTGTTTGGTGCCGCACTGAAGCGGTTTAATGGTGTTTCTTAGGTAGTTCTTATCATCTGCAGTTCATATTTGATCTGTTTTTTTTTGTTTTTTTTAAAGATCCTCTTGCCGCTTGTCAATCAATACTTCAAGAACCACTGCCTGTACTTCCTCTCCACTCCCGCTAAAGTCTTGGGTAGTGGAGGGCATTCCTCCAACAAGGAGAAGGAGATGATTGCAAGGTATGTGCAGTGAGAAAGTGTTCATCAAAAGACTGGTATGTCCTCTCCACCATCTACCCTTCCTCTAGTACGGTACTGTGACTGTGTCGCTCCTCTTCCCCTGTCTCTTCATCGCTCTCCTATTGTGCAATATCCAGTTAAAACTCCTTGACCTACCTTTGGCTTTTTTGTGTCACTTCAAACATCTTTCCTGCCCTGTTTCCCTTTACCGTTCTCCCTCCCCCTCCTCTTTTTCTCCTCCGCCCTCAGTATCTTCTGTAAGTTGGCTGCTTTGGTGAGGCACAGAGTTTCTCTTTTTGGTAAGGAACCTGCATGGTGGCGTTCTGCCCTGTCACCATCTCTGTCCCTTTGTGGAATCAGTTTTTCCCTTTCGGATTTATTTTCACTTCCTCTTCCTTCCCGCCTTCCCATTTATATATGTCATGATGTCATTGTGTACATTGTGTCACAGATTCTGTCCTCTTCTCTCTCTCTCGTCCCTTCTTTACCGCTTACTGGACCTACTCGTCTGATGCTGCTCTGTCTTAAGCTCACCTTCTGCTTGGCTTTGATTTACAGTAGATTTTATTTTGTTATGTAACCAGATTCATGAAACTCTTCGTAGATCACTCTCTGGATTATAAAATCTCTCGTGTACAACCTTAATTGCTCCTCATACGGGTAGCCATGAATGGCTTATTGCACCTGACAATGAGAAGAACAGCAAAGTAGTGCTAGTCAAGGTAGAGATCACCTGCGATTGTTACACACAGCTGTGACTATTTATAGCGCAAATACCATAAATGCCTCACATGTACCTGAAAACAATCATTGTGGTGATACCTCAGTCTTCATCGAAGATGATCAATGACTAATTAATTGAACTCACCTTGAAATAAACTTTACAAAGAGCTTCATGGTTCAGGATGAAGCTCAACGATTGTTAACTTTGGGAGATGATGGCTCGGAGGCCTCACATTTTACAGAATGCTATGAAGATTGCAAACATTTTAAAACTGGAAAATAACCAACAAAATGTGACATCATCTTATATTTCATGTCCAGCTCATCATGTTATCAGCAGCAAGACACATTCTCACCACACTTTCTTCTTTTATACATTTCATAAGCATGTTTTTGTGTGCACGCATCGTTCACACACCTGGGCCCAGGTGGTTACACAGATGTATTGTTCAGTGTTGTGTGACTCATTGTTGTGTGAATACTTGATTTATAAGACCACAACTGCAGGGACATGACAAAGCTGCCTGCAGTACATTTGGCATTACAAGAGCTGAATAAAAAGGGAATCTTCCTGCGTTTTCTGGGTTTTTATGGAAATAAGTGGATAAATTTGAAGAATCACAGGTTTGCATGTCCAACATGTTACCTGCAGTGCGTCACTGGTCTGGCCTTGTCCTGTCTGGACCCTCTCAACCCTTTAAAGTCCTCAATACTCAAAGACCTCACTCTCCATCTCCACCACCGTGCGTCTGTTATAGTCACTCACTCTTCTGTAACCAGCGGTCACTCGACAGTCTTGATAGTCGTGTGCAAAGCTGCAGACAAACTGCTTTATAGTTACATGTTTAAGTTGTCTCAGCTATGTAATGTACAGTATTTGTGATGCGAAAAAAAAAAGTTTTAATGTAATTTTGAGTTTTGTCAATGTGTTTTTGTAACTGTTTGTGTTTTCAGTTTTTTTTGTGTGCTTTACTACTAAATCTGTCAATAAATTGAGCTCAATAAATTAAAACGACCCATCTTGTTTCTGTTCTTTTCAGGAACGGATGCAGGCGCAGTGGTAAACTGTCTGCACATCCTCTCACGATCGCTGGATGCCAGGTAGCTCACAATCCACTCTTATCACAATCCCGGGCAGAGAGGAGTCGGAAACCAACCACCCGAGATGATATTTGTGTCCTCCCTTTCCAGGACTGTAATGAAATCCGGCCCTGAGATCGTGAAGGCCGTCCTGCGTCAGTTCTTTGAGAGTGCGGCCGATGACATTGAGAAGATGGTCGAGAATCTGAAACTGGGCAAAGTGTCCAGTCGGAACCAGGTGAGAGTCGGCACCAGACTGCTTAGTTTTCTGCACGTTCATCTTCCCTTTGAGCTGATGTCTGTGTGTGTTCTTGTAGGTTAAGGGTGTTTCCCAGAACATCAACTACACCACCAATGCCCTGCTGCCAGTCCTCACCTCACTGTTCGACCACATCGCCCAGCATCAGTTCGGGGACGACGTCATGTGTGAGTGAAACGCTCCTCTCCATTGAGGGTCCATCCCGGGTCGTCGCTCGTGCGGCAACACGAAGGGCCGCCTCATAGCTAATGCAATTCTACCCTCTCTCCATCTTCAGTGGACGACCTGCAAATATCCTGCTACCGGTTGATGTGCAGTATCTACTCTCTGGGCACAGTGAAGACCCCACATGTGGAGAAGTGAGTAGAGACCTCTAGATCTATGAAAGTGCCTCTAACAATTTGCTTTAATGTAGGATTTGATTGTCAAATTAATATAATTTACACACCTTCAACCCTTACACTCTTCATTTACAGGATAAAGTGTTTGTAGGACATGAAACCAGGAAGAAAGCTTTGCTCTCAAACTTGGTTTTGACAAGATTTTGTGGTATGTTTCACTTCTGCAGACAGCGACCAGCTCTTGGCGAGTGTCTGGCCCACTTAGCAGCTGCTATGCCGGTGGCCTTCCTTGAGCCATCGCTGAATGAGTTCAACATGTTTTCTGTGTATACCACCAAGACTCCGAGAGAGAGAACCAGTGAGTTTTTGTCTCTTGTTTTTCTCCCCAGCACATCATTGCCCTAGAATTGGTTGGTAATAATAAACTTTTACTTCGCCCGTCTGCTCTCTCCCTCTTCAGTTCTGGGACTTCCCAACCAAGTGGAGGAGCTGTGCACGGACATCCCAGAGCTGGAGGTCCTGATGAAGGAGATCCACGACCTGGCTGAGTCCGGGGCTCGCTACACAGAAATGCCCCATGTGATTGAGATCACCCTGCCCATGTTGTGTAACTACCTCCCACGCTGGTGGGAGAGGGGCCTGGAGAACTTCCCCGAGATGGAGGGCCAACTGTGCACCTCCATCACCTCCGAGCAGCTAAACCAGCTGCTTGGGAGCATCATGAAGATTGTGGTTAACAACCTGGGCATAGACGAGGCCTCCTGGATGAAGAGGTTGGCAGGTCAGTGGGCGGAGGAAGATTCACAATGTGATGCCAGATTCGCATTTGTTCCATCTCATGTTTGGAGAAGACTCTGCTGACTCTTACTGCTGTTTCCTGTCGTCCAGTGTTCGCCCAGCCCATTGTCAGCAGGGCCAAACCGGAGATGCTTAAATCCCACTTCATCCCCACCATGGAAAAGCTGAAAAAGCGCTCAGGTAAGGTGGTGGCGGAGGAGGATCAGCTGCGCATGGAGGGCAAGACAGAGCTGGACAGCGAAAACGGGACCATCAAGGACGAGTTCGCAGTGCTGTGTCGGGACCTGTACGCTCTCTACCCCTTGCTCATCCGCTACGTAGACAACAACAGGTACCTGACCCCACAAGGACTCTATATATGTGTAAAACGCATCATTGCTGTACTGCTTCACCAGCATGGGCAGTTTAAATCTTCAAGTGGCGAAGCTGCAGACGTCAAGAAGTTAGATAGACAAACCGGGGATAAAAGACTCAAAGCAGACCAAAGCAGAGTAGTTACTTAATTTAAATATGCTTATTCTGGGTATATTTACAAAAATCATGTCTGTGATCAGATTATTTCTGTCCAAGAACATAAAAAAGAGATGATATTCAGCATGAGCATCTTTTCGTTCAATATAAAAAAAGGGAAAACGTGCAGTATTTGCGGTAACTTTGTGGTCCTCTTAAGCAAGTTTATAAAGATACCGTGAAAACCGCTTATAGAAATCAATTTTTGCACATGTTTCATGTATAAAAAAGACTCAAAATGAACACTGTAAGTGGATTACTTGATTACTAAAGGCAATGTTAAAAGGACAAATGTAAATGCATTCGACTTAGTTGTTTGTAGAATAAAAAGTAAAATATTGTCCAGTAAAAAAATCCAGTTTGGTCTGTTGTTGTTAAATAAGGTCTGATTCTTTCCAGCTCTTGACTTGCAGACTTTGACTCGAGTGCTTGAGTTAACCCATCGCGGTCGGTCTTGTCTGCAGGGCGAGGTGGTTGACTTGTCCTGACCAAGATGCAGAGGAGCTTTTCAGGATGGTGGGAGAGGTCTTCATTTTCTGGTCCAAATCTCATGTGAGTCTGTCTTTTCTTGGATATTTTTTATTTATTTCTATTTTGCGACTTGTGTCTGTCCTTTGCCATGTACCACTTTTCTTTTTGTTATTCATTCCAGAACTTTAAGCGGGAGGAACAAAACTTTGTGGTGATGAATGAGATCAACAACATGTCCTTCCTGACTGCTGACAGTAAGAGCAAGATGAGCAAGGTGAGAGCGGACAAGCAGACAAGTGGCCAAGAAGAACGAAGCCGTTTTATTCACTTACTCCATATCTTGAGCTGTAAACCATCAGGAAACTAAACTCTAATCATTCATATTCCACTAACGCCACCCATTCCAAGCTGCTAAGACTTTAAATGAAACCCCTCTTAATCTCATTCTCATCTTTTATTCCCTTTCTCTCCGTTACTGGATTAGAACGTCAGGTAATCGATAATCATTTTGAAGAAATTGTTCGTGGTTACATAACTAATAACCTCCTTTTCCAGGACCATGTAAGTGGCAGTACAGGTACTAGCTGGAGTGTCGCTAACTGTGTTTTCTCCTTATATCCTGTGTCGGGGGTTGGACGCTGGGCCTCTAGGCTGGAGATGGAGAGGTTAGACTGTGTTTGTGCACGAGCGCTGTGCTGATCGCATGGCACCCTGATTTTTGGGAGGCATTTCATCAAGCGCTCTCACGGACCTCCCCACTTCTTAAAACACAGACCCCAATATTCACACACATACAAGCAAACAGGGTTATGAACACGACCAGGAAAGAACTCAAAACAATATCTAGTACCAGCAGTGTTCCACTGATGCATATCAACGGGTGAGATAATACTGTATGAATGAAGACTTAGTTGAAACTGCTTCTGTCATAAGTGTTTTCTGTGAGTGGGACATGGTTGAGCGATACTGAGCGGGGCTGGACGTGTGTTTTTATGTGTGTGTATATGTGTGAGTAGGGGTCTGGAGTGGCTTGATGAAAGCTCTTTGCCGTAGATCGTAGTGGCCTGAGAGGTTTCATGGCGCTCGGTTGAGCAGCTGCGTATGTCTTTTTTGTTGAGCGGGCACTCCTGCAGCTGAGCGCCATCACCCCCTATCTGTCTGTTGATTGAGAAACAGTTTGCCTTCAGATCGTCCCTGTCGGATACAGTGGTGGAGCCCGCGCTACCGGGCCATCTGTGATGTTGCGATCTTGTTATTGACGCTTGGATTTCTTTCAGCTTTCGGTGGTAAAGATTCCCGCGCGAGGGGGGACTCTTCTCTTTTAAGTATTATCATCGGCTTTATCTTCATTATCTCTTTACACCGCCAACAAAAAACAACCTACCATCCCTCGCTGTCACCTTCAGATTCGCTTTAGCCATCAGCAGCGTATGTCGGGGAGGAGAACCTGAAGCTATCTCATCCACTAACTGGACTCGTCCCTCCATATCTAATTCATTGACCCCCATTGAGTTGTTAAATCGTTGAGTATCTAATGTTTGGTGTTTTTTTTGTGTTGTTGTTCTGTGGTTGCTGTAAGATGAACATGAAAACCTCCTCTCCGGGGCTATCTGATGGGCATTACTGTGGTCGGCTTCTGTTGCCTGTCCATCTCAGCGCCTCTCTGCCCAAAGAGCAGTTTGGACCCGTGTGCACTGCGCTGAGGGCACAGGGGTTGTTGAGACGCCAGACAACAGTCGGTAATGAGCACTGGCAGCCTCAGGACAGGAGCCTGTGAGAAGAGCTCCAGGCCGACGGGGCTGACCCCCCTCAATTTTGTGTTATGTTTTGTGTTAGAAGTAGCTCTACTTAATTTGCTTTTTTTTTTGGTCTAATATTCTCAAAAAGCCGCCAATGTCCATAGAATATTTTCTGAAAAGGAAATGTTTGACGTGTCCGGCGGTGGGGCTTGTAAATAAAACAGTGATGGATCGGGCTGAACTTTTCTTTCTGTCTTTAGTCTGGGGGCTCAGAGCAGGAGCGTACCAAGAAGAAGCGGCGGGGGGATCGCTACTCCGTGCAGACCTCCCTCATCGTTGCAGCGTTAAAGAAGATGCTGCCTATCGGTCTCAACATGTGCTCTCCTGCCGACCAGGAGCTCATCAACCTCGCCAAGATCAGATACTCACTGGTACTTTGAAGGGTTTGAAGCCAAGCTTTTCAACATGTACTTTCATAATGTTGCCTGAATCTTGATCTCTTCCCTTGTAGAGAGACACAGATGAAGAGGTGAGGGAGTTCTTGCACAACAATCTGCATCTGCAAGGCAAGGTGAGTAGACCTGTTCACTTTTTTTTCTTACTTATTGAGGATGACAATAGATGTACAAATTCATATTTAAAAAAAACAATTCCAGGGTTAAAAATATCCCTTTATTTCCGAATGTTTAAACAAAGTGTCATTGAGTTTTGGTGGTGCTCAACATTGTGATGAAACCTATCCTGCGAGGTTTGTAATCATTGGACAAACAATTACTAATATCAATTCTGATTTGCATTGTGTCACGGCCATTTTTTTTTCATTCATTGCACCCCCTCGTGGTACGATTCAGGTACTTATGTGGACATATCCTGCATGTTTTGCGATGATTGGCCCAATGGTTGCAAATACAGCCAGGCGGGCTTTCATAGTTCTTCTTAAAAGAAGCTGGATGTCTGCATCAAGGTGTAAATCCGACTAGTCTTGTAAGGAAAGCATAGGAAATTAATTCAGTGATGCCTCAGCTGGGACCGTGACAGCTGAAGTAGCAGCAACAAGCAACTGTTGACTCATTGGTCGAAATTTTATTTCAATCAGGGGAGACACCGAAATGAAAAAAAAGATTGTTTTTCACGGATGTTGTGTGCTAATAGAGTGATAATTACGCTTTGGCAGCAAGATATATCCCCCCATGAAGTCCAGACACGTTGATTGTGACTGATGAAGAGGTGGAGGGGTGCGTTCAACAGCAGCATGAACGTATGAAAGGCAGAAAGGGAATCTCTCGGCCTGATCACTATGATGTAGTAATAATAATGATAAATCAACTCGGGAATACCAGGATTTCCGCTGCCTCGAACCCCTTAATATCCTTAATAGGCATTTTACATATTTTCCTTTTGGTTTCAGGTGGAGGACCCCGCTATGCGATGGCAGATGTCCCTTTATAAAGAGTTATCCGGAAAGGCTGAGGATGCTGAGGAGCCTGACAAGGTGGTGAAAAGGGTTCAAGAGGTGTCCGCGGTCCTTTACCACATCGAGGTGGTGAGTAAAGGACACAAGCTCGAGTGCCGTGCAAGCAAACACATACGACTGTAAACACATCAGAGACATTGTTTGACGGCCGGTCCCAGCCTAAATTGTCTTGACAAGCTTTTGCAACAGTCAACGCCTTTTCCCCCCCCCGCTCTAGACTGAGCATCCTTTCAAGTCAAAGAAAATGGTGTGGCACAAGCTGCTGTCCAAACAGCGTCGCAGGGCCGTGGTGGCCTGTTTCAGGATGACGCCCCTGTACAACGTCCCCGCGTAATGACTCCTCTCATACTCAACAAAAGAAACGCTCTGAAACACATAATCGGAAGACTTGACGTCAGCCATTACAACCCTGCGCTCTCCTCTCACAGGCACAGGGCAACCAACATGTTCTTGGACGCCTACAAACGCAACTGGTTAGAGACTGAAGGTTACTCGTTTGAGGACAGGATGATCGACGACTTGTCAGTAAGTCATCGTCTCTTTTAACTCTGATCCGTGAATGATTAACGGGAAAAAAACAACCTTACCATACACACGATGGGCAATACTCGTACGTTCTCCCTGATAATTAGAAAGCCATGGAGGAAGAGGAGGAAGAGGAAGAGGAGACCGAGACGAAGCCTGACCCCCTTCATCAGCTGATTCTTCATTTCAGCCGCACAGCTCTCACAGAAAAGATGTGAGGGTCTTTTGCTTCTTCGGCGACTCGCCGTTTAATGACCCTCTCCCTCAGTGAGACTTGTTGAGTCCTGTCGTGTGTTTTCTCATTACAGGAAACTTGATGTTGATCATCTCTATATGTCTTATGCTGATATTATGGCAAAGGTAAGACAATTAGTACGCATCATCTTCAAATTGTCTGGACGCTAATAGCCTTCAACCATCCAGTCAAATCAATATTCAGCCTCTCACGAGACAATAAAACGTGAAGATGTCAATTGCAAGGGAGGAAAATGTAAATGTGTGATTGCTAAATTTGCTGTCATCTTCCTCCAGAGTTGTCACATTGGTGAGGAGGACGAAGGGGGAGATCAGGAGGGGGAGGAGCCAGCCTTTGAGGTGCGACAGACAGAGATGGTATGGGGGGACCAGGGGAAGGGAGACAGGGGGACTCAGCGGAGAAGCAACTCCCCACGCACTGAGTGACCACACCACGACAACACACTCTGCACATCCCCCCCACCACAAATATATGTCTTTCCTCTCGTCCACTCACACCACTTGTCTATTTCCTGCTATGGTGGACTGACCTGTGCATGCCTTTGCTGGGCTCGGCCCACCACTCGGTCGGTTCAATGTTGTGGACTTAATTTAGTTTATTTTCTAAATTGCATGACTTTGGTGCAGAGAGTCGGTGCAGCTAAAGACAACAAAATGAAACGGAGGTCAAACCAAACCACTGAGTCTTTATTCGGTGTCAGAATTTCAGAATCACAATGTCCAAGCCTGATGTGCTTCTGAATCTGTTTAAGGGTTGATTGACTAAGTTTACAGCACGTTACCACGTCCTAATATGGTTTAGCATATCTACTTTAAATGTTTACAAACATACATTATATTAATAATGCAAAAATATATAAAAATAAATCTCTAAAATGTTGTTTTCCAAAAATAAAATACACCTTCATGTCTGTTGTTAACAGATATAGTGATCTTCAAACCGGCTTTCCATTTAGCAGGGCAATTTTTACTAAGCCTGCACAAAATCATATTAACTGCACATTTAATATCAACAAATGTGCTCAGAAGCACTGAAAAAACTAAAGCTTTCGTAAATCAACCCCCTTACTGTGACTGGTACTTTGAGTCAGAATCTCAACGATTTGTTTTGCCTCAAAAAAGCAGGTTTGGACACTGATGTTGTAGAAATAGAGATTGTTAGCTTTTCCTGGAGGGCAGCATAACATCCATTTAGACCGCAAATCCCTCAATCTGCAGCCGCACCAAATCACGCATTGTGGCAAAAGAACGCGTTTCCATGCGGGTCCTGTGTTTAGGTTGGGGATCTCCGGGCGTGTCGAAGAAACACAATCCACTTTTTGGAGAAACGCGGCCGGACATCACGCAGCCACAGCGTCTGATTTGGTGTGAAATTGCAGCCTCGATGTTTTAAGAGAACCTGTTCAATGAGCTGTTGATGCTCCTTCAGGGCTGATGTCATCAACTGAATATCATCCCTGTTTCCTCACGCTAGCGGATGTTTGCTCTGATATGTCATGCTGTCACCCAAGACAAGCAGCTATTTTTTTATGAAGCCGTGCAGCATGTTTTTCTCAGCTCTCTTGTGTGTCCGTACTCAGTCTCCCCGAGGCTTTTGCCACCCTTTTCCCGACTCGCACCCTCCTGTACTCACCTGCTAATCTGGCTGCGATCCCCCTTACGGACTTGCACGATAACCTGAAATCTAACCGACGGAGTAACCGATTTAGTTTTGTCTTCATTTTGAATTGGACGACAAGTCTCCCTCTCTGAGCTCACCAAGGACGACAGTAAAAGCCTGCACAGTCAGCCGTGCATACACTGTCCCAAAGCCAAGCACCCACTCACTCACAATCAATACACTGACTCACATGCAGACGGACTCGCACCCTCGGCCACATCAATCCTGTCACTCACCGCAAAAACACATATTTGCTCGGCAGATGAGCACAACTCAACTACTCTGTAAGTAGAGAAAAGTTGGACTCTTTGTTAAAACAGTCAGGCTGACGAGGGAGGGGGGCGGAGAGAGGGGTAGCTCCAGGTGTGGGTGCTTTGGGTGGGGCTTTACGCATGGTGGGAGGTGGGAGGGTCTCTTCCAACCTCTGGTATCAAAACAATAGTTGTTCGTATCAGCTGTACTGTTACTGTTGTAACAAAGGGAGTATTGTAGTATAATATGACAGTACAGTGGGTATTATAGTGACACTGAACAGTTTTTAATTTTCCATCTGGTCACTATTATTATGTTCGTCATATTGACAATATCTGCAAATGCAATATTATGATTTTATTTGTGTTAAATAGTTGTTTTGCAGTAGGATATATGCATATTAGGAAATTATTACAAAGCCGGCGGAGGGGTTAATATTCAGGTGTTAGAAAAATACATTTTCTGTGATTTAAATTCAGAAATTTAGCCTTCGTCTGATTCACATTGCACCTAAAGCACAGATAGTTTATCAGTCGTGATGTAGTGGTCGTGACATCACTCATTGTTGTGTGGACTTCAGGTTTAAAGCCTGAATTTATGCGTTTTGGTCGTCGCCATCTTGGCTTTTTGCAGCCAGTGGATCGAACATAGTGACCATCTGACTGCAGAGGAGTGATGAGGTCCATCCCATCTTCCGATGTTGTTTGACAATATATATATATATATATATATATATATATATATATATATATATATATATATATATATATATATATTATATATATATATATTATATAATATTATATATATATATATTATATATATATTGTATATATAATATTATATATATATTATATATATATATAATATATTATATATATATATATATAATAATATATAATATATAATATATATATATATAATATATAATATATAATGTTATATATATATTATATAATATATAATATATATATATATATATATATAATATTTTATATATATATAATAATATATATATATATATATATATATATATATATATATATATATATATATATATATATATATATATATATATATATATATATAGTACATTCATGACTTTATTAATATATTTTTATCACTGAAAATTTCCCCTTCTCTGGCTCTGTGATTTTAAAATACTTTTCATTTACCTACAATAATCCTAAAAAACCAAAACCTCTAACTTCCTTTTAATGGATTATCTGAAAAATACCTTGCAATTGTAAATTTAGAACATTAACCATCAATGTTCCAAAAAAATAATTAATCTAGGCACTTTATGTCAATTAGGCAAATGCCTTTTGGCTTTATTTCAGCTGAGGTTTACAGAGTTAGAGTCCCGTGTTTAAACTTGGAGACAGACAGGAAGCACAGGATGCTGCTGCAGCCAGCACACCTGAAGCGCTGTGAGGTCGTCCTCTTGGAGAGAAGGATCTGCATGCTGTGTTACTCTGACTGCTGTTGCTTCCTCGTAAGAATGTGTGAGATGTGTGGAGTGGTATGCCTTGGAAAGAAATGTCTCCACCATCGACTGTTTCCTGTCTCTGGAAGATGTCAAGAGCTGGAATAACTGTCTCCATCACTAACACACATTGTGTTCCATTTAAAGAGTGTGTATGTCTGTGTGTGTGCGTGTGTGTGTGTGTGTGTGTGTGTGCGTACGTGTGCGTGTGTGTGTTCCTGTATCTCTATCTCTGTGCAGCCAGCGCCTGAGCCAAATTCTTTTCATCACTTAAGAGAGTGTTTTTTAAAAAAAAGACTTTTAAATCTGTCGCGCTCTCTATGAGGACAGGCCTGATGAGAAAAAGTAGTTATTTGTCAAAAATATTTCCATAATTAAAGCTAAATTCATCATGTAATACGAACTTTTTGTTGTCCATAGTCTGTAATGAATAGAAATGTTAATTAAGACTCTGGATGTGTTGTTCGTCGTCATCAGCTTTAAACCCGTTAAAAACTAGTCAATGGATGATCATAATGAGGATATAGAGTTATGAGGACACGTGCAAGTGAGAGAGTGACTGAGTGAGAGAGTGACTGAGTGAGTGAGTGACTGAATGAGTGAGTGACTGAGTGACTGACTGAGTAACTGACTGACTGTGAGAGTGAGTGAGTGACTGAGTGAGTGAGTGACTGCGAGAGTGAGTGAGAGAGTGAGGGAGTGAGTGACTGACTGTGAGAGTGACTGAGTGAGTGACTGAGTGAGCGAGAGAGTGAGTGAGTGAGTGACTGCGAGAGTGAGTGACTGAGTGACTGTGAGAGTGAGTGAGTGAGTAAGTGACTGAGTGAGTGAGGGAGTGACTGCGAGAGTGAATGAGAGAGTGAGGGAGGGAGTGAATGACTGCGAGAGTGACTGAGTGAGTGAGTGAGTGACTGACTGAGTGAGTGACTGTGAGAGTGAGTGAGTGACTTTGAAAGTGAGTGAGTGACTTTGAGAGTGAGTGAGTAAGTGACTGCGAGAGTGAGTGAGAGACTTTGAAAGTGAGTGAGGGAGTGATTGACTGCGAGAGTGAGTGAGAGAGTGAGCGAGTGAGTGAGAGAGAGAGTGAGTGAGTGAGAGAGTGAGTGAGTGACAGAGAGTGAGTGAGTGAGTGCGAGAGTGTGTGAGTGACTGAGAGAGTGAGTGAGTGACTGCGAGAGTGAGTGAGGGAGTGAATGACTTTGAGTGAGTGACTTTGAGAGGGAGGGAGTGAGGGAGTGAATGACTGCGAGAGTGAGTGAGTGAGGGAGTGAGTGACTTTGAGAGTGAGTGAGTGACTTTGAGAGTGAGTGAGTGAGTGAGTGAGTGAGAGAGTGAGTGAGTGCGGGGGGCAGTGCAGTCCCTGTTGGCAGGGTTACAGCCGTGTCCTCCGCTCTGGTCTCGCAGGACAAGGAGATGGAGAAGCAGAGGCTTCTGTACCAGCAGTCGCGCCTTCACAACCGCGGCGCTGCAGAGATGGTGCTGCAGATGATCAGTGCCTGTAAAGGTAGCTGCTACACACACACACACACACACACACACAGGTTTATCACTTGTGTGGATATTTTAATTGACTTTAACTAATGTCAGTGTGCGTCGTCCTTATGCTGATGTTGCACTTTGTCTCTAGGAGTGTAATTATGAAAATGCTCAAGAGAGAATAATTCATAGTCTTAGTGAGAAACAATTACAAGTCAAAGTTGTGCATTCAAAATGCTATAAAGGTATTTATCATCAGAGTATACTTAGAGAACCAAAAGTATTAATTATGCAGAATATATATATTTCTGAAATACGCATTAGCATGAAGCTCCTTTGAATTACTTTAGCTTAATTTACTAAAATGCATCAGTTAGTAGTTGATTTATATATTATTGTATTAATAATCTGAATCTTCAAAGTACCCAAAGCTGTCAGATAACTGTGGTGGAGTAAAAAGTACAATATTCGCCTCTGAATTGTAGTAAATTAGAAGAAAAAAATAGCAGAAAATGGAAATATGGAGGTAAAGTACAAGTACTGAATCATAAAATTGTGCTCAAGTTCGGTTCTTTAGTAAATGCATTTAGTTACATTCCTCCACTGATTTTTTTTACCACAAAAACTGTATAAACAACTGATCAATTGTATTTTATTTCAATTTCATTCTCCGTGACTGGGCTGCATCCTTAATTTAAATGTTGCACAAGAAGAAATATGTTTTGTGTTTTTGAATGAAAAGCTGGAAATAATAAAATGTACCCATCTCATTCTGAAATGGACCGTTCTGGATGATTAATACTTTTACTTTGGGTATTGTGCTGCTAATACTTTGGAGTCAAACATTGACTGCAGGACTTTACTTGCAACAGAGCATTTGTACAATGTTGTGTTGGTTCTTTTACTTCAGCACTTAACCTTTGAACACCACTGTCGTCTGATTCCAGGTGAACCTGGAGCAATGGTTTCTTCCACACTCAAACTGGGAATCTCCATCCTCAATGGAGGCAACTGTGATGTGCAGCAGGTGAGCACTCACAATCATTCGAGACAATTGCATTTCCGTTAGAGAGCTGGAATACATCATACGTCAGTCGTAAGTGATGATCACATACCAAATACATCTTATCAGGCTTCAGGTAATGTTTGTGAAGATCTGGCCGTGATTCAGGTGTATGTGAGGCTTCACAGAGAAGGAACTGTTCATTTAAGATCAACATGGCCGCTCGTAAAGATGTTTGCGGATGTTATTTCTTCATTAAAAGCTGAAAAGACGTTTTTTGTTCCTTTCCCAAAATCCGACATGATGGGTTATCCAATCGCTCGCCGAGTTTTTTTTCTAAACGGTGTCTTCCCTTTTCCAAACAGTTTGCAAGGACAGCTTGTCGGATGGCGTTAGGTCTACAGCTCAAGCTAAATGTTCCATTTTCCATTTTCCATTCTACGCACATCTTCACCGCTTCAGTACACGTTTTGATTCCCGTCAACCTGTCTGTGTGCAGAGAATGCTGGACTATCTGAAGGACAAAAAGGATGTGGGATTCTTCCTTAGCGTTCAGGCCCTGATGCAGACCTGCAGGTCTGTAGTGAATATCTGTCATTGATCTCTCTCGTTTTTGAATCATGTTCATGAAACAAGAGCTCGTAGACCTGCGTGTTCTCAAACTGACCGAATACTTCACGTTGACAGCGTTCTGGACTTGAATGCCTTTGAGAGACAAAACAAGGCCGAGGGACTCGGGATGGTTTCAGAGGAAGGCACGAGTGAGTATGGTCTCCAGGTTCTCACCGCCACACACTGTCTGAACACACACACACACACACACAGTCACATCCCTGTTCTCCTGCATCATTGTGCATTGGTTTGAGAAATAATCTGACATATTTCTAGGTCCAGTGTGTGTCTTTTAGTTTGCCTGTTTGAGGATGCAGGTATGTCTTCATGGAAGTGTGTCCTAGGAGTGTTAGAGCCACGACGCCCGTGCATTAATCGCAGCATTTTGACTGTTTGATGTATGACATTGTTTTATCATCCGCTGACAGCCTTGAGATTTCTGGACTCACTGCGTCTCTTTGTCTTTCTCTCTCCCTCATCTCGCTCACTTTGCCCGGTTTTTCAAACCCTTTCCCCCTTCATGCTCACGTCTCTCCCGCCCGTCAATTTGCTGTTCTCACGGTTCTCAGATAAGAAGCTAGAACGTGGTAAATGATCTCAAATATTTACTTTCTCTCTGTCCCTCTTTTTCTGTCCTCTCTGTGCCTCCTTTTTAACTCTTAATCACACTATTAGTGTGTCCTTGCTGTGACCTTAATATGCATTTCATTTCACACTCAAGGACCCAGGGAAGTCAAACTTTATCGTCACTTTTAAGGTTTGATTTTTCGTCCTTGAGTGTTTTTAATGACAGATCTACTGCAGCTCTGATCATTGGGAAGGAAAGGCAGTAACCTTGTTCTTCCTCTCTCGTAGAGGACGGCGCTGATGCGGTGTCCTAGAAACTCTGAAATGAATTGCAGCAGGCACTGTAAGCCCTGTATCGCTCTCATTCATGTCATTTGAATGTAGTTTGACCCACACGGCGGGACCATCTGTGTGAAATCCTTACAATCACAAAAATGTTCTTATCAAGTTCAGCTTTTCCACGACAGCAGCACTAATTGTTGGAAAAACTAAACAAGAAGTTAAAGAAAAAGGAAAGAAAGAAAAGAGAAGTGCAACAACTAAAGGTCTGATCTGGCATAGCATCACAGAGAGGATGAAAGACTTCTCTCTCTGTCCTTTGTCCCATCAGGACCGTTGCTCTCAGGTTAGCTGAGCGCCATGTGTCACAAAAGAGAGGACCATAGTGGGAAAAAAGAACTGGACAAAAACAAGCAAAGAGTCTCGATAAGAGAGCAAAAACAGAAGCTACTGAGAACATTGCTTTCTTGTAAATCCCACATGTATATTCGTCCGTTTAAATGTATGTATTTAACCTTTTATTCGACTGGGACAGAGCATGTTCATGAAGATGTCAGAATGGTGATATACGTCCATCTCTCACCAGCGACAGTAACCTGATACAAATATGTAATACACAAGTCGAAAAGGCAAAACACCGCAGGCCACAGTTTGAGATTGGTGTTTGAAGTGTAATATACTGCACATGCAATCCTCTGTCGAGTGCGCATTGGACATAATACAAGACTTGGGATTGCAAACTGTTAAAGAGAAATGAAAGAAGTTCAAGCTCTATTGCTGACTCATGTTCCCTGTAATTATTGTATGTATTTTCTACTTTGTCATACGTGACCAGAGCCCTCTGCTGACTCCTCGCCACGTTTTTGTTTTTTGTCACGAGTAAATCTGAGCATGCTTGTGCATTTTTGACTCAGACAGTTTTTTAAGTGTCTACTTTCTCATGGCATGCCAATGGAGAGCTATGCAATTTGTATTTTGTAATGGATGGAATTGACTTTGAAAGTCAAACGATACTAAGCTGAACGGCCCACACTTCAAACGTTTCCTGTAAGATTAGTTGTTGTCCTTCACTTCCACCCTGACAACAGGGGTTGACTCTATTGGTGTCTATCGAGTGTTTCCCCCCTGACATCCAGACTCTTACAAACCTTTCTGGGTTTGCAGAGTTCAGTAGATCTGTCCTGCATGCCGGAGTGCCTTCACCTTATCTCTGTTGTTGTGTTCTCACGTCTTCATCAGTGGTATTTATATCTGTTACCACTCTCTGGTTTCCTGTCCTCATCTATCTGTGTGTCCCATGTGCATTTAAAAGTGATGACCTGTGTTTGATCGGCTGTGTGTTGGAGTTCTGTTGAAAAGAGGTTTTTAAAAGTGTCCCGAGTACTTTTGCTTATTGGTAATATTTCACTACTAAATCTGCCAGTGTAATATTGTGCAGTGTTAAGTGTGTATTCGTAATGTTAGACTGGATGACCATAATCACCATTTCACCAAATTAACACAGTAAATGCCTAATCTAACCTGATTATTCTGATTTAGCCTTATTTTTCTTAAGCTAGAAAATGTAAATTCAACTTTAAGCCCCTGTGCAGTTTTCCTTGTTAAAATAGTTTTAATAGTTTAGTTTAGTTATTTACCAAGGGGGCGGATCGCTTAAAAAAAGAGACTATATAGTTTTGCCTGAGAAGCAGAATGTTTTTTAAATTCAGATACAAAAATGACTTGTTAAGATGGAGACACTCACCAGTGTGTTGTCCTATTGCTTCCTCCTATTAGTAATAACTTAATATACCTTCTTAAAAACCAAGGAAATAGTCAATCATAATTTGCACTAGATTGTGTTGGTGAAATGTTTTGGGGCTTTTCTTTTTATCTTTGTCGTGTCGCTGCGCTAATAGATAGTGATGCATTGGAAATTATGGGATCAAGTTAAAAAAAGTAAAAGTAAAAACACCGGTGTTTCCTTTTAACACACCTAACACCTTGTGCTTCTCTTTGTTTTTGCCACTGCGTAGTTTAACAGAATAATGCAGCAAAAAGACCGAGACTTTCTTTTCAACTAGATTAATTTGTGTTTCCTCTGATCTTCTCGCCAGATGAGAAAGTGATGTCGGACGATGAATTTACGTGCGACCTCTTCCGCTTCCTGCAGCTTCTTTGTGAGGGCCACAACAATGGTGAGTGTCTTTTTAAAAAAGACGCCGTGTTGAAGTGAAACTCATTTTCAGGGCTCTGTAGATTACGACGCTTCAGTTGTTGAGTGCACCTTTTTTATTCAGATTTCCAGAACTACTTGAGAACTCAGACCGGCAGCACCACGACCATCAACGTCATCATCTGCACTGTGGACTACCTGCTGCGACTCCAGGTCACTCTGATCTGCGTCCCGCTGTCTCCAGACTGTATTTCTCTTTGTGAATACCCGCTCTGTTTCGTAGTTTTAATATTTGGTTTGTTACTCAACCGGCATACAAACATTTGCTTCAGCAAATATATTCTATTTTATTTGGTATACAACAGCACGACTACTCAAGTAAGATACACTCTGCGTTATCGATAGAAATATACATCAACTTCATACGTTCATTATACTTTCATTTGGCCGATTCAATAATAACATTTTTGGTTTTCTTCCTGCATGCAGGAGTCGATTAGTGACTTTTACTGGTACTACTCAGGAAAAGACATTATCGATGAACCGGGAAAGAGGAATTTCTCCAAAGCAATGACTGTGGCCAAGCAGGTCTTCAACAGCTTGACTGAGTACATCCAGGTAGGAGAACTCCCTCGTTGTTGGTTTTCTGCACATTAAGAAGGAAATTAGGCTTTTAAGAGAAAACCCTCCTCCTACTATGAAGCCAGCTTTTTGTTTTAGAACATTTACTTTGAAACCCAAGACGATGTAAAAATACATCTGCTCACGTGACGCCAGCGCTGCAGTTTCATCTCCGTTCTCCACCTTGTGTGTGTGTGTGTGTGTGTGTGTGTGTGTGTGTCAGGGTCCCTGTACTGGGAACCAGCAGTCTCTGGCCCACAGCAGGTTGTGGGACGCTGTGGTTGGCTTCCTGCACGTCTTCGCTCACATGATGATGAAACTTGCTCAGGTAAAAAAATATCCCGACTCATTCTTGTGGACTTACGATGTATTTCCCAGCATGCACCATCCAGCGTTTCTGTATGTAGAGGATCAAGAATAATGTTTTTGCTATATTTCAGTTGACCAAAAGATGAATCAAAGCAATATCAAATAGAAGTGCACATCAAAGGATATGGCTTCATTCATTAGTCCACTTTGAGTATACTCACAATCTGAACTGTCTCTCTCATGGTTCCTGCAGAGTAAAGTATGTTTTTTTTAAATTATTATTCTTTTTTTTATATACATCTGTGATAGTGAATTGATTTTTATACCTTCACTAGCGTTTCCCCTCTTTTCTTGGTCCAGTTGTGCCTCTTTAATGAGCCGTTTTACCTTTAAGGTGGTAGAGATTTCCTTCCTTGTCGATTTAGCGACACGCTATCTATTGGTATATCATCAAATGTATTTATTGTGAAGCTGCCGCAGTAGGAAATGACGCTCTATTACAACTATATAATCAATAATACTGATTCAATTTGTCGGTAGCCATGTTGTTTCTATATTTATGAAGTTAAGTTAAATGATTTTTAAAGTGTCTCACATGACCTGATCAGCTGAGAAGGCAGAAACAATTTGAGGAAAACAATTACGCTTCCTGTCCCTTTCATTTTCTTTTCTGTATAATACAGTTGAACCACCTCACCTTAATATGCGTATATATTTGTCCTACATTTGTTTAACCGTGTGTTTGCTTTGAATAATGCGAGCTGTGGTCTGCAACAGAGCTGTTCACTGCTGATGTGTGAGTCTGTCGATGGCGACTGATGCTGCTGTTTAAAATGCATTTTTGTCTTTGTATATCTTGAACGTTTTTCAAATCGTAGGTTATTATTAAAAAGGTAAACGATCAGCACATCAGGTCACACATACATTTTCAGTCCTGTCTGATGTGTTTGTGTTGGATAAGAAGCAGCGTATGACTACAATATGCGGCCCAGCTGAACTGTAATTAAATAATTAAGATATAATTTCCCAAAAAAATCAGTCGATCTCAGAGTTTAGACGAATACAAAAGAAAAAAGTAAAATTGTGGGAAGGATAACGTTTTAATTTTCACCTGTAACCCTGTCAGATGCACCCTGATCCTGGACTACGAAATGGCGTAAGAACAAGTCTCCATCTCACTCAGAGGCTTTCTTTTCTGTTTTGTTTCTTATGCTTCATCACTTTATTTATCACGCAGCTGAATACCCAAATCATATCCATTTCCCTCTTTACTATTGTTGAGGTATTTTCTGACAGGCCATAGTGTAAATTACTGTATATATTCTATATTATATGGTATAAATGTGAATGGACTGTCCGTTCAGAGACAGCTTGAATAAAGATTGACGAGGAAAATGTAATTCAAATAGAATTTCGAGCCGTCAAAAAAAACATTGATTTGTTGTTCCTTCCTAAGTTATGAGACTCATTTCACCTTTTTGCCTTAAGCATCCAAATGTCTTGCTTTGCTCCTTTTCATTTCGCTGTATTTGGTTCTTCTGTGTTCTTCAAGTATTAAAAGATGCCGCCGTGATTTCACAGGATGCTTGAACATCCCGACCGCTTCTTTTCCTCTAGACCTTCACCAGCCTGACTAAAAATATCCGCAGCTCTTGTTCTGTGCTGGTGCCGGTCTTTAGGATGCGCTTAAGATCAGCGTCTGCACTTCTGTTCGTCTGGCCGCAGCCCCTCTTGCAGATAAAACAGAAAGGCCTCGCTAGAGAGGCTTCTTCTTCTTCCCTCCTCTCATACCTGCCTGTGTTTCCAATGTGTTTGTCTGTCCGTCACAACAAGTGTACTACTTGTGATGATAAAAATGCATGTTCTTTATTTAACAATGCAAACCCAGGATCATTTTTGGAGTAGAGCGCACTCTGAGGTAGCTACTCTCAACTGTTTTTCTCGTCTCAGAAAGATACACACATTCTCTCAAACTATAATATATCATCCATTTGTACACATGTTAAAAACACATGTTTGTGTTTTGCTCCGTGTTTTGGTTTTCTTGCAGGACTCCAGTCAAATTGGACTGTTGAAGGAGCTGTTGGATCTGCAGAAGGACATGGTGGTGATGCTTCTGTCTCTGCTTGAGGGTACGCTGTCTGTCCCCGTCTAGTGACGTCCTCTCCACTCCGTTGCATGTTTTCTATACATTTCTCATTCATCTCATCCTCGTTCCGCTCCTCGCAGGCAACGTGGTGAATGGCACCATCGCCCGGCAGATGGTGGACATGCTGGTGGAGTCTTCCAGCAACGTGGAGATGATCCTCAAGTTCTTCGACATGTTCCTCAAACTCAAGGACATCGTGGCGTCCGACGCCTTCCGGGACTACGTGACCGACCCCCGAGGACTAATCTCCAAGAAGGACTTCTCCAAGGCCATGGACAGCCAGAAGCAGTACTCGTCCTCAGAAATCCAGTTCCTCCTCTCCTGCTCGGAGGCCGACGAGAACGAGATGATCAACTTTGAGGAATTCGCCGATCGTTTCCAAGAGCCGGCCAAAGACATCGGCTTCAACATCGCCGTCCTGCTCACAAACCTGTCGGAGCACGTGCCGCACGACACCCGCCTCCAGAACTTCCTGGAGCAGGCCGAGAGCGTGCTCAACTACTTCCGCCCTTTCCTCGGCCGCATTGAGATCATGGGAGCCAGCAGGAAGATCGAGCGCATCTACTTTGAAATCAGCGAGGCGAATCGCAACCAGTGGGAAATGCCGCAGGTCCGAGAGTCCAAGCGACAGTTCATCTTCGACGTGGTCAACGAGATCGGGGAGAGCGAGAAGATGGAGATGTTTGTGAACTTCTGCGAGGACACCATCTTTGAGATGAACATCGCAGCGTCGATCTCCGAGCCCGAGGGAGACGGCGCAGAAGCGGACGACGACGAGGAGGAAGAGGAGGGCGCGGGAGATCAGTTAGGGGCCCTGGAGGGCGACGAAGAAAATGGAGAAGAAGCAGCTCCAGAGTCCGCCTCGGCCTTCGCGGACTTCCTGAGTAGCGTGGTTGACTTCTTCAACATGTTCACCTTCCGCAACCTGCGGCGTCGCTACCGCAAACTACGAAAAATGACGGTGAAGGAGATGGTGGTCGGCCTGGCCATGTTCATCTACACCATCGTGATGGGTATCCTGATGTTCGTGTACGGCATATGCAAGGGCTTCTTCACGCTCCTGTGGAAGGTGCTGTTCGGCGGAGGCTTGGTGGAGGGCGCCAAGAAGATGACGGTGACGGAGATCCTCGCCAGCATGCCGGATCCCACGCAGGATGAAGTTCACGGCGACCTGCCACCCGAACCGGGGGCTCGAGAGATACAAGACGCAGACGTGTCAGACCTCTTGGATGCCGTCGGGGGCGAAGGGGAAGAGGAGGATAGCGAGGAGAGAGGGGAAGGTGGGCGCCTGCCCGGTTTCAATGCCGCCGGAGGACTCGGAGACTTTGGCGAGACGACAGCAGAGGAGCCTCCGACTCCCGAGGGCACGCCGCTGCTGAAGAGGAAACTGGTGAGGCGTCGTGTCTGTTTCTGTTGTGTAATGTGCACGCTCTCTGTTAATCAGTTAATTAACCGCAAAATAATCGTTGAAACAGTTGGAGGCCGCGGTGGGAGAACCAGGAGAGGCAGCGCCACCTGTTCAGCCTGAAGAAGAGGCTCCTCAGGAGACCGAGAAAGCAGAGTGAGTTGTCCAATCTGAGCTGCTTGTGCTAAAGATGAGGCGCATATTGATTCACTCTCAGCCGTGAGCATTTAGAGTTCACACATTGAAGAGCAAATGTGTTAAATAGTTATGAATCGTCATTTGGCTTGATTGTAATTCACTCTTTGTCCAGAAATTTGCATGATCACATATCAACATTACGACGCATTAGGGCCATTGTAGGAAAAAGAAAAGTTCAAACAAAACACAAGTCCCTCTCACCATGTGTCTCGTCCAGCACCGAGAACGGAGAGAAGGAGAAGGAAGAGAAGGTCGAGCCCGAAACCGAGGCAAAGGTGGAGGAGCCGGAGGTGAAAGAGGAAAAGATAGTGAAGACGAAGGCGAAGAAGGACAAGAAGGTGGTTGAGGAGGGCTTCGAGCTGTGGAATGAGCTGGAGGTTCAGAGGATTAAATACATGGTGAGGAGCTCTCTACTGCAGTACATGTGTGAGGATTCCTGCCGTTCGCCACCACATGGCGCATGTTAAGTGACACGTTGGTGTTTTTAAGTAATGCAGTCAGCTGGAAATGGAGCCGAGTTGTTGATTTCATCTGGTTTGAACTCGTTGGCTGTTTGTCACTCAGCAGGCCGCCCCGTTGTTTTCTCCACAGAACTACCTTTCTCGCAACTTCTACAACCTTCGCTTCTTGGCCCTGTTTATCTCCTTCGCTCTCAATTTCATCCTGCTCTTCTACAAGGTCTGTGCCAACGCATATCACAATGAAGTCCCATGGACTCTTGTCCAGGATCAGATGGTTTTCTCTTCAACGCCATGAAGCTACTGAAGGTTCAATAGCAACAACATAGGAAACACATGACACCACTGACAGTTCCTGAGTGTATGAGGAAGACTCCAACACACTGCTGCCATCTTTTTTTTATACGGTTGAGGCGACAACATTTAAGATCTTAGTCAAATAAGGAACTATTTTTTCAAAAAAGAGTCTTTAATGCACATTTTCTGAGAAGATTTTCTTGCGAGTGTGATGAGATCAATGTGTAAATTTGAGATGGATCTACTTATTATTGGATATATATAAATTATTTGATTTATTTGTGTAATCTAAACCTTCACTCAATATAAATGTGATCACAAAAAGCGCTCACCGTCAGGTAGTTTTTGAGGTTTTAACATGACAACCTTTCGGTATTAAAAAGTGTTTTTTGCAATGTGCAATGTGCAACAATCAAAAGACTGATTGTGTGTCTGTCCGGTCCAGGTGTCTGATAGTCCTCCAGGTGCGGAGGACCCGTCTGAGGGTTCTGGTCTGTTCGAGGGCTCCGGTCTGTTCGAGGGCTCGGCTCTGTTCGAGGGCTCCGGCCTGTTTGAAGGCTCCGGTGCCGAGGAGGACGGATCCGGATTAGATGACGGGGGAGGAGAAGATGACGAAGAGGAGGGTCCCTTGTACTACTTCCTGGAAGAGAGCACGGGCTACATGGAGCCGGCCATGGCTTTCTTCGGCATCGTCCACACCATCATCGCCGTCCTCTGCATCATCGGCTACAACTGCCTCAAGGTGCCTGGTGTGTTCGCACCGCACAAAAAACCCACGTGAGGGTTTTCATGAGTCCGCTGGTGGGTTTCAAGCAGCGTGCCTTCGTTTCCCTTCAGGTCCCTCTGGTCATCTTCAAGAGAGAGAAGGAGCTGGCCAGGAAGCTGGAGTTTGACGGCGTCTACGTCACTGAGCAGCCTGAGGATGACGACATCAAGGGCCAGTGGGACCGACTGGTGCTCAACACTCCGTAAGAGCCCTCTTACGTCATCAGATCTGGGACCAACTCTCCTGATTCTTCTCGGCCCAAACCCGACCCAAACTCTTTCTCTCTTAAGATATGAAGAACAACAGACCTATTACGTTTAAGTTTTGTTTTTTCTGTGAATGCATGATGACAAAAGCCAATGTTTCCTCATGTTTTCACAAAATGTTACAGCACTATAGCGCGTGAAAGTAAGTATTAAAGGTTTAATAACATCAGATGCAGGCTCACACACTTGTGTCCCATGCTTTTTGTTTGCCAGCCTGAACCTGGACCGATCACGTTGCATGATCGTCACACTCTGGTCACGTGACTTCCAACATACATCATCACAAACTGAGACTACTTCAAATGAAATGTTGATGATTTTTGTCTCTCGATGCAGATCTTTCCCGAACAATTACTGGGACAAGTTTGTGAAAAGAAAAGTGAGTTTTCTTTCCAGCCGCTCTGATTAAAAATGTCCGGGATATTTTCCTGAAGTGAATTGACATCGGTGTGTGTGTGTGTGTGTGTGTGTGGCACCCAGGTGCTGGATAAATATGGCGACATCTACGGCAGAGAGAGGATTGCGGAGCTGCTCGGGATGGACTTGGCTTCTCTGGACGTCAGCGCCATGACTCATGAAAAGAAGCCTGAGCCTGACACCTCCATGTTGAGCTGGTATGTACTGTTCACTCCCTCCATGAAGCATTCAGGGTGTAAAGAGCACGATGTCAGAGAACAAACCTGTCCTCCTCCCCGTAGGATCACGGCTATCGACATCAAGTACCAGATCTGGAAGTTTGGTGTTATTTTCACTGACAATGTGAGTTGAGGAAGCAGTTCACGGTTTGACTTAGACAATGAGAGCTCGTGTGACCGACGGCCCTCTCTCGTTCCTTTAGACCTTCCTCTACCTGGTCTGGTACATGTTGATGTCTCTGCTCGGACACTACAACAACTTCTTCTTCGCCGCTCTCCTTCTGGACATCGCCATGGGGGTCAAAACCCTGCGCACCATTCTGTCCTCCGTCACTCACAACGGCAAACAGGTCAGCGCGCTTCCCGCTGCGACGATGCACCGCGCGGCTTCCTGCGCGGCGGCGTCCACTAACCGTCCGTCCACCTTGTCCCTTTGCAGCTCATGATGACGGTGGGTTTGCTGGCCGTGGTGGTGTACCTGTACACTGTGGTGGCGTTCAACTTCTTCCGCAAGTTCTACAACATGAGCGAGGACGAGGACGAGCCGGACATGAAGTGTGACGACATGATGACGGTGAGCGGCGGGGCGGGGAGACACCCGCAGGACCGGAGGGTCCGCTTCACTTTGTATTACACAACATCGTCGCTCTCTCCCGCAGTGTTACCTGTTCCACATGTACGTTGGCGTGCGCGCCGGTGGCGGCATCGGGGATGAAATCGAGGACCCGGCCGGTGACGAATACGAGCTCTACCGAGTGGTCTTTGACATTACCTTCTTCTTCTTCGTCATCGTCATCCTGCTGGCTATCATCCAGGGTTTGTTTTACTCGCTGGTCCTTTTTCACAATGTGCTTTTTGTTGTTTGGTGTAAATACAAGCAAAAACTGAGAAAAAATGCCAGTAATCAAAAGTTGGGTGTGAATTCTTTCTGCAGGATCTTTTATGTGGCTTTAGAAATACAAATGAAAAGTTTCAATGATACAATAAGTCATGTTTAACTGAAAGTATCTGAAGAGTTTAGAAACGGTATCTTTGTGGAGAAGAGCTCCACCCTTCAGACCAATAAGAAATGCTGTGTGTCCGTCAGGTTTGATCATCGACGCCTTTGGAGAGCTGAGAGACCAGCAGGAGCAGGTCAGGGAGGACATGGAGGTAAGAGGACGAGCGTCACTTCACTTCTTCTCCTTCAGTCACAAGGCGAGAGCGCCTTTCATCTGAACTGTCCCGTCTCCCTCCAGACAAAGTGCTTCATCTGTGGAATTGGAAGCGACTACTTCGACACGACGCCGCACGGCTTCGAGACGCACACCTTAGAAGAACACAACTTAGCCAACTACATGTGAGTTACCTGTCAGAGGTTTTAAATACAGTGTGTGTCCACTCATTTACCTTTACTTCCAAAGTTACAGCCTTGAAACCTTTCATGGGTTGATCCTTTTAGAAATAAGTGGATAACCTTTATCATTGAAACGTAGCAGCAGATGAAACATGACTTGACTTCACAGGAAACGATGAGACAGACATCTGCAGTGTTAGTGCTTCCTCTTCCAGTGGGGGAGACACTCTAGTCTTCTACACACTCACATCTGGCTTTCGTCTTCAGTCGGTATTCATTTCCTGGACAAATGACACCCGGGGGACACACTGGTTTCTTTTTCCTTTTCCGGTGCGACTCTCTGCGACATGCATTGAAGTGATAATATATAAGAGTTTATTAACGTGCAAAACATAGCATTCTTATGCTCTCCCCAACTCCACCAGACTCGAGTCTGAAACACAGCAATCTTACCTCACTAGTCATGGAAACACACAATCAAACAAAATAAAACAAATTCTTCCCACTGTTCAAACTTTGTGAAACTCTCTTTTCTCTATTTCGCCTTCAGGTTCTTCCTGATGTATCTCATAAATAAAGATGAAACAGAACACACAGGACAGGTCAGTAAAGAAGATGGATTGCTACACGTTAATTGCTGTTCACACATTTTTCTCAATGTGTTTTTCACCACCGTGTTTCAGGAGTCCTACGTGTGGAAGCTGTACCAGGAGCGATGCTGGGACTTCTTCCCCGCTGGAGACTGCTTCAGGAAGCAGTATGAGGATCAGCTCATCGGATAACCTCCTGCATCCTTCACATCTGAGGGAGGAGGAGAGGAGAGGGGAGGAGGGAGGAGGGGAAGATTAAACGTTTCGACTCTGAACACATCTATTTTCTTAGTTTCTCCTAACTTGAAGCTATGCACACTTTGACTGCACTGCTGTACCACCTGCAGCACAATGCCGATGAGGGAGGGTTGAGAAGAGCAGAAAAGAGGCAAACAAAGACAGGGGCCTTTTTATTGCGCTATGAAAACACAACATGGCCTTTTTGGTGTAAAATATACATAGACTGCCTTGCGTATCAGTGCATTTATACAAAACGGGCTCTTTCAGTCGCTACTGCTGTAAACGTTTTAGTGCCTATAGCAATGTCACTGCTTTTTAGCTGAAACACTTTTATTTGAGATTAGAGTGGATATGTTTTATTTATATTTGTACGGTTGGGAGTTTCTGTTTGTTTCTGTATGTGGCTGCTGCCCTACGATATTTCCTTTCTGGAGTTTCAATGAGAGCGAGCGTTTTGAAACAGAAGAACTCAGCTGCTCAAAGTCGTATCTCAGAGATCCTCGAGGGAGCACTGAAGGTTTTAGGCCTTCCCTCGCTCCCTTGTCTTCTTTTCTCTCCCTCTGGAAAAAAAAAATAGTCCACAAACAAGCGACCGTGAATGGAAACTGCCGTCTGCGTACGTGACGCATGCCGGTGAGAATCGGCTGTCCAGACAAACCCAGTTTGCACTCTGAAGTCTTACGACGCGTCCCAGGACGCATGTGGTCCCCGATCTCCGCTGGTGTCTCTGTGCCATATAAGGTAGTGATGATGTACACACATGCAGTAGAGGAGGAGGCCAAAGGGTATTTATTTCTTGCTTATATGCAGATCAGATCTTCTGAAGACGACCGTTTTAGCCCGTCTGTATTTCTGGCCAACAGTCTGTTTTATGACACTTTATGCACAAATAAGTTTTTGTCTGTGCATTGAAATAACTAGTGAATGTATTTAATGTGTACATCTTGGCCACAGTGCCATGTGTGTAACGGAGTGACGTCTGGGCTGCTTAGAAGCCTTTTGTCGCAGAGACGTATTTTACATAAATCATAGATACATATATTTATTTTTCTTTAGGGCTTTGAGGAACTTGAGCAATCGTTCTTCTCCGTCGGACTTGAACACGTCGCGTGTCGCTGATTGAGGAAAGACTCGCTCTCACACTGAAGTTAACTCCCAGTTTGCAGTCAGAAGAGCACATTTTGGTTTTGCTAGTTAGGATTTTATGATAGATCGGTTATTTTTGTCCAAGTCACGTGCGATGCTTCGATCTCAGACGGTCCCGCCCCACTAATTGTTTTACAGGCCACGGACAAACACATCGAATGTCTCGACCCGATGACTCTGAGGTGTGTACTTGCTGTGGTCCATGCGGAGGGAACTGACTGGAGACGTCGACTTCCCACCTGACTGAGTGTCCTCTGACTGAACCCTGTGTTTCAATACAGAATAAACAGATTATTTTAAGGACAGCTGGGACATGTGTTCTCATTTCTGTCAGCTTATTGGGTCCGTGTGTGTGTGTGTGTGTGTGCTTTCATTAGGTCGGCTTAGAGAATGCCTCGTTGGTCACTACAAGTGTACGTATGTAAAGAAAAGTGCGTGCCTGTATGTATGCAGTCCAGGGATGTATTGTAAATGTTGTGGGAGGAACATCAAATGCATTTATACATTACATAACAGACGTGAAAATCAATGTAAGCGTCAGACAATGTTCAGGATCTTTCATTCAATTGTTCCATGGTGTTTTTTTCTGACAGATTTGTCCCTCAATATGTTCATTAATATGCAAAATGACATATTTCACATGTGTTTATATTAAAACAATAGTATTTAGTAGTATAAGTACAATTAAATTATGATTTAATTCTCCATTTAATTCTCTATGACGCCCCAGTATATGCGTTAACATTAATAATGTGCTACCTCCTTTTAACATTGTATAATTAATACCACTCATAAAGCTTGATAATGCTTTTTAACAATATAAACGCAATATAAGGCATTTTACCTTATTATTTTAATTCCCATAGTTGTAATACATTATAATGAATTATAAAAAAACATGATAATACTTTTATAATTCATTATAAGTATGTGGGAAAAATATCGTTAAATCTATATGAAACAAAACATCTCATTTTCACTACTTAAGGCAAACAATGACAGTTTTAGAGTAACTTATGATCACACTTGAATTATAACAGTGATCACTACAACATGGGAATAATAATATTTAAAAAAAACTAATTTTGAAAGTCAGAAACACTCATCACATGTTACTTGACCTTGAGTCATTATAAAAGCTTTATAATATATTATTACAACGCATTATGAATATCTAAGAGTGTTTATAATCCATTATAAGCTGTTTAATGCACCGTATGATATAAGTATGTTCATACATTATAGATGTGGGCGTCATAAAGTGTTATCTAGATATTTTACACTAAAGTAAAGAAGTGAATCAACTGTCTCCCATCAGGCGTCTCTGTTGTGGTGTCATGGCGGCTGCGGCAACATTTTTATCTTAATCAAATACCAGAAGTGGATTGTTAGGCTTTCAGCTCTTCAGGAAACACCCATGCATCACTGAAAGTGTCTTTGTTCCCTGACAGATTGTGTGCCTGTGTGTACATGCATGTGTGTGTTTTAAAGGATGTATATGCAGTTAGTGTATGCTCTCAGACACGAGTGCAAGATAAGGCTTATGTGTGTTTGCCTTCGACAGGCCGGCTGCGTTACACATTATATGAATCATCAATAGGCCGTCGTACAAGTCTATAAATCTCAGGGGAGTAAGAAACATGTGTCTGGTTTCTGAATTAATGTGCAGAGATTACGTCTTCTACACAGACATAGTCAGAAGATTCAACATCTGTATTCCTTCCTCCACTAAAGAGAAGTATTCTGACAGTTGTGACTTTTGTGTAATACTGTGTAAGATTTAGAAACAGCTCTAAAGCAATGAAGAATACTCTAAAGGCAGTGGTGGAATAAAAACTAGTATTAATACAACTTTGAGGCACTTTACATGAGTACTTTCATTTTATGCCTATGACCTCTACGCCATTAATATTGAGAAAGATGTTTTTTTTTGTCCCACTACACTTATTTGACCATTGTAGGTTCTTGTTACTGTCCAGATTGAAACAAAACCTACAGTGTGTTTATATATATATATTTATAATGAGCTTTTTTCCCTCATAAAACAGCTCAAATCTGCAACCGGCTTCATCATACATCAGTAAGAATAATCCAAGGTGACTCTCATAGAGGTCAGTTTTTGGATTATTAGCACTTTTGATGCTTTAAAAGTACCTTTGCTCCAGTGTTGTTTTCAATGGATGACTTTTACTTGTAAAGTAATATTCATACAGTATTTTTCAGCGTTGTAACCTCGACTGAAAGCACTGGAGTACTTGCTCAACTCGGGGCTTCGACAGTCTTTTGTTGTGCCACTCCTCTGCTGGGTCAACGGTTAATGGGCATCCAGAGCAAACACGGTGATGCGGGCCCGGGCTCGGCCTGCTGCTCGGCCCCTCCCTTATCACTTGTATAAAACTGGGCGCCCAGCAGAGGCCACTTCCTGGCAAAACCGCCCCGATCCCGTCTGCCCGCCCGTCTCGCTGCCATGTCGTTTGTTGCTCCTCCTGGTTACCAGCCCATCTACAGCCCCGTGAGTATCTGCACTGGGAGTGCATCGCACTAGAGGGGGAACTCTGCAGTACACTCTGGACAAGATAACTTAATATTAATATATCATATTATAGTGAAGATTTTTGTGCATTCACCGCAGATAAAAAATAGCTATGATTTAGATGTCAGGAGGTGTCATTTCTGATGAGTTTGTCCACATTAATGACGGTGTAAAGATTGAAAAATATATTATAATAAGTCGTCATTGGATGCTGTAGATGTTCATCGTTCCATCATATAATTATATAATTCAGTGAATTTATTAGTTGAAAATGTAATCACGAGTAAAACAAATAAAAATAAAAGTACACCACTGCATCTAAGGGTACTAAACAGTGAAATTAACCCGTAGTTTGATCTAAATAACATCCTCCAGAACCGGACCAGATGTGTGGTACAGTTTAGATGGATAAGTATTTTTTGTGCACCATACAGAGGATTCCCTACCTGGGGCCCATTTATGGAGGCCTGAGGGAGGGAGTGTCCATCTACATCCAGGGATCTGTTCCTGAGGACATTACCAGGTGAGTGTGTGTGTGTGTGTGTGTGTGTGTGTGTGTGTGTGTGTGTGTGTGTGTGTGTGTGTATAGTATGGAGTCATGTTGTGATTATGCTTTTTCTTCTTTTCGTTAATTATGAATATTTCCAGTTCAGAAAAGCACAGACCTTTAATCATCATTGAAACGCAGCGGTGCGTTTGAGCTCTGATTAGTTTGGGAAAGAGTTTTAAACTGTGATTAATATCCCAGCTCGTTATGTTGAAACCATTGAGACAAAACCAAGAAGCTGTTCCTGTTCAAATCTGCACACATTTTGATGTTTCTTCTGTTCTTCTATTGCTCTGAGACATCTTTGTCTCTCTCTGTTCTACGAAACGATCCCTTCACACAAAACAACATCCACGTGTAAAGATGTGTAAAGATCTAAAAGCCTTTAGGACCAAAAACGAGTCGGGGCGGTCCCAAACGTCTGAACAGCAGTATGTGAAAAATAAAAATAAGAATATATAGGTCACACAAATCGTGTGACTTACTTGCAATGTGACTTTTATTAAATATTGAACCAAAATCTTTTGAATTTGGGTGGAGCGGGTTTCTTTGCTTTGTTGTGAAACACACAGCTCCTTTTCAATCACCCGGCCCTCCTCTTTGTGGAACACTGAGGCACTTTTACAGGCCGGTAAACACTGCGCATACCTCACTGTATCCTTACATCGTTAATAAATCGGCCTCGCCCGCGCTGTTTGCCTTCCTCCTGTGGTGACGTAATGTCTGTGCTTCACCTGCTGCGTCCCTCGTGGCAGGTTCTTCCTCAACCTGCTGTGCGAGGAGTCCGAGTCCGGGGACATCGCCCTCCACTTCAACCCTCGCTTCGATGGCTGGGACAAGGTGGTCTTCAACTCCTGTGATGGCGGGTCCTGGGGGTCTGAGGACAAGATCCGCGACATGCCCTTCTCTAAGGGCCAGGCCTTTGAAATGGTCATCATGGTCACGCCACAGGGCTACCAGGTCAGACCGACCACGCACGCTGCAAACGATCTGCTGTAAACGTAGACACAATGAGTCCTTGTCGGGCCACGTGCCATGGCTCACACTCTGCTTCACGTCTACATGCAGATCAAAGTCAACGGGAATGACTTCTACACCTTCGAACACCGCATCCCTCTGGAGAGAGTCCGTGCGATGCAAATCGCTGGAGACGTTAGCATCCAGACGATTAACATCATCGGGGTGAGAGTCCCTGACCCCGAACCTTTGGGCTTTGCTCGTCACAAGTCATAATTTCTAAACGCTTTCTGCTTCTGCGCCATGGTGCTTCCAATATGTTACTCTAATATTCGTTATTACAAGCTGTAATGTGAAGTGCTCCCAAAACTACCACTAGTACCAGCAGTAGAAGTCGCAGTAGTTTGTAGTACTATGTGTCAGCAACAGTGTGTCTGTGTTTGTGAGAGTACGCCATGTTTTCCTGGTCATTAAATATCTTCTGGTGTGTTAAAGGACTACAACAACACTACATATGTATGTTAACGAGGTTGTCTGTTTAGTCTGACACTACGATTTGGTGTTTTTAGGGAGGAGGAATGGGAGGAGGAATGGGAGTAAGTACACCTATTTCAACAGTAACAAGGACATTCAACACAGCGTTGAGCAGAATTTAACATGGTCACTACTTTCCAACAGGGAGGAAATCCAGGAGGTTGCATAGGGGTATGTTGTTTTATTCTTTAAATGCAGTTTCCCTTAAATGTTACGAAAAATATAATGAATACAGTGAACATATTTACTGTACGCCTGCTCATTCTAACCGATACCCAGGGAGGATACCCAGGAGGCATGGGAGGAGGCATGGGAGGAGGCATGGGAGGAGGCATGGGAGGAAGCATGGGAGGAGGCATGGGAGTAAGTATACTAAGGATGACTGTTAAAATGCAATGAAATACATAATTAAACAGTATTTAACATGTTCAAACCTTTTCATCAGGGAGGATATCCAGGAGGTGGCATGGGGGTGAATAACGTCTTCTATTTATTTATTGTTCATTCATTCATACGCTGTCTGTTACATCATGTGAAACAAATGTCTTGAGCTACTTCATAATACATATTAAATCTTTCTTTATACAATCTTGTGCTTCTTCGCAGGGTGGATATCCAGGAGGCATGGGAGGTGGTATGGAGGTACAACAGCGTGTTCTCCGTGTCCTTTTGTGTTATTCACACCTTTCTGTTCTTCACTAAGCAGCTAATGGGCCATGTATCCAGTTTGCATGGAAACAACAGTCCGTGTTCAGAGTTTGTACCAATAGCTTCGTTCTTTCTCCTCTCAGGGAGGATTCCCGGGATCGCACCTGCCGGTGAGAACACTGCATGAGCACACCTTCATGAAACTCTGTGAATGTTTTACTTCTGCTAATCCAGTATGAATCTGTTCATGTGCTTGTAGGGAATGGGCGGGCAGCCAGTCTACAACCCCGTAAGTCAAATTTGTTTTTTTTTATATGTTTTTATACCCAGGAAGAGAAGTTCCTGTCTTAGCAGTAATGGGGATTCTGGGTAAATAAATAGATAAATAAAACACTCATCGCTGTTTTCATAATCCACTTTCATTTAAAAAGTTATTAAGAGAGTTTTTTTCAAAGTAAAGCAAAGTATTTACACCGCCTAGTGGCATCAAAGTGGAACTGCAATGCGTTAAATTTGACCCCAAAAAAACTAAAACAATTGAAATACGATAACTGGGTCATGTAAGCAATGAGGTAATCTAGCTTTGCTTTTGATTGGAAGCTTCTCAGACTCAGACAATATTTACAGGTTAGCGGTGCTGCTCAACATTAGCTTTGTTAGCGAATACTTAGCTTAAACAGTAGTCGTCAAATAAATAACAATTATGTCAGATATCAATGCTACCAAACCAACACATATATACTTAAAAGTGGAGGGATACAATTTCAGCAGGAATGTTGAATGTTAATTCAGCTGCTCATTAAAGATGCTGAAAGCCACGAGCAGAGTGTAACCCTGCAGAACTGAGCCTGGCAAGATGGGTCTGTGTTCAAAAAATCACCACTGTACGGATGAACACGTGTGGATTTATCTAGAGAACAAAGCACGAGTTCCTTTGTGATGATGTCACTTGTCTTAATGATGTATTTATTTTCAAGCCGGTGCCCTACTCCAACATGATCCCAGGAGGGATGTACCCTAAGAGGACCCTCATCATCAGAGGCATGTTGCCCTATGGAGCAGAAAGGTGTGTGTGTGTGTGTGTAAGAGTGTATACATACACCACAATCACTATAGTGTAAGTGCATTGATTACGCTCCTTATTGCGTACGTGTCGCAGACTGTGCATCAACTTCGTGGTGAGCAGATCTCGGGACATCGCCTTCCACATGAACCCCCGGGTGAGGGAGGGCGTGGTGGTGAGAAACAGCATGATCGGAGGAAGCTGGGGCCAGGAGGACCGGGAGCTCAGCATGAGCCCCTTCAGCGAGGGACAGTACTTTGACGTGAGGACCATCTGTCTTTTCGGTGTGTGTGTGAAATCACTTGGACTCGTCCATGTCCTGACTCCCCTGTGCCTCCCCCCCCGTGCCTCAGATGTCCATCCGCTGTGGGAACCAGAGGTTCAAGGTGTTTGTGAACGGGCAGCACCTGTTTGACTTCTTCCACCGCCTGCAGTCCTTCAACGAGATCGACAAGCTGGAGATAGAAGGCGACGTGCAGATCTCCTACATCCACTTCTGAGAACACACACACACACACACACACACACACCTGTAGGAGTTATACATTGTGTACATTATTTGGCTATGTGGGTTTTTTCAGCTGCTGGGTGATTTTTCAAACTGATATGTCAGCAAGCTGTGTGAAAATCAATATGAATTATTTACCTCATCATCGGCTGTTTTAAATCAATAAACATGAATGAACACACGTGACGCGGAAGGGATTAACTTTGACATCAAAGCTCAGCAAGAGAGCTCGTTCACGTTTATTTCTTGTACAAAATACTGTGGGTACTGTATAAAACTTCTGTTTACAAATCAGCGACAGTATGAAGGCAGTTATAGTTCAATCTTCTCCCAGTTCAACATGCTGGGAGGATATGGAATGGAAAATACTGGCTCTCTGAAAGGCACTAAAGAAGGAGCTGCTCGAGTTTTTCTTTTTGTCAAAAGAACTGACGATGTTTCAAACACGCTGGTTGGAAGAATCAGAATTGGTGAAACATTTGTGCAGCACTACAGTTGATGCAGGACTATCACTTGATGATAAGACGGAACCAAAAGTACCAAAATAAAATGTAATCTGGATAAAGAACGTATAAAAGTACCTTTTGACATCTAAGAAACACAGCGCTTCACTCGAAAAATGATCTCCCAAAAATGTGTGTTGGAATATATTCCATTCCAATAACAAAACGATGAACTAAAGCAAAGATATATACAGATATATTTATATATAGATATCTATATCTATATATAGACATATCTATATATAAAATTAAGTGCATGCATGATGCAAAGTTGCAGCTAAGGAACCTCAAAGCTGATCACGCTCGCTGCTCCTCCTCCTCTTCATCCTCCTCCTCCTCCTCCTCCTCTCTGCGGGTGCCAAACTTCTATTTACAGTGCTAAACCTCGAGAAAGACAAACATCCCATAATAAGAGAGTGGCGGGACGACGACAGGCGGCGAGGTTCAGCACGTTCCCCCGCGATGCTTTCACAGGGTTTTATTCTCTGAACAAATGCAAGTGGCTGTTCCGCGTGAACTGATTTCATGAGAGGCGTCCGCAGGTCGACTGAACAGAAAGTATTCACGACGTAAAATTAGGAAGAAAAAAAAAGCATAAAAGATATACAAATTACAAACAGACATACGATGATATAAAAAAACATTAGTGCAAAGTTGTAGAAATACAAAAAAATCAGCATAAAAAAATACAAAATGTGTAATAACACTGTGCTTAAGCCAAAAGCAAAGGGGTGGAGCTTATCCTGCCGTTTGGCGAGGGTAACTCCGCCATGTCTGTACCGTCCATCAGTCCATCCACCTGCCTCTGATTGTTCGTACCCTCTTGGTTTGACCAGTACCTCAACAAGTACTTCTGTCCCTGTTGGTTTGACCAGTACCTCAACAAGTACTTCTGTCCCTGTTGGTTTGACCAGTACCTCAACAAGTACCTGTACAAGTACTGGTAGCTCATTGTGAGGACGACCCGGAGCGCTACATTGGGCCCTCATACAAACTACTGGTGGACGGAAAGGTCCTAGAATTGTATTATCTTTGTCAATTTTGGTCTTTTTAATTCTTTTGTTATTACTTATTTTAAAAATATATATATATTTCATCTTATCTTCTGTTATGCTTCTATTAGGAAAAGGTCTCCTAACTTGGTGAATGTCAGTCGAGGGGTTTCTGTCGTTCTTCTTGCTGTCCTTCATAAACTGTATGGTCGGTTGGATGCTGACACGGTCAGTGAAACTGCTGCTTCTTCCCGTCTTCCCCACCAGTCCGACATTTATGTTTTTGCTTTGCACAGAAGCAGAGGAACGCGAGTCCTTCGCATCAGCGTTCAGGCCTCTGAGTGCTTGGCGTTGGACTCAGCTTGGCAGTGTCTGAGCTGGTTTCATAGAGACTTGTTGGAGCTTAATCACACGGAGGAGGTCGATCTGCTGGATGTAGGTATCTGCTCTATTATTGCTGTCTTGACTGGGAATGCGTTTCTCTGATTGTGCTGCAGTGTTAGCGGGCTACAATGTGTGCTCAAAAACCTGATCACCCACTGTGACTCACTTTCACACCCACTTAGAAAATGTGCTCATTTCAGAAGAGAGAGGAAATAATCCCCACAGTTCACGTCCTCGGTTTGCCTTCGGCAGTGTGTGCATTTGTGCAAAAATCTGTACGTCGGGGCGGCCATTAGGGTTTCTTACAGTCGGCAGCTAGAGGCTGGGTCTCTGTTCTTGGACTGGAGTTAAAAGGCCGCGCGCTTCGGCGGTGGCGAGTCATGTTTTAAGAGTGGAGAGCCATTACTGCCAGGGAACTTTCCTGGACGCGTCCCTGTCCTCCAGCAGCTCCACAGTCGGGGTGGGAGCCGGCGTGGGGTTGGGAGTGGAGCGGCAGGACGGTTGGAGAGGCAGCGTGGCCGTGGAGGACGACACCGGCATGTCCAGGCTCTCCAGGGAGTCTGACAGGGCTCGGTTGGTCTCGTGCTGCGGACAGAGGACGTAGCGGTTGGGGTGGTGGACCTCCACGGTGGTCACGGAGTCCAGGCCCTTCAGGCAGAGAGGGGAAGGCCCGCCGGCGGGGTCGCGCCCGCCGACGGCCCCGTGCTCCATGGAGGACTCGTCCATGTTGACGTACAGGATCTCGTCGGGGTCCTGAGTGTCCGGCAGGTCCTCGAGGGCCTTTTCCAGCTCGCAGCGCAGGCGCTCGAATGAGGGCCGGTCCTTGGGGCTCAGCAGCCAGCCGGAGAACATCAGGGCGTAGCTGCAGAGGATGAGGGAACGTTCACTTGATACTCAAAACATGTGAGAAACATTAACACTTTGAGTGGGTGCAGGCGTTGCGTAACTTTTTCCGAGAATTAAACTGTGACCTGTTTTGTCATTTGTTTGGACAAGACGGCTCGGATTATAGATAATTTGTTTTGCTACTCACAAACTTTCCGGTCATATAAAAATATATAAATCAATTGTTCATTTATTCAGATTCCTCTTGCACCAACTCTATCGCTTCCATTTTTTCATGCTTTTTACCTTTGAAAATAATCAGAATTTTCCTTATAATTAACACCAAATGATAGATTACCTTTCCCCGGACATCGTTAAGAAACCAAAGAACTTTTAAAAACAATTAAAAAGCTGCTTTTCAAAGTGCTGTTTAACAAGTTACAATGAAAAGTGTAATAAAAAAAACTTGGCTATAATAAGAAATGGTGCAAGCTTTTCCAATTCGGGTACTCTGTGTCTGAACATAACGGTTTGGCATAAGTTTAAGTGTTTATCCAAAAGTCTAGGAAAACATGTCATCATCAGAGCTCCTTGAGAAGAAGATAGACTTCAGATATGTTCTAGCCTGTAGCCTTCACGGCTTGAGTGAGGTATTTCTAATCAGGAAGATTACTTCATTATCAGCTGTGTCTTGTAGAGGAATGTGAGCGTGAAGGAGCCGGCACTCACATGTTGTCCAGACAGTCCGGAGGCTGTTTGAGACGGTTTCCTTGTCTCAAGTAATCATAAATCTCACTGTTTTCCACGCCGGGGTACGGCGTCTGGCCCCGCGTGGCGATCTCCCACATGGTGACTCCAAACGACCACTAAGGGAGAAGACAGTGGAGAGGGAGGGGTTAAATAAGGTCTGAACTACCTTTACCTTTTTACACACCTTGCCACTTGTAGTAGAAATAACTCAAATTATATTGTTTTTATAACTTTGCATTGATTTATTGGAGGGTAAACCTCACTCATCGCTTTAATATTACAATAGCTTCAAAGCAACAGTCACCCAACATCTACTACTACTTTGTACTACTCTCAGCCCCTGTAGACATGACATGACGAGAGGTTCTGCACAGTACTTTACTCAGTACATTTGGTGACGTTACTCTCCCAGAAACGTTTTCCGCTTCAAGTAATTCCACATGCATTGGTGAAATAAAGCTGATTAGGAAACACAACGTAGGGTCATGATTATCCTGCAGGAAGCTGTCGCTCCTGTTCAGACAGAGCTCATGATAGCAGCCCGGCGGCGGGTCATTGTTTAAAAATAAATGATTAACACTGGTTGAACAATGTTGCACTGATTTGGGGTCTGAACACACACACACACACGCAGCAGTTGAACTCACCACGTCACTCTTGGTGGTGTAAACGCGGTCGGCCAAGCTTTCGATCGCGATCCATTTGACGGGCATCTTTGAGATCCGGCCCTGCCTGTAGTAGTCCCCGTTGTAGATCTTCTTGGAGAGGCCAAAGTCGGCCACACAGACATTCATGTTCTCGTTCAGCCTGGGGCAGAGAAACCGCGGCGTTAAAGCGCTGCGTTGTTGGCCAAAGAGGCGTTCAGGGCGGGTGGTGGAGAATAAAAAACTACACGCAAAAGTGGCAACATGTTGGGGCTTCCCTTTTCCCAACATGTTGATTTTAAGCATGCACAGTCTATTTGTGTTGCTCTACTTTTGCTTCTGATTATTCAGCTCTTGGAGACAGAAAAAGAACAAGCGATAAGACATACAGGAACCGAGAGAACAGAAAAGTGGAAGCGTGAGTTGTGCTTACATGCAGTTGCGAGCGGCGAGGTCTCTGTGGATGAAGTTCTTGCTGCTGAGGTACTCCATCCCTCGGGCAATGTCGGTCATGAACTTCACCAGCATTTGGGACGGGAGGTACTGCAGGACGGCACAGAGACAACAGGGTTTTGGTCACACACACGCAGATGACTCTCCCGCCCAGTAGAGGGAGCCAGAGTCCTGAACTGACCGCTTCCTGCTCCGGATGCTAACAGCCTCCTCCTGAGGGAACAACACGGCTCTGCTGCCGCTGTGCTTTTGAACGATTGCAGAAACTCATGGATGTTACAACAATGTGCAGGTTTCTTGTTCTGATTAGGCCAGAGTTTCTCAACCCCCGGGACTTTCTGCGTTTAATAGTTCTGGATAAAAAATAATAATAATTAAAAAAACATCTTATCCGTGAGAAAGTGAAGCTGCGGAGAGCAACAGCAGACACATATCTTGTGCTTTCATGATCTCACAGAGTACACGCTGCCAACAAACAAGGTGTATGTGGGGACTGTAATAAATACATGACGTCTTTGCTGACCTTTGGATCCCTTTTTGCTGACAGTGAACTTATCAACTCCCGAACCCATTTAGCTGTTAGTGTGTGACTTTGTGCGTATGTGTGTGTGTGCTGCTGACTCTGTGTTTTCATTGCTTTTATTGTGTGACATCGAACTTACCACGGGACAGTCTCCCAGCCTTGAGTAGAGCAGATAGCTGTGCAGGTCTCCGTGTTTCATATAGGGCAGGATGACCACGGGGGAGGGGTAACCTTCACTCTCCACAGTCTGCAGACACACACCTGTGACAACACAGCGGCTTAGTATCCGACACATAGCCGACATACATCTCACGTTCAGCCTCTTTTATGAAGGGTCACTTCACCCAAATTGCCAACAATAAACACACAGGTATTTAGACATGCACATAGTTGTGGTTTTTATTTGCTCAGGTTTTTTTTAGATAATCCTGACTCACCCAGCAGCCTCATGACGTTGGGATGGTCGAACTCTTTCATGCAGGCGGCCTCGCGGAGAAAATCTTCCATCTCTGAGCGGGTACAGATGGCAACTGGGGAGGAGGCGACATATATGGTGAGCTGGTTTTAAACGACTCGCTGCACACGCTGCCGGGTTGAGAAGTTGCAACTACGGGTCAGAAATATGCTCGATTTGATACTTGATTTAAACGAGTTTGTAAGTTAGTTGAAACTGGCGAGAATCTGAAAATCTCCCAATCTTCTATCCCTAAAATTTCCTCTTTTCCCAGTAAACTTTGGGGTTCTTACACGATTGTCTCTACGTTGCCACTGCGATCAATGTCAATGTGGAGTCAACTTTTCCTTCCGCCAATATTCTTCGCAAGCTGAGTTGTTGACTGTTTTCCGCTCAAAAACTGAAAATCTTTGCCCCCCAACACTTGTTAATCTCCGACCCGAGGGGATGTCCATCAATTGGCCTGTGTTCCCAAGATGAAGGGATTCATTGTGGTGATGGCTGAGTACTTTCCCTGTCTACTCACTCTTCATAGTCTTCACAGCAACTTTGAGAGCAGCCTCCTCCTGAGTCAGCAGCCCCTCCATCACAGAGCCAAACTCCCCTGAAGAAAGATGAAAACACCATCACTCAGCTTGGATGCAACAACGAGAAAACAATGACTTGACATAAGTGGAAAGTCAACATTAGTACTGTTTATTAATACCAGACTATGTACCAACTCTAATATATTACGCCACGCTGCATATTAACGAGCAGAAGCAAGCAGTACCTTCTCCCAGCGTCTTTCCCAGCGTTAGTTTGTGTCGGTCCACCATCACGTCTTGGAGCTTCTGCTTCAGCTCGTCGCTGATGCCCAGGCTGTTCACTGAGCGGAGGAAAAACAATGAGGAATTTTAATGACGTGCGAGGCCCGAAGCAATTTAATGAGCAGCGCAGAACAAGAGGGAAAAACAGCCTGATGGTAAAACCACGACGCACGACGCTGAGCCAAAAACAAAGTGTTGATAAACGCTGCCAGCTTGAATATCAATGAAGACGGGACTATAACTAAATGAAACCACCGACTACTTGTAAAACTCAGCAGAGTTTATATCTTGTTTTGTTTTTTTATTGCAGAAAAATGACGTTTAAAGTGGGCTTAGTGTAGCATTATTTGGCCTTGTAATAATGTTATAGATGATTCAGTATTCGTAAAAATACTCTAAATGTAAATTTGTATACCTTATAACGATTATATGGTATACAAATTTACATTTAGAGTGTTTTTCCCCCCAGGGTTAGTATTATACTATGATAAAACCAAAAAGGCGTACGAATTGAGTCAAAGCTTCAAACTAAATTTACTAAAAGTAAAACCCGGGAGTAAAAATACCAACTTCAGAGTCAAAAACGCTAGAAAAATAAAGACTACTTCAAAATCAGACCACAGTAAATTGTGCAGAGAGTTTCTGAATGTCGCCTTCGACCACGTTTCAGGATTGGGACACGTGACCATGTGATTCTGCAGGGGTCCCAGCCGAGGGCAGAGGATTTGAGCTGGTTTTAAAACATCCCTGGCTCTCTGCAACCAGCTGGCTGTCATCGAGCTCCACGCTGCAGAGCAGATTGCGCTGCAGACATCTTCTCTGTTTCCACATCTGGGCCGGCGTACGACGAGGCAACGACACGCAGCAGATCCCTCGTCCAGCTGCTGCACTATCAATCTGCCGTGCGTCCAACAACAATGTGCTCAGTCCACAGGCATGTTCCAACACTGACGCTAGCCCATGCGAGCCATGAACCCGGAGCCTCGAGGCTTTTTTTAAAAACTGTGTCTTGAGAATTGGCCCCGAAACACCGGTCAGCATAAATCCCGCCCAAATCCCTCCTATCTGACCCCTTCCTTTATTCCCAGCAAGCCCCCCCCTTCTGAATTTTATCAGCGTACACATAATCTCCACATCTTTTTCTTTTTTTGGAGCTGGTCTCACTTTACGCACTGATGAACTTTTTGTTGCCTTCCCCCCGGCCTCTCTGTGGCTGCGGCAAGCTGAGACTTGCGTATGAGAGGTTCGACATAAATATCACACGTACACCTGGGATTATGTCGCGGCCTCGAATGTGACCCAGCTGTGTGGAAATTCTAGCTCGCACGCTGTTTTGACAGGTACGTATCTGTCTGTCATCACCAGGACGTTAATTAGGGGGGGGGGGACGCGAACCAGTGCGAACCACATAATTCCACCAGTACGAGGTCATAGCGCCACCTGGACGAGACCTTTAGCCCCCCGCTCCACTTCCTGTTAGAAAAAAGGTGATGGGACCTTCAGTCAGAGCAGGTCAGGTCTGCTGTTGCTGCTTTAAAGCTGAAATCTCATTGATGTAATCTTAATTTCGCCTTCCTTGGCCCCCTGACAGTAAAATGTATCCAGATTTAAATCTGCTGTTCACGCGTGGCCACACAGCGCTCAGCTCCACTAATGGGTTTACTGACCATCTAATTGTTGTGATTGTAAAAAAAAGATAAAGCATTGCTGTACAGATTTCAAGGGTTGTTGTGGAGTATGTCAGCTGACTGGATCGCTGCAGGGCTGCTTTTCACAGCTGTGGGGAATGAATTAACCCCGCGTTCCTGCCTTTGATCTACCGAGGAAATGCGATTCCTGTCTTGAAATGCGGAGAACAGACCTGTCACTGTGTGCCAAAGGAGATCCGTCCATTGAACTGTCAGATCCGAGCCCGGAGCGTGAGAGACGATGCTGTTCTGCCGACCTTTTTGTGTGTGTATCGCTATCTATCCCGGGGACAGGGGCAGGTTTGGGCACGCTGAGAGACGTGTTTCTCGCTGCTTTAGGGACAGTCAGGACCGATTGTAAATGATCCCGACTGACATGCATGGGCAGGGATGGAGGGGGAACTCACGCGTCGCCTCCGTGGTCCTGCGGCTGTAGGTGCGGCGGGCGCGGTACCTGACCACCAGCTCTCCGCTCTCCATCATGGGTTCGAACGCCTCCCTGCGGACACCAACACGCATCGTAAAGATCAGGACAAAACACAATGAGAGGCCTCTTCGCGTAAACACAGCTGTGTTCTGCTCCGTCCCAAAAGTGAGGCAACTGGGTCAGGGCGATTTTGTTTTGGGGTTTGGCACCGCTATGGCGTCCCTCCCTCCCTTCCGCCCAGGAGGAGCGCCAGCAGCGGCTCATTTACGCACCCAAAACGCGTCTCCTTGCGCCGCAGCTTGGCCACGTAAACAGCCATGAGCACAGCTATGGACACGGCGCCGGCGACGGCCATCACCACATACCACCAGTGCCAGGAAAAAGCTGGGGGCGAGGACGGACCTGGTGGGGGGAAGGGAGAAAGATGAGGGTTTAGTCGTGTGGGTCCTTTAGCCTGATGGAGCCTGAACTGCTTCATGGGGTGCCACAGAGCCAGTGTCCACTTTGAAATGATCAATTCCCTTTCTTCATTCCACAGTCATCACGTTTGCGGTAGCGAGACTTGTAAAAAAACAACAACAGTGTGTATTTATTACACACATGCGCGGCATTGTTGTCAGGAAAACTATCCCTTCGCTCTCTAAACATGCACTTTTCAACTTCTCTCAAATCCTCTCACCCAACTTCTCCTGGCTCTTTTTTTTTATCTGCCATTCTTGTTGTTTGAATTGTCTGTCTGGCTCTATTGGACTAAGCAAACAGAGATGCTTCACTGTTCCTGGCCGTTTATAAATATTTATGATGCGTCTCCCCATTCACTCCCCCGCTCTTCCTCCCCCGCCTTTCTCTCTGAGATCCTCTCTTCCCTTTTTTCTCTCTTCCTTCCCCCTTTTTTTTTTTGGTGCCTGAGATGCACAGGAAGGAGCTCTCAGGCTCACGGAGGAACTTAGCGACAGAGAATAAGAAAAACAAGAAGTCCTGTTCCCCATGAGCTCACTTCCACTGTCACTGTGTCTCTATGTGTCACTGTGGGGGGTCACAGCAGTGAAAAGCCGGCAATTACTCACCTCTGAATTCCTCCTTTTCTGTGGGAGTTAAAGAAAAACAAAAACAAACAGAGCCCATGTCAATATGTTTGCACTGGCACTGGTTTAACTCTGCAGAATATATATGAAACTTATGTAAACGCTGCTAAAGTTAAAGACAAAATGAAAATAAACCTTGAAAGGTTTGACATTTTCATTGCTTTGACACTTCTTGTCACTCACCAGGAGCGATAAGAGTCAGGGTCTGCGTGGGGGTCCAGGGCCCTTGGCCCGCCCCCGTGTAGGCGCACACTCGAAAAGACACATTGGACAAGGGGACGGACAGGTTGATTGACAGCTCGGTGTCCAGGGCGGTGTCCACGGTGAGCTGTCAGAGAAAGGGAAGCAGGAGACGATCAGAATGAAGCAGGTTCAACATCTTGCATCTTCCACAGCGACGTCAGACCCCATGAGCTGTGAGCGCCCCCAGACTGACCTGATGCGCGGCAGGCGTGCTGTAGTCCACCAGGTAGCCCTGGAGCTCTCCATTCAGCTTCCCGGGAGGCTCCTCCCACGTCAGCAGCACCTCTGTCCCGTTCAGCGCCGCGCTCACGTTGACCGGTGGGTTTTCTGGCACTGAAACACAAAGCGCGCAAAAACGCGGTCTCATGGGTGTTTTGGACTTGCTCTCAGGGCGCGGCGGCGTACGTGCCGAAAAAGACTCCGGGTATGAATGAGGAGCCCGCAGTGCTGTGACTGTGGGCTGGGTGGCCGGGGGCCAGCGGGCTTGGAGGAAGGAGGGTTGGGGGGGTTAGTAGTCAGGCGTGTGCTGCTTTGACACACTGCAGCCTCGAGGGTGTGGACAACTAATGCAGCTGGAGGCAGGAGATGTCCGAGAATGTGGGGATCTTCATCAGGGTGAAATGCTAAAAGCTAAGAGACGCTCAGCCGAGTTCAGATGCCTTGGTTGGATGGCTTCGGGTGGACACACCCGCTGTGTCTCCCTCCTTCATGCTGTCCATCCCTATTTCTGCTTCACTCTCTCTGGCCTGGCCTTTTTCTTTTCTGGCTCTCTGAAGCAGAGAGGAACGAGGAAAGACAAAAAGGCTGCTGGCAGCAGAAACACCCAGAGGAGAGGAAACCTAGCTGAAGAAATGCTAGAAGTAGCAAGAGGAATGTGTGTGTGTGTGTGCGTGCGTGCGTGTGTGTGTGTGGTTGACGCTCTGAACGGCACAGAAATCCATGAAGTTTTTTAAAAGGAGGAGACAGCGCTTATTTTCGTTGTTGCCGTTTGAGCCGGGGCTCTCTTTGTTTCTGAAGTCACACAAACTGCCTGGAAACACACACACGCACACGCACACGCACACACACACACACACACAGCCAGTAGGAGTTTGGGAAACATGGCCCAGCCCATATCCATGATGTTATCAGGAAGCATTTGGCGTATGATTATTTCCACATGCGGCAATGCTCCGCCTGCCAGCGGCAACAAAAACAACCTCCAAGTGCGTCGCCTCCACCTATGATCCGTCATCTCCCTCTCTCTGCCCCCTTTGTTCTTGTTCTCCCTTTTTTCCTTCCCTATTCGTCTCTCTCTCTCTCTCGTTCCCTTTCCCACTCCCTCCCTGTCCCCCATCCAACGATGACGTAAAACTGTGTGTAATGAAGGGGGGAGAGAAACTGTTGAAAAGCTGCAGCTGAGAGATTTGGGGAGTTTGAAAAGGAAAAACAAAAATCGACATGTTGGTGGTTCTGAAATGCAGAAACGACGGAGAAAAAAAAACATGTTGCTCCTTTGTCTTTCCCATGGAAGCAGCCAAGGCAAGAAGCTGAGCAACGAGCACTTTTTAGCCACAATTAGTTCTCAGCAGACGTGGTTCACATCTGCACCGACTCCGTGTCGAGCTCTCGCAGAAGCTGTGCATCCATCGCCACGCCGCTTCTCTTTCCACGCGCTTTGTCTCGTCCTCCGCTCGGGTCAACGCGGGGATGGAAAAGGGTCAACCCTCAGCCAAAAGCATTGACTCATAACCCTGGGATCTGGAGTCTGTTCTCCATGAATAAAAACAAACTCAGCGTTACTCTGGAAAACAAGTTTCTCAGATCAGTCAGAGCACGAATGTTAGTGTCATCAAAAAATGTCTCGTTTCAACTTTCATGGCAGAACAGACTGTCTTTCTTTATCCAACGGAGTCCTTTATGTTTCTTTTTTTGCTGGCAGTAGTGTGTGTGTGTGTGTGTGTGTGTGTGTGTGTGTGTGTGTGTGTGCTGTTCCACATGGCCGTGACTCAGTGTGGTGAGTCCGAGCGTCTCGTAACTCTGGATTCATTCTGCCGTCACTTCAGGGGCACAGACAGATGTGTAGAGGGAATCAGGAGTCCCTCTTTTACATACAAAGTATGTAAAAAAACACACAATAACTCTTGTCACGTGTTGCCACCCCCGGACTTTGTCCATTTATTGCGTTTGTTTCTTGGAAAGGTGCATTTCTAGCGTTAGGAAACCTGCGTTTATAGAATAAATATGTCAAACATATTACCATAATGCCATTGCAGCATTTAGGATTTAGGGGGTGACACAGGTCGTCTCACTTCCTCTCCCACCAACCCCCTTCCCCCTCCCTCTTTATGTTCTCCCATCCTCTGGGGATAGTGAGCTTTGGGAAAATAGCTAAATTAGTGTTTTCTCAAAGCACCCCCCTACCCTCGTTTCCTTGCTCGTCTATGCATTTCTTGCCTTCGCCCCCCTCCTCATCCCCTTTCGCTTTTTTTTTTTTCCCACAGTGCCCTAAGCTGTGCGCTCTGGAAAGGGAAATCAGAGGTCATCTGAAGTCAAAAAGAAGGGGGGAGGGAGGGAAATGAAAGATGAAGGCGTGAAGATAAAAGATTGGTTTCAGAAAAAAACAACTTGTTCGCATGTTTGATGCAGGAAAATAAATTCCACAGAGCTGTTTGTAGAGTTTGAGGTTGGAAAAGACCACTGCAACTAAATGAGAGCCCGCTAGCGTCGTCTGCTCGAGGGAAATGGAGGATGGATATGAGAACAACAAAAAAAGAGCTGGCGGGAGATGAGTCTGTAATGAAGTAAACAAACTTAAGAATCCCTGGGAGGAGCAGAAAATGGGGACAAAAGAATGAAGCACATATCTTCACAACTTCTTCACGAGGAACAAATGGAGCAGGATGAAGTCCGGGAAACAAAAGACTCAGAAGAACATTAGAGCCTCAGGAGTCTGCAGCCTTGAAGCCAAAGAGAGAGATGTGGACGATGTGTCTGCCTCTGCCCTTCATCCTCTCATTCCCTCTGACCTTCAACGCCTCCTGAACCACCTTTGACCACCAGCTGAATCGTCTCTTCTGCTTTTTCAAATGTGTTCATCCTCTGACTCATGAGGACAAGTGCAGAGAGTGAGCGAGCTGCCGGAGATCAAACATCACGGTCCAAAGAGATGTTACATAACTTGACGAAACGGAGGATTATTTTCGACTAAAACAAAACTTTGTTGAATGGAGAACTGAAACTTCAGTCAGAGTTTGTCCCATAACTACTTTGTGTCCTTCTCCTTTACAGTAGAAGTGCTACTTCTCCATTTTCCTATTCATTAGAAACGCTATGTGTTAAGTGTTTTGGTATTGTGAGCGATGGAAAGCCCCCATCATCCCTCCTGTGGCCCGTCTCTCCTCTTAGCTGTTTCCATTCCTATTCATCCAGGGATAGAGACAGTATGAGCTGGCATGGAAAATCCCACCTCAGTTTAAACTCAAACAGCCCAGCATTACAGTTTGGACGGAGCGCTGCGATCCTCACTGAGGCCTTTCAGGATTATTTTAACGTCCACCCTCTCCCTGTTCCCGCCCCCGCTGACTCCGTCCCCGCAGTCCCAGTCAACCCTCCACCTCAAGAGTTTACATTTGAAGGTACAGTGACTGGCGTCTGGTATTCTTCATGCACACAGACTAAAGTTGGAGGGGCACAGGAAGGAACATAATGACTAACAGTGCGCTGTAACTTGACTCTCTGACTCCTTGTTATGCTGCAGAATAGAGCTGAACAGCAGCCGACAGAAATGCAAAACACGCTCAGAAAATAATGTCTTCAGGCAAACCTTCTTTAATATTCAGCGTCTATGATCAAATAGAAGATTTTTTTTGTACTAATGTCAAATACTCATGAATGTGACGTCCCACAGAAACCAGTGTAGTGACTGTGGAGCTAATAGCAGCTTGAATTAGAGATCATTAGCAACGCATTAGCTACAATCCGCCTGAGCAAAAAATAAAAGTGTCAATACAACTTGACTTAAAAGATTTAAAGGACGTTTTTCAACCTTTTTGACTAATGGGGACAACATTGTTTAAATTAGTTCAGTATTGAACGCTGTAGTCGGGAGTTAATCACTCGGGGAAGCTTCCTGTCGTCAATGTACATCCACTTAAAGTGTTTTTGCCACTGACGTACTGGACCAATTTTTTAAAAGCTGTACCCAATTAAGTCAACAAAACACGGTCGAAAAAGTGTTGCCCCGAACAATTATATTGTAATTTAATGATGAGATCATGCGATACAAGAGCAATTGAAAATATGGTCTACACCTTTAGTCACTTAAAATAAAAAGGGTCCATGTGCAAAAATACAGAAGTTACCCTTTAATTTAGACCTCACGATTTTGACCTAGTAAAATCTGGAGGCATTAAAAACACTAAAACAACTTTTAATTGTTCAAATGATGCATTAGTTTAAAGTTGCATAAGAACACTAAAGACTAAAGCACACACTCGTGGCATTTTTAGCAGAAACAACTACAGTTTAATTCTCACGGTGCCTCCATTTTGTATAGGATACACAAAGAGCTGCCCACGTCTTATACTTAATACTAAAAACAAGGATCCGTGGCACAGGCCCAAACGCCCTTAAAAGCCGCTCACTGGGGCCGGCTGGCCGCGGCGTGGCATGTTTCTTGCACTGGTTACAGTAAGCAGCAGGAGTGGGAGGAGACTTGGACTCCATCAGGAGCCAGATAGCACAGCCTTGACCTGCACTCACTTCAGAGGCAGTGACCCGACACACACACACACACACACGTCCAGGGTGAAAACAAACATCCCCTCAGTCAGCCTCAGAGCCCTCACCTCCTTCTTTGGTGCGTAGCTCCACCCAGGGCGACCAGTCGGACGGGCCCTGGCTGCTGTGGCAGGCCACCCTGACGGCGTAGAGGCTGTGGGGCTCCAGCTCCCCGATGAAGTGCGTGGCTGGTGGGACGTTCACGTTCTGGTTGTGGATCATCTTATCTGGGCCTGCTGAGGAGGACTCTCCCGAATGTTTGGCCTGCAACATTTAGATAGTAAACTTTCAGTTGTTACGTTGTTTAATGCTTTTTATTCACCACTTTGAGAGCCTAAAACAGCACGTGCTGCTCAGATTGTGTGATCATGATGGAGATTCATTGCTTTTAAGGGCCAACAGATCTAAAGCCAATAGGCAACAGCAGATACAGCAGAAGAAGAGCTAGTGGGTAATTATCATCATTTTAAGGAGAGGAACATCATTTTTGTGATAGATTCAAATGGGAAGTGTCGTCTTAATCAATACCACAATATCACCTGTATGAGGTACTTCCTAATTAGCAATACAAAAAATGGTTACAATAATGCTGTAAATAATTTATTCAAATATTATAATGAAGATAATATTTTACTAAATGAGTCGGTTTGAGTTGGTCTGCAAAAGTTACTTTTTGTCAGAGCTTTTAGACAAGACATATCATGCACATTGTCACACTTGTATTTGGAGTTTCTACTAACATGTTATCCTGATTTAACGCTCAGAAAACATACTTATCTTAGGTTGTAGGTGGGTTTAAGCACTCCAGATACACAAATATATGTCGATAAGCCCGGAAAAACGTAGTTCTTCATAATATGTCCCAGAAAGTACGAGTTTATTGAATAGAGAAACTTTGAACCCAGTTTGTGTAATCAAAATGACGTATTTAAAGTAGTTCTTGTAGTTCCTGTGCTCAATGCTGGTGGGGGATGGTCACTGCTGTATTGCTGTCGAGCGTCAACCGGGCTCAGAGATGCACTGAAAGCAGAATCTCAGGCAGAAACCTGCTGTCTCTGCAAACTCACTGTGGTAAACACGTTTAAAGAGGAACACAAAGGGAAAAACAAATCCTGGATTGCAGCAATCTTAAAAAAAACACCTTTAAAGTTGCCGGTCTGGAGCATTAATGTAGCTCCTGCAGGCTACTGGCAGCACTTCACACGGTGGGCTCTACAGTAAGAGGTAAATAATGGCCACACAAACAGATTAGGTGTGTGTGTGTGTGTGTGTGTGTGTGTGTGTTCAGCTGGTGGTGCTGTGCTTCGACAATGACTTTTTGAAAAACAACATGAGTATTCAGAGGCAGCCGGGTGGGAGAGTTTCTCCTCATGGCGTGAGTGAGGTGGTGGGACGTCCCGAGGAATATTAAGTTGTATGAATGAGGACTGTGAGAAATGTGTGTACGCGAGAGCGAGTCATTCAGGGCTCGATGATTCACCACCCCGCCTGCAAACAAGTGTGTTTAATCTAACCGTGCCGCTCGGCTCTGAGTCACACTCAGCCTGCATTCCCCTTGTATGGCTCAGACCCGCAATACCTGCTGTCACTGCACTTCTACTGTTTCCTTCTTTCTATCCTCCCTATTGTCTTTCTTTCTGTTTTGTGTGCTCCCTTTGTGCAGCGCCGTAACATCCGTCTGCTCTCTGCTCTGGAGCTCTTTGGCCCCACAATGAACAGTTTAATTCAGACTTTTTTTGCCCCGTTTTTGCCGAAGCCGGCCCCTCGCCTTGTTCCCCAGTGTGGGTGAGGAGAGGAGGGGGGGGGGGGCAAGAACAGACGAGAGGTATGAGGGGCAGCTTTATTAGAACCAGACGTTTAGGGGTGTTGCTGCTGCACTGCTCCCTTCTCCAGGAGAAAATGCCCCCCACCCCCTTTCAGCTAAAAGAGCGAGAGAGAGAGAGGAGCAGAGGGAGTGGTGCTGCACAAGATTAGTCCAGGAGGCCATTCTCCCAGAGCGAAACCTGATCCACTGGTACAAGAATAAAGCAGGGAGGGGTGGAGGATGAGTTAAGAGAAGAAAAGAGAAGAAAGCTTTTCCTTTCTTTAAAAAATAGGGCCTACAAAAGTAGAGAGGCAGTCATATAGTGATGTGTTTTTTTCAACGTGCAGGTCAGTACAGTCGGCAGTGACTCGTCCCTCCTCCGCTCACGTTCATCTCACCTGAACAGTGCAGCGGATTATTGGGTAGTCGCCTCCATAACCGAGCTGCCATGCTAAACGGAGACTGGTCGGTGTGATCTCCACGGCTCTCAGGTTCTGAGGCTGGGACGGGAGGACTGAAGAAAGACACAAAAAGACATAATACAAAATAAATGTATACAAAGGTATAAGAACAGTGAGTGAAGGTGAGCTGACGCCAGGTGACACCTACCAGTGATGGTTCCAGATCCAGAGGTGGCCACTCCTTTGCGGTTATGGGCCTCGCAAGAAAAAGTGCTGGTCCGGTTCAAACCTGGACAGAAGAAAAAGACGACATTTGTTGCGTGTGAGTGGAGGGACTCTTAAAGCCAAGAGTGCCCGCTCAGCTTGCTGAGCTGCACATAATGTCGGCGTGAGAAGCGATGTGAAAGTTCAGACTGGAGTGGGAATAACGCGAGGGTGATAGTTTCCATGAAGTCAGGTGAACTCTCGCTGTCAACAGTGTTGTGTTGAGCTTCCGGGCGTCAGTGTGCGTTTGTGGATGTGAAAGTGCACGTTTGAGAGATCGGCTCGCACAAGAATCACATGAAATCTGCATTTCGTCAAAATTGGACCCGTCGCGGTCATATAAAAGGAAGAGATCTGTAAAACATGCGAGTCACAGTCCCGCCACAACCACACATACCGGATTTTCTTTTCTTTATTTTTGTCAGAGCATTTGATATATTGTTTGCTGTCCCATTACCCACCTCTAGCTTTAATACAAACTCTTGATCCGTACACATTTTCACTGATTCAACTGTTTTTAAAACTTCAGCTATGAAGAATACACAGTGAGCGCTGATCTGTCTGCGTTGCATCGTTTGAAAAAGTTTAGTTTATTCAACTGTTTCAACACAATTGTAATTATTTATTCTGTTAAATACTGTCCGAACATTGTTATTCGTAATCTGACGTCTACAAATCCTTCAACCAAATTCCTCAGCTTGGCACAAAGTCTTAGGATGTGGAACTGTGGAAGAAAAACTAAACTCCATCTTAAACTTAAGAGTCTCTTTCCCTCAAAAGTCAGCATGATTGTAGTTCTCGTGTGCTTCTGGGAACAAAGAGAGAGCGGGCCGTGTTGAGGATCCAGGTGAAAAAAGGCTGAACCGCTGCCTCAGTGAGGCAGACACACACACACACACACACACACACACACACACACACACAACAGTGAATAAGTCCTCTCAAATAGTGACTCACAGCGTGCTCACTCACTCGAACCCTTCCACAACACAACCCCCCCCCACACACACACGCACGCAATGCAACATGTGACATCCAAGTTGTTACCACTGGTTATCTAACACCCCGACATTGTCAATCAGCCACAAGACTCGCACAGAACCGCGCAGTGTGTGTCGCTCTGCGCTGACGGCACCATGCCTCCATTGTGCTCCGGCCGGAAAAAGAACAGGGGGTACGATCCTCGCCGGGTGAGGCGGGAGGATTGTGAGGGAGGAAAAGGAGGGAGGGAGGGGTGAGGGATGACCGCTGGCCGTGTGGTAGAATGAAGTGCTCGTTGGGCCATCTCGAGATTGCGCCACTCGCCCTTCTGATTCTTTTCCTTCCCCATCAGCAGACCGCAGAACAACATCCCCCCCGACCAGCTGAAGGTGTCATAATCCGCAGGAAGAGCTCATGAGCTCACGAGCATCACAGCGCTGACCGGCGGTGTTCATGTCAGCTGGGAACCTTCGCCACTGTGACACTGTGCTTATCATTGTTTTCTGTCTGTGCTCCAGCTGCACTGGATGCACTGATATGGTTTTCATTAATATTATGGATAATAAATGTCAACCTGACAACTTTCTCACTGTAGGTTGAGCAGCTCTTGGAGCGAGTGCTGCTGGAGAGACCATCATTGGAAAAGAGTTGGCAACACTTCGCTGACGAACAACAGTTCAATTAGTAAAGATATGAGACAGAGAGAAGTATCAGGACCTCAGATCTGAGATGCTGAGACCAATGAATGTATTTTTGATGGATAACCATTTTTTGCACATACTTTTATCGTTAAGAGAATTTTATGAATTTCATCACTCGTATAACCATATAGGACTTTTTAATGTATTCTCCCCCAATTACAGGTCAATACAGTGATGCTTAACACGCAGCCCAAACTACTGAATGCGAATGATTTTGTGCTTCTCTAGAAGTTGAAACCATTACTGAAGACTTCAAGAGGCGAGGCGCAAACAAAGCTGTCCATCAGATGTGGATGGAGACTACTAACACCTGAAGCTACGAGGAGATGGATTTATTGATGCTCTGAATGTACGTTGAGCCGTTTGTCTTCATGGTTTACAGCATAATACCAGTTTTGGCCAGGGCGGCTGTCCATTCCAGAGATGTGAGTGTATTTACTGTCAAAACGGGCCCTAATCAGCTGCCAGCCTGCTCCGATGAGTCAAACCAGATCCTTGGACCCTCTGCTCCCTCTCTCTGACTCAGCCTGCTCTTCCTGTCCTCCTACCCCTGGACTTAACACAGGCCAGCTATCTGGCAGGCAGCTGTGGTTTGCATTCGAGCTTCTGCCTTTTATCCCCTCCTGTCCGTCTATTCATCTCCCTCCAGTAGGCGCTAGCGCCCGCTGCTCTGCCTTTACCCGTCAACCACGCGACCACGAGGCCCGTCCCCCAAATGGATCCGCTGGCCCCGTGCCAGCCGGCCCGCTCTGTGGGGAGGGTGGTTATTTTGGTGGTTTTGTTTAAACCACCGTGGGGGGATTTGGAAGCCTTTGAACCTAAAGAGGAGAGTTTCTGTGTCGTCTTGGAGGCAGTACATTACAATCAGTCCAACTACATTCAATTAATAAGCAATCATTTTGAAATGATCTTCTTTCTAGTTATTTAAAAAATCTGCTACTTGAGCCCACAAACTGCTCACAGCAACGTCTCACTTAACCACTGTGGTACTGAAATGATCCCTCAGTGAGTTGAGTGATCGTCCATAGCTTTGATTATCAATTCATTTTTACTGAACATCTTTCGCCGGCACAAATAGGGCAGAAAAAAAATCACTTTTTCCCCGACGCTGGGCTGCGAAAGCCAAATAGTCTGAGCTGTGTGCGACTACGGATAATGACATGAACCCAGACACGAGGGCGTTAGATGTTCCGTCGTTTGTGGGACTTCCTCAAGTAGAACTAGTGCTTATTTCAATGATGAATGGCGGCAATGATAACTGTTTTCACGGAGTGGAGCCACAGAGACAAGCCGCGTGCCCTTTCTGCAGCGAAAAAGCGAATTTATACAGTCGAGCAAGTAAAGTTAGGCAGAAAACCGCTGCGAACTCTTTTGGTGTGAACGCAGCACGAGGCCGCATGTTTTAGCGGCTGTGACTTTAAGCTTTGCACACGCGGCCTCGACGACTCAGCTAACAGAGGGCGGCAGACGATACCTGTGAGGTTGAGCGTGGACGGCGACAGAGCCACCGAGTCCTTCAGGGAGTTGAGAGGAGCGCCGTCCTGCAGCCAGATGACTCTGACCGGCTCTGGAGGTCCGTGGGCCACACAGCTCAGGCTCAGGGACACGTTGGCCACTATAGACATGTGCTGGGGCTCCACGGAGAAATGAGGAAGGCCTGAGAGGGAATGAATTCGCTGAGTCAGTATTTTTCTGAGCTGTCTCTGTGTAGACCAGAGAGCTGCAGATGAACTCACCCTCCAGCTGGAGGCTCCCCTCCTCAGACATGGTCTGGTGGCTTTCCATTAGAACAGCACATCGATAGGCGCCCATGTCGGGAAGCTGGACCTTCTCAATACTGTTGTGTGCATAAAAATGTATGATGTAATAGGTTAAATAAAGATCAAGCCTGATTACTTTCTTTGCACATTTTGCAGTGCAATCACACCAGGATTAAATATAGGATTTTGGCATTTATGTCACTTCAAACTGCTCCACACCAGCTGGAAGTCAGCGTGGCGATGCAATCCAGCACGGTGACAGGATAGAGTGGGGCAACAGGAAATAAATCCAATCGCAGCAGAGGCATGAGAGGCATTTTTAGGCCGGGGGCGTGGCTGCCCTCACAGACAGGTGAACCTTTATCTTATGAATCTCATGACAAAAGCGGCTCGCCTGTGTGCACAGCGGATAGCAAACCCGCCGCCTACCTGAGCGTGCTCATGATCGTCCAGCTGTTGCCGCCGGTGTGGACTTGGAACTGGTTGGTGTCGGCGTAAAGCAGCGGCACGCCGTCCCTCAGCCAGAGCACATCGGGGGGGTCCTCTTCCTCGGCCCCGGCGCCCTTCAAGGCGCAGTGCATTGTGACAGGTTTGCCCAGCGAGGAGATGATGGTGTTGGGGCTCCGCTCGAACTCCAGATCTTTGAGAGAGAGAAAGGTGGAGGGAGAGGAATCAGGATAGGGATTAGAGATTAACAAGAAGGGCAGTGGCTGCATTTAAACTTTACATACAGAGTAGACATTTAAAAACTCTTTATTTTAAACTACAGCCTCCAGTTGTCCCGCTAGGAAAATGGCCACGTCGAACCTTTGAGATCTGTCTTGATGTGCAAGGATTTTTTCTTCTCCAATAAATGTGTATTTATATTTCAGAAGACAAACAGTTCTATGCTGTTAGATCTGAGGTCAAACTGCCTCCCATGGAAATGACTTTGGAATCTGACATTGGAAAGCACAGATATCTTTTGCATTTCAGTGGCTCAAAAATGTTGAATGTTTGTTTCCTTCTTTATTAAGAAAAAGATAATACGTTCCTTTTAAACATTGGGTTGTTCGCAAGGTCTCTTGTGACCAGTCAAATCAAATAGTTTGTTTTTCCATTTAAAGTGACACAAAAAACACAGAGGAGCAACAAAACCTGTAAATAATAATAATGAATTTAATTTATATAGCGCTTTTCGTAGTTCTCACATCGTCCTAAAAGCTATACAGTAAAAACAAGTAAAAATAAACACCACAAGAACATAGAGCACACAATCACACATTAAAACAAGAGGTTTTGTCGGTGCAGCCTCGGATGAGTTTGCCGGCACTAAAAACCTCAACGTTGATTTTCGGTGGACAGGTTTGACTTGACAACACGTGACAACACACAGGTGTGTTTCTCCCTCCCACGCCGCACTGAGTGGCTCTCCTGCAGCCGGAGGGCTGACCTGAGCAGGACGGAGCTGATCCGGGGACAAAGGCTCCTTGTCGGAGGTCGCTCAGTGTCGGAGCACAGAGGGCTCAACACAAACACTGATCGTATTCAGGCCGCATCTCCAACCGCAAAGACGGGCCCCTGCGGGTCGTCCGCCACGACATCCTTTAAAAAAGGTGGTGATTGCTCTCAACTTCAAGACATTCAACAGAACGTGAGAGGCATTGCTGATGCTGAGGGGGAAAGGCATGCATGATGTGTCTCAGACCTTCACAGCCTCCATCTAAAACACAAGGTTGGCGAGGGCTCGTGCATGGATGTCTCCTGCAGGGATATTTCCTCTACGGCATCAAAAAAATGCTCAGCGTCCACAGAGCATGCCAAGGCACTCCACAACATGATGAAATAATAGGAGAATGTACAAACTTGGCCTCTGCGAGAGAATAAATCGCCCCTTGTTTCACAGAGCGACGCCCGTGAAGATTTTTCTCAAGCTTGTCAGCCCGCCTTCCTCGTCTGTTTCATGGCCCGACCTTCGACCTCTGACCCCCCCCCGGAGCCCATCCCACCCAAACACGCACATAATTCAGCCGCTGAAGTCAGACATGGGGCGTAAACAGCACTCTGTGGCAGCACCCGTTTTACACGTGAGCAGAACCTGGCCTCTGTTCTGTAAATGTGTATGTAATCAACACACACACACACACACACACACACACACAGCGATAAACGAAGGGGCCCCGCCGTGGCCCTGCCTCACCGCTTCTCCGCCTCTGTGTGCTTTTTTGGAGTTAAAAGTCATTCCTCCCATGATTCTTAAGCTTGGCCGAGCCCTTTCATGAATCAGCGTGGCCCTGACTTTGTTTTTCTTTTTTCTTTGTCTCAGTGCCATGTGGAACAAAAGCAGCCCTACTTTCTTTCTCTGTCTCTCAGAGCGGCATTCATATCACAATAAGCTTGTAAAACCTTTTTATGAGAACGCAGAGGTAGACGGTAGAGAGAGCAGACCCTGGTTAAACTGTGTGTGTGTGTGTGTGTGTGTGTGTGTGTGTGTGTGGCCCGTCTCCAGTGATTAATTTGTGCTTCACTACTCCATCTCCTCCCTTTTGTCCCCCAAACTCCCTCAAGGTCCCACACTCTTTTTTTCATGCTCTCCCCCCTTCGACCCCGTCTCTCTCTCTCTCTCTCTCTCTCTCTCTCTCTCTCTCTCTCCCTCTCTCTCTCTCTCTCTCTCTCATAGAAAATGGTGAATGTCAGAGGACATGCACATACCAAAAATACTGGACACATACTCAAGCATTTATCTCCCCCTCACTCCGTCCTTTTATCTTTCTTGTTTTTAGTTGCCATTCGTAACTCAGGCCTTTCCATTCACTGCCGGCCCTTTGCCCTTTTCTCATTTTGCCTCCTTTTTCATGCCATTCTTCGGATTCATTGCTGCACATTTTTGCAACCACCCCTCCCAACTCTCTCTCTCCCTCAACTCTGCTCTTACCCCCTTTTACCCCATCCATCACTCCGATGCTTGAGTCAGAGTCAGACCGGCTCTGACTCACAAACCAAAGCATCCCCCCACGCCGCCCCTCACACACACACACACACACACACAACAACCTACCCACCCACACACATACCCTTCTCATCCCCTCCCACTCCTGGGCCACAGACATCCAAAAAGGAACTAAGCCGTCAGTCGAAAATAAAATAAAAATCAGTTTTATAGCATCGGACTATAAGCTTATGAATCTCAGCGGTGTCTCGTAGCGTCGGTCCCTCCTGGTTGTACATCTGCTGAGGGCAGAGGTGCAGCTCCTGCAGAGACAGCGGGACCGTAATGGTCAAAACACATGAGCCAACAGGTGGAGGCCCCTGAGGGGACGCGTGTTTTCGACCCACTGTGGTTGTAGCAGCCGAACTCGATTGTGAGAACAGATCAGGACTTCTGAGGGAAGGATTCTACTGAAGATTGTTTTCATTGTCGACTCATCTGACATTTATTTTCACGTTTAATAGTTTGGTCTCTAATATGTCAGACGATATGGAAAAATGTCTGTCTCAAAGTCCAAAGTGACATGTTTAAATGTCTCGTTTGGTCAGTCAAGAACCAAAACATATTTAGTTTAATGTGCTATAAATGAGAGAAAAGCAGAAGATCTCCACGTTCCAGATGCTAAAAAGAGCATTGTCTGCCGCTTCTGCATTAAAAAATACTTTAAATATCATTTATATACACAATTGACTGATTAGTGAACCAATTGTGAAGACAAGCAGGAGTCCACAATCTGGTTGAGGAGCAAAACATCTCTGTGTTGCCCGGCTACGTGCCTGTGAACTGAGTTTCCAGTGTATTTATTCTCTCACTTCCCAGCAGGATTTATTTTAAGCCCTTTTCCCTGCTTGGAATGCATCTCTCGAAATTCCACAGTCTTCTGGAAAGAAAAAAAAAACACTGGATACTGGTTTGTACCCAGCAATAGTAAAAATATATATATTTGAAAAAGTATGCACCTGATCTAAAAAAACGAAACAAACCCTCTGACTTCTGGAGGAAAACAAAGTCTCCTGCATCTCTTACCGCTGTCACTGAAGCATCACGTTGAGCTCGAGCCCATGAGACTCATCTCTATGTCGTCTCTGAAGGCTTTATGAGTGCAATGAATTCCTTCATGTGATCCAGATGTTGAACTCACGCGCAGCTGTGGTTGCGCTCGCCTCCCCAAAGCAAACGTGTTTAATGAGCTTAGAGCAGAAAGCTGACTGGGCTAATTGCTCGTTACTGTGTTTTCCCTCTGAAGCTGACAAACCACAGACTGTTACTCGATGCCAAATAAAGAAAAAACCTTTACCTGTCAGTGTGCCGCCGATGGCCGGCCTGCAAGCCGAGAGGAAGACGGCGAGGATGAGGAAGGACCACTTGGCCGCGCTCATGGTGGCCCCTGCTCGGAGAAGGGGCTTCAGAAGAAGAGCAGTCATCTTGGAAACGTCCCCAGACTCCATCACCTCATCTCAGCAGCTCCGATCCCCAAAGTTGTGGTGTGGAGGAGGAAAAAAAAAAGTTGGACTGTGACTCCGGCCGATGCTGCAAGTGTGTGCCGATTATCCACGAATGAACCCAAAAGTAAACCGGACCCCGTCGTTCTCAGTTCCCCTTTTCTTCTTAAAGGAAACGGAACGTAAAAACCGCTCCAAAGCCTCGTCGCTGTTCTCCTTCCTGCTGTTGTTGTGGTTGATCCGGACACTGTCCGCTAAACTTCGCCGCAAGAAGAAAAAGCGCACGACGACAAAACAAAAAGCCGCTCCGAACTTTCCGGCCGCCGATCAACCGAATCTATTTCTGGCAGAACCGAGGGAGTGAAACAACAGTGTGTCCCGCGGTCCGTCGTCTCTCCTGCAGCACCGGTTCCCTCACACTCCCTCATACATTCCCTCTTGGCTCTTTCTCTTCCCTCTTCAAACACGATTCAAATTCCTCAACTCAAAGTTCTTTCCACCCTCCTCCTCCTCCTCTTCTTCCTCCTCCTCCTTCTTCTGAGTCTCCCTCCTTTTCTCAGGGGATGTGAGAAACCCCGCGGCATGCTGATTGTCTCAGCACAACCCCCCCATTCGCTTTTTTAATTACGCAAAGGATCTCAGAAGTTGTAAAATAGTGTAGTTTATCACCCCGTTTCCCGCTGGAAACAACGTGTGTGTGTGTATGTGTGTGTGTGTGTCAGTGGACCAACACAACAGGTAACATTATGTCATGGCAGAGAATAAACGAGACACGTTCAAACTTGTCATCATTGTTTAAAGAGCAGTAACTTCATTTGTTTTACGCACTGGTTTGTAATTCAAGTTCTCACATTACACAGGTTTATTTCACCTGTATGTTTTGTTTATATTTGTTTCTTGACACTAAATACATGGTTTTCCTCTGCTTTTGTCATCATTCTACATATTTAACATCAAAACCTTTTGTTTTATTAAAACAAAAAGGAGTGAAATTAAATGGTTTCTCGAGTCCTTTTGGCTTGATAACCAAAAACTGAGTTTCCTTTTAAAACACGTCAGTCCCAACATTTAATATGTTTCCACCTTAATTTAAACATATCTTATGTACGATAAGGGAGGCTAAGGGAAAGGGAAGATACCTTAATTGCATTCCAGTAAAGTGAAACTATTCTCTTGGTATTTGCATCTCCACATAAACAGCATTGTGCAATCAGACCGAGTTTGAGTTATAGATCTACAGTTTCAGCCAAAACAGCCTGACGCACCATCAGCTGTAGCCTCAATAAAAGCTGCTGTGCCTGATGATTCCCATCAGCAGCGCGGGCTCGCTGTGTTGTTGCAGACTGTGATGTCTGAGGTGATTGTGTGTGTTTAGACGGAGGTGGCGCAGGCTGAGTTCACATACCATTCATGAATAATTGATTTGCTGCGTAGATTCCTGTTTTTTTTTCCCATGGAAAACGATGGGAGGTTTCCGGCGCTCAGGTTGCGAAGACCTGGGTCCCACTGGCCCTTTAAAAGTGGCTCTGTGGACAGTGTTGTGTTCCCAGGGTCTTTAATGGAGACAGAGAGCCAGACTGAGAAAGACCCCATTGTATATGCTCTCTTTTCAATGGGAGCTTGAGCAATGGTGCTCTCGCTGCTCCCAGATAGAAGCACAGAGAGGGAGAGAGGGAGAGAGGGAGAGGCAGGGAGGGAGGAGAGGGGAGGCAAGGAGGGTCACCGAGGGGGTCCTGTACAAGAAAGAGGGGTGTTCTACTCAGAAACACAATGTTTTTGGGGCTGGATGGGCCAGGAAGGAGTGAGTGTTTGGGTTTTGAGGGGGATGGGCCTCGGCTCTGCAGAACCGCAGTGTTTAGGTTATTAGGCCGCACCGAAATCCAGCGAACCTGATTTACCCAACAGCCAGACTTAAAGACTTAGGGACTTTTGGATAAAGTGGATTAACAGAGTTTATTGCTTTGAGTTATAAATCCAACAAGTCATATGGACACCTAGTTATTATGTTTTCTCACAAGTGCAGACTCGCTCATTAGTCTCCACATGGCTGCCGAACAAAACAACCTGTTGCTGTCGGAAATGACTCCCTGTTGGCGGCAGACATGGGAAACTCCTTCCTCCTGCTCTCCCAGCTACACATGCTATCCGTGAGCGAGCACCTTCCTCTCCTTCCTCATCGTCTTCATTCTGCAGCCACACAAACTGCTTCCCCCCGACCTGTTGATCCATCCCGTGGACTTGAATGACGTGTCCTCTTCTGCCCCCTGCTGGTGACACGTGCAAAGCCTTCACACCACAAATGAAAGTTGTTTGTTTGTGGAAGAACATTAAAAGGAGGGCAAACAATAGTGGATGAATAGTTTTCCAGAGAACATGTGCCAGTGGAAATTACTTTTCAATTAAAATAAATCAAATTTGATATAATTTATTACTGTGACAACATATTACAAACCTATTGTTATATCTGCTGCTTTTGAATTTAATTTTATCCAAAGCGACTTACAATAAGTGCATTCAACCGTGAGAATAAACTCAGAACAACAAGAATCAGGAAAGTACCGTTTCTTCATTGAAGTCAAACTACAAAGTGCTCTCAGTGAGAGACATTTGAGTGTAACTAAAGTGTTACTGCTGTGCTACCTTCCTTATTCAAGGTGTCGGCGAAAAAGATGTGTTTTTTAGTTTGCAACGGAAGATGTAGACACTTTCTGCTGTCCTGATGTCAGTTGAAATGATGTCATCAATGCTTTCAAACTAACAGTGCATGGGCTAAGTGCTCACTTGAAATAGTATGATGATTTGTGTAAATGTGAATAAGTAAAGTTAATACTTATTTCTGTTCATGGCCTATAGGCGCCCATTTAAAAGGTCACAATGTAAATGTAAACATAGATGTAAATCTGCAACTCTGTAAGTCCAGATGTAAAAACACAGAAATGAGAAATATTGGTGTCTTTGCAAGAGGTTCAAACTGAGATAAAATAGTCAACAGCTCGTGTTGAAACAGTGAACACATTACATTCTCAATTCAATATGGCTATATTGGCCAATAAATAGTGTTGCAAAAGCATCAAAATACAAAAATACACAATAACATTTATGATACATATTTACACAATTGTTAAATACTGTGTAACTTACTAGAAATATATGACATTTGTCTGAAATTGTCAGAATTGGCATATGAATTCTTGAGCTACAGCCCAAAAAGGTCAGCGTACAGTGTGATGTGTGTGCACAAGATGAGGGAATTCCCTCAAGGTGTTCCTGTGACAGGTGACCTTGACCTTCTACTTTGGACACCGCCCAAAAATCAGACCACTTCATCTGTTTGTTTTGGATTTGTGCTCAATTTAATTTGTGTATATTATATGTTGTTTGTCAAGCCCTCCTCGCCAAAAATGATGTGTGTGTGTTTGCGTGTGTGCGCCTTCATTAGTTCCACCTGTCCCTCGTTAGCTCCTACCTGAGTAGACCTCTTGCTCACCTGTTCCCACTTCCCCAATCACTGCCTTCACCATTTCCTCCATTTTCCTGCACTTTGTCCTCTGGGTTTTCCCACAGGAAAGATTTTCTGCAATAAGCCCAAATATAAATAATACAAATAAAATTCCCAAAGACAAATTTAATTTGCAGTTTAGAAAATATATTAAGAAAATATATCGGGTTGATCTAAACAAGTATGTGTGTCTCCATCAAATTGAGCTTGAAAGTGAACGATATCTTCTCCTGATTCTCTTGAGATGTGACGATTCAGATTCTGCGAAATCAATGAGCCTTCTGGTGTGTTACTGTTTCTCATATAGTTCCCTCTTACATAATGTTATCCTCACTGTGATGAGCGGACACATGCCAAAGACAACGAGTGGTGTTTAATCCCACTTGGATCCATGATTTATGTATATATATATATATATCTTTGCGGCGGCTGCTTGTAGGAGGGCATGCATCCCAGGTCTGAGTAGATTACAAATCTTGCTTGGGCCTATCCACTGCACTGCAACAACAGGCCTCCAGCTGTGCAATAATAATCCCTCTGTTTTAATCTGCTTGAGCGGGGAGATGACCTGTGCCCTGGTCTGGAGGCCCTCCAAGTTCACAGAGATACACATGGGACACTGGTTTGATGAGAGTTTAATGATAAGCTATTACGAATCGTCCATATGTCACGAGGGACAACACAAGCAGAGGCCGAAATCTGTGCGTGCGTGACATCTGGGGATGGCCGCCGTGAAAATCTTCGTGATCTCTCCGGTTGGATTTATCCATCGCTGTTATGATTATTTTGGCTCTCACGCTCGTATGATGTTCCTGTATAAGCGGGGACGGTTCCAAATCCAGTCACAACAGCACGGGTTTAAGGAAGGCCTCAATAGTGGGGATTATTTTCTCTCTCTCTCTCTCTCTCTCTCTCTCTCTCTCTCTCTCTCTCTCCCTCTCTCTCTTACCCTATTTTCAGCATCAAATCAAATGCTCTGCCTGTCATTTAGTCCCTGTTGCTGCGATGAACACTGGCTTGAGCACTGCGGGCGTCCATCGAGGCTTCCTCAGGAAATACGGTAGGCCTGCTTTGTCTCCTTCAGCGACGGGTGATGGGCTGCATCTCTGTCTCACTGTTGTTGGCCTCATGTTTTGTGCTCATTGTTTAACAAATGTTTTTTAAACAGGATTTAATGTAGGTTACTGGAATGCACAGTGTGTTTTTTTTTTAATAGTCTCCCGACACACATATTTCTTTCTAATAGACTGTGTTTGCAGTGTCGCTTGTGTGGTTTCACTGTGCAACTTTCACAAGCAGGCAGCAGGAGATTGTTCTGTGAAATGTTTGATAAAATGGGGAAAAACAACTTCCCTTCCAAGATTAACAACCAAAATGAAAACAAAGTATTACAGTTTCTAAAGGACGTCATCTTCATTGGAAAAAATTACAATTTAACAGTCTCATATTTCAGACTTGTGATAATATATTTAGTGGTATTCATTCCTCTGAGAACAAACAATGAGTGGACATGAATACTGCCTCAACTCAAAGATGAGTAATATCAATCTGAGAGTCACTTTGTGCGATACAATCGCTCCCAGATGTTTTTTATCTTTATATTACCAGAATAACGTGATGTTCACTCTCAAAGCCAAGTGCAGGACTCAGCCAACATATCGTGTCTTTGTGCTTGTGTTACATCTGTTTCATATCTCCATCGGGTTTATTTGATAGTGGCGTCATGGTGCTCAAGGGACTGAGGCAGACAATACAGTTTACTAGCAATGTCAGCCTGGACACAAAAAACCTCTCTCTTTTAACTGGGCGACAAATAATAAAATGCTGTAAGAACAATGTTGTGTAACGCGAAATCTATGAAGTTGTTTCCAGGTAGATGCCATGACACTGCGGCCTCCTTTACCTCCATCTCGCTCCTTCTCCCTTTGGCAAAACCTTTCACACATACATGCAGCTCTGAGCGCCTTACTGTCTACTTCTGGTTTACATGTTTCCACGTCGTATTTCAGCCCAGGTGCAGTTGCTTTTTGCCCATTTGCTTGTTTCTGGTGTCAAATGCACATTTGAACACTGACGCTGGTGCACTGGGTCATACTGTTGCTTTACAGCAAGCGGGCCCGGGTTCGGCTCCTGGTCCAGGTGGTTTTTCTGTGTGGAGTTTTGCATCTTCTCCAAGTGTCAGTGTGGATTCCCAACACACATTTAGGTTAATTGGACTGTAAATTGCCGGTCGGTGTGAATGGTCTCTATATGTAACCTGCCTTCGCCCAATGACAGCCGGGAACGGCTCCAGTGGCCTTCGACCCTGAAGTAGATAAGCGGTTTACTGCAGATTATTTCATGCTAAATAATTTCATATTGTGTTCTACAAATGCTATGTACAATTGTGTGCTGTTGTGTTGTCGTGTCGTGCGTTGTACGTAATCACCCAAGAATCCAAAAGCAGAAAAACAACAAAACTAAAACAGCCTCTGCTTCTCTTGCTTGGCGGCAGGGGGCTTCATGTTTAAGCAGTGGAAGGAGAAGTACCTCGTGCTGACCCTGGAGGGAAGCCTGCTGGTGTGTCGCGACGCAGAGTCCCCCCCGGACCAGGTGGTCGTACTGCAGACCCACTGCGAGTCCATCGCAGAGGGTCGGGAAATCCTCGACCTGCCCAGGTTGCCTCCAGGGGCCAGGAGGGACTGCTGCTTCGCCCTCATCCTGCCACAGAGCAAGTTCCTGCTGCTTCTCTGCGAAAACCCAGATGACTGCAAGTGCGTCTCTCTCTCACACACAAACACAGAAGCAAACACACACACACAAAACAAACACAAACAGGATTCATGTCCTTTGCTCCACTCATTATCAGACATTATTGACACCTGTCTCCTTTGTCCCACTCACTATCAGACATGTTTACTGCAGAGGGGTAACAGGTCGGGGACAACCTGTATGACTCTGCAGGCCTGGATCTGGTTCAAATATAATGACTGGCCTTTTTCTTTTTTTTACTTTCACAGTCTGTGGCTGAACTTTATCAGAAAAGTGAGAGAGGTGAGTCCTTAGTTTTGACCTGACCCTTGTCCTCCTGCAAGCGACGCTCGTCTTCGTCTCAACACCTCGCCTCTCATTTCTCGTAGTGTGTTGAATATGTTTCTCATAATATCTGAAAAGAATGTTCACAAACATGTACTAACTGCAAACGTGTTATTATTCCTATTGCAAAGGGCGTAATGTCCCCCATGACCCTGCAGAGACAATGCAGCATCACCCCCTGCATCACAGACCGAGACCCGCTGCCCGACTCCTCCAGCGACAAAGACCCCGGGTCGCCCAGGTTCACCGAGGGCACCCCTCCTTTGTCTCGGGTCATGGAGCGCGGAGGCTCCTTCAGAGACGGAGGCCAAAGCCAAGGTCCGCCATCAGGTCATCCAGATGTAACGCCAGCCAGCATGTCCATGTGGGGCCTATCTGGTTTAAATTTGGGCTGCAGACAAGGGTCCCAAGTGGGTTTGTCTGCAGTTTCCACAGTGGCCTCACCTGTGTTTGCCCATACGGGTTTCAAGTTGGATTATTCTCCATCTATTAAATAGTAGGGTCATGGGGTTTTGGTGGTGGTTAGAGTCTTGGAAATGTCAAAGATTAGCAATAAAATTGATTAGATTGCATTAGTATGTTTCATGTAGTGTCAAATACTACCTCTGGACACGTTCGTGGCCAAAAAGGCCTCATTGACTTCCGTGAGAACCACATCTTTTAATCTCACTGTCATTGCAATATAAAACCATAAAAAACGCTAATGCAATCAAATCAATGTTGTAGCTAATCTTTAACATTTCCAGGACTTTTATCACCACCAAAACCCTATCACCTACTCTTTATTATATGGAGAATAATCCAACTTGAAACCCATATGGTCAAACACAGGTGTGGCCACCGTGGAAACTGTGGACAAACCCACTTGGGACCCTTGTCTGCAGCCCACATATAAACCTTATGGGCCCCACATGGACATGCTGGGGTTGCATTTAGAAACAAAAAGATAAACACAACACAACATACAGAAGTTTATTTAAAAACAAATGAGTCAAAAAGACACAAAAGAGTCAGAGTGGGGGTTGATATCATTTTGATGGATGTTAATGGAGACTTGATGAACTCGGCTGATATTAGTGTCCATGCCTGGATGCATCACAAATCTGTTTTTTGACTTCCCCAGCCGGTGGACCCCGGCGGACCCTGCGCAGCGTCTCCGTGGCCCCGCCTCACCGCCAGTCAGATTGCCTTCGCCACGGCAATAGCAGCGATGCCCGGGCGGTGAGGGCGGTGTGCCTGCTGATGGGAGGGGCGGCGGCCTCCTCCGCTCTGGGCTACCTCAACTCCTGCTCCCCGTCCTCGCCCCTCGCCAGCAGAGCCCCGGAGATCGCCCACGGCGCGGGGGGCTTCTCCGAGCTCCCCGCGGGGGGCTCCTTCCACGCCTGCAGCCAGGACGTCGACTCGCCCCACTTCAACAGCTTCGACTTCGAGGGGGACTCCGACTTTGATGCGTTTGACTGTGGAGGATTTGCTTTTTAGAGAGAGAGAGAGAGAGAGAGAGAGAGAGAGAGAGACCCTTTCTTCTCATCCTTTTGTTGGTATTCCCTTTTATAATACAAGGGCATTAATTAATCACTCGTTACTGACGGGTCTCATGCATACATTCATGAAGGTCTTCTTCCTGGCCTTGTGCCCATGCTCCTCAGGTAAATCATTCATGACCGTGACTCTTGAGCACTGTCTGTGTTGTATCAGTCTTTCCACGCCACGGGGCGGCTCGAGGCTCATGGTAATGAATCCAGACAGCCACTCGGGTGTTGATGAGGATATTTGAGTCTTTTGAACAGTTGTGTTTCTCCGCTCATTGTCTCTTATCGCGTTAATTGTTAATTTGTTAAAGTGTTAATTTTCTACTTTTGATTTAGTTTTTTTTAAGTTTGTCCTATATATATATATTCTCTCCTCATCCTTCTCTCCATTTTATTAGGACTTTGCTTTTGTCCCCACTTTCAGAAACCCCCATGACCCACCCGTCTCTGCACATGACCTTACATGAAATGCATTTCAAAGGTGAGCTCTAAATAAATCCTACTGTCACCCTGACCGTGCATTTTTTTCCTCTATACATCCATCTGCTGCTTGCTGGCTGGTGCAACCGAGCGGCAGACTGCTGGGCCGAGGTTTGGAGAGGAGGGATGGTGTGTGGTGTCTCAGTTTTTACACCAGAATGGCCGATATGAGCTGGGATCAGCATCGTGCTCACAAACGCTGAGTGCCAGATGCAACAAGTCATTCCTTGGTCAGATACAAGAAAATATGTTCCCTTGCTGCTCAATATTTATATAATTGCCAACCAGGCCAAACAGACAATTACCCTGGTGCCCGGCCCCTGGAAGGAACAAACTGTGTGGGTTTGCAAACTCAGTCACATGCTAATTATTTATGAGTACACAACTGAAGTAGGGATTCAGATGAAATGTCTTGGGTGTTGGGCCTCTGTCTTTAAAGATTTTAAATTAGCTCTAAACAGCAAATGCTCCCAGCCAATAAAAACAAATAAGCAAAGGAAAAGTACACAGTCACGTGACTTGTGCAGCATTGTGACCCATGTCCCAATGCAGCACTCCCTCTTAACTCCCTCCTTATAAAAGCAACAACATTCAGATGAAACATTCAGATGAAAAGCAGCATTCAGACGTGAACAAAAGGAGAGAGCTGCCGACCAACAAAGAGTCCAAAAGCTGAAGCGAAAGGAGAGTTATGGACTTTTCTGCGACTGCGGTCCTGGCGGGGCTGATCTTAGCTCTGCTGTGGTTGTTTAGCGTCAGACACAGCAGGAAGGATCGTTTGCCCCCAGGACCCTTTGCGCTTCCTCTCATAGGAAACCTGCTGCAACTGGACAAACATGCTCCTGCTAAAAGCATCCTCAAGGTAAGAATCTATTAGGCAAAACTGACATTGATTTAATATTGTGTAACACTTAATCCCGTAATCTGAGATGTCTTTATTTTGCACAAAAAAAGTAGTGTAACCGAGCGTTTCTTATACACTACACTGTGTAGTCATAAGAAAATAAGAAAACGATGCTCCTTTGTGAAGCCAAGCCGACAACTACTTTATTATCGTCCTCTTTCTCATTTTTTACCACCAACATTTTCCCTCGCACCTTTCCTTCCGCTTTCCTCCTTCCAAAATAAAAGCCGCGGAAACACAGTAGAATAGCTTACATATCTCCCCTCCTCCTGCTTGACACGTGCCCGTTTCAAAATACACCAAAATGTATTGCATGCAACATTTCCCTCGCACCTTTCCTTCCGCTTTCCTCCTTCCAAAATAAAAGCCCCGTAAACACAATACAATAGCTTACAGTAGTTCAATTGCAGACTGTTTCATGACTAACAAACGCTCTCTTCTTGCAGTTGAGTGAAACCCATGGTCCCGTGATGACTGTCCACCTGGGCTGGCAGCGGCTGGTTTTTCTGGTGGGATATGACGCGGTGAAGGAGGCTCTGGTGGACCAGGCAGACGACTTCACAGGCAGAGCGCCACTGCCATTTCTGTTCAAAATGACCAGGGGCTACGGTGACTTCCTTTCAATGGTTTCCGTGCGTGCATGTCTTGGGCTCCAGTTGGTCCACAAGCGGTACATTTATTTATTTTTGTTCAGGTTTGGGGATCAGCAACGGAGAGCGCTGGCGCCAACTGCGACGTTTCACTCTGTCGACCCTGAGAGACTTTGGGATGGGACGCAAGGGGATGGAGGAGTGGATCCAGGAGGAGAGCACACACCTGAAGGCCCGCATGGAGTCGTTCAAAGGTGAGTTTGCGGTTGTTTTGAGAGCACACTTTGACGCAGGGTTAATAGGAAAGGGGATTATTGCACTCCGTCAGAATGAACTGGAGTTCTTCCTTTCCTTTCCCTCTATGTCAAATGACGGTGCAGAAAGAAAAAAAAGACAAAATATCTTATACTGGAGAACTGAAACACACTGAGAAGAAAAGAAAACACCTTGTGCACATGACATATAGGTCTGAATAGGGTCAAATGGTGCCTTCACAGAAATAAAGGAACATGAAATAGTTGGTCAACAGAAGGGAGAGTGTGTACTGTTGTGCTTTGTTGGATTGGTGGATGTGTTTATCTCTCTTGCTTCAGCTGCCCCCTTTAATCCTTATCTCTATCTGATGGTGGCTCGTGCAAAGTAAACACAGAATATGTTACGTAACCTACTACACCAGTAAAGCTTCATTGACAGCTTAGAGATACCAAATACAGCATTTTAAACTGCATTTAAAGGCGCTATGTCCGGGATTGGCAGCATTTTGATGCCGATCTCAACAGAAATCCACATGGCAACAGCTGAGGTGCCGGCTATCGCTGCTAACAGCGCTAACGGCGCTAACTATGGCAAAAGGGCTTGCTGAGCTAACAGTTTACCGAAGGGAGAACCGAGGGGGTCCAGCTAGGCCTTCTCTGCAGGCCTAAACAGAATCACAAAGTTATAGCTATTTTCTCATTTAATGTTTTTTCCACAAATACACTACATGTATTATAATTATTTTTCCCTATTAGCTTATTTTCTCATTGCACAGCGTCTGTCTTCCTCTGTTGCTCTGCCTTCAGCCTGCAGCGCTGCTTTCAGTGGCGCTGACATGAACTTCCATGCAATAAAAGCCTGCATCCAGCCCAGTTATGCTAACAAAGAATGGAGAAACTCAGATTACAAATTAGCGTCAATGTCAATATTTGTGGGAATTTAAATAAGATTCAAATCTTAAAATGCTTGTCACAGAGAGATTTGCGCCTGTGCTTTCAAGCTAAATGCTTTAAGTATTGGCAGAACGCAAGAAAAAAAAGGTAATAGATGCAACTTTGTCTCTCAGGTCACTGTTGATGCTTTAACACAGGTGGTTGTTAAAACGTCCAATTCAAAAACCCCAGTTAAAAAAACAAATTTACAATAACCTCAGCGGATTTTCTGATCAGTACCTTTTTTAATAGATGATTCCAATTACATTTCCTTCGTCTTTTCCAGAGACGCCTTTTGACAGCACGTTCTTGCTGAGCCGCACTGTGTCCAACGTGATCTGCTGTCTGGTGTTTGGTGAACGCTTCGGTTACGAAGACAAGAAGTTCCTGCACCTCCTGAGCATCATATCTGATATGTTAAAGTTCCTAAGCAGCCCTATTGGTCAAGTAAGCGGCTGATCGTCCATCGTTTCCAAGTCTGGTTTTCACATTATCTCACATAAACAATATTTATAACCATCCCACAGTTGTACAACATCTTCCCCTGGCTCATGGAGCGTCTGCCCGGCCCGCAGCACGCTTGTTTTGCCAAAGGTCAGAAGTTGATAGAGTTCATCGACATGAAGATCCAAGAGCACAAAGAGACACTGGACCCCAACGCCCCGAGGGACTTCATTGACTGCTTTCTCATCCGAATCAATCAGGTGGGACGTTTGGATTTGTTCAGGGAACACCAGGCCACCACATCCTGGACTTTCATGCTAAAGCTCCTGTAAAATACTTTTTCATATATATCTGCTAAGAATGTTTAAAATTTCTGGAATAAAACTGTAAAATGATTCAAATCATGATCCAATTCTAACAAAGCAAATGCCCAAGTGGGCTTTTCCCATCTGTTGCCAGCGTTTAACACTTTGATCTCTCAGCAAAAGGACAATCCTACAACCGAGTTCTTCCACGAAAACTTGGTCTCCACAGTGTTGAACCTCTTCCTGGCAGGAACGGAAACCACCAGCTCCACCATCAGATATGCCCTCAGTGTGCTGATCAAATACCCAAACATACAGGGTAGGTCCCTGAATGGAGGACACAGTCGTCTTACTGAACCAGTTCTACATCCAATGTTTGTTTGTTGTATGTCCTGTGCAGAGAAAATGCAGAAGGAGATTGACGGTGTGATTAGACAAGGCTGTAGTCCCAGCATGGAGAACAGGAAGTCCCTCCCCTTTACGGATGCGGTTATCCATGAGGTGCATCGCTTTCTGGACATTATCCCGTTCAGCCTCCCTCACTACGCACTCCATGACATCTCTTTTAGGGGTTTCACAATTCCCAAGGTATTGACAATCACAAGATATAATATTCATTAGAGCGAGAGAAGAAGGCATTATTACACTAGCATCATGTCTTGTCTCAATAGGACACCATTATTGTTCCCTTGTTGCACTCTGTGCTGAGAGAGGAAAAGCAATGGGCGACTCCCATGTCCTTCAATCCCCAACACTTCCTGGACCAGAATGACAACTTCAAGAAAAATCCTGCTTTCCTGCCTTTTGCTGCAGGTAAAAACACTGTCATCAGTTAATAATACATCATTACCAACCCTGTACGGATCAGTTTTTTTTACGAAAGAGTTGGGTTTGTGAGTGCTTTGCCCTTCACTAATGGTTCATGTGATTGTGCCTCCTCACAGGGAAGAGAGCCTGTGTTGGCGAGTCTCTCGCTCGTATGGAGCTTTTCATCTTTCTGGTGTCGCTGCTGCAGAACTTCACCTTTTCCTGCGCCGGAGGCCCCGACAGTATCGACCTTGTTTCAGAGTACAGCAGCTTTGCCAATGTGCCTCGCAGCTACCAGATCATCGCCACGCCGCGGTGAGCCGAGGCGCTCCCGTCGGGCCTTCTGTCATCGTGGTGATGAAGAAGAAACTTGCTGCAATCTGATGATGAATGAGGAGCAGGCCCGACTGCACTGCAAGGTACTCACTTATCAAAGAGTTGGAAGACTTTAACATATTTCATTTTTGCATTTTGCAATATATCAGAAAACCAAGACTTAGAAATAAGCAATTATATAAATATCAGGGTCTTGAAGACATCAAATGTGTCGTCTTTGTTAAAAACTTTGTAAAAACTCTGCCTTTAAATTAAAGTCATAACAGAGAAAAATGAAAGTCATTGGAAATCTTAACATTTTCATTTTGTTTACATATTAGATTTAAAGGTTTTTACAGATGGAATTTTAGAGATATATATATATATATATATATATATATATATATATATATATATATATATATATCTCTCTCTCTCTCTCTCTCTCTCTCTCTCTCTCTCTCTCTCTCTCTCTCTCTCTCTCTCTCTCTCTCTCTCTCTCTCTCTCTCTCTCTCTCTCTCTCTCTCTCTCTCTCTATATATATATATATATATATATATATATATATATATATATATATATATATATATATATATATATATATATATATATATATATATATATATATATCTCATGAAACTTTCCCAGTTCTCATAACAAGACAATTATTTTAATTGTTTGGATGTTTTATTTCAAAAGGAAGATATGTTATGGATGCAAAATAGCCCAACATCTTTAAATAAACCTGTGCTTGTATAGCTTACCGCAAGTGTGCCTGTTCATCACTATTGTTATTGTACATAAACTAAATTGCAAAGTTGAAGCAAGCCTTGACAGGAGATTGCAAATGCTGTGCAGCTCAACAGTCAACCCAAACCTGACCAGGTGTGATGTCACCACGGGCTGTTGGGCATGAATGTCATCAAACCAACTCAAAGCCTTTAAGTCTGCTGCTCGGCCTGCTTTCTCAGAAGGAGTAGGAATGAACCTTTGCCTGCTGCCAAAGGGTCCTGGGATCTGAGCCCACTGAGGCCTGAACCATCACTGCTCGCCTGAGAAAGCTGTGTTCAGAGATGCCGTCCACTCACACCACTTTGATGCAGAAAAGTCCACTTTGCGCTCTGTTCTGTCGACGTTTCTCCACCAGAGAGCACTCGTTCAACAGCTAACAGCCTCAAACAGTATTTTCAATGTGTTGACGTCTTCAGCTTCTTCTTGAATTGCGAGAGTTGTTTTGGCCATTTGTTTATTAGGACTTCTCACATTTTGGGGAAGAGATTATGACGCACATGATAAAAACATAAAAAATAATAATTTCTGAATGTATATAATGTGCACACATTTACAATATGTGTACGTTAATCATGCTTTTGTTAATTCTGTATGTGTTTATAATAAAATCAGGAAATAAACATGAGAAGAAAATAGTGTTGACTGACCGTCTTGTTCAACGGGTTCATCCTAAAATGTTAAGTAACCTCTTCAGTTATTGTCATAAACAGCACAAAAAAAGCATACTTTTACACTGGTGACTTTCATGATCTGTTTATCTGTTTGATACCTGACGCTTGCTGTATTTTTTTGGTACTAAAGGTGTGTTGCCAAACCTGCAGCTGTAAACTATTGTTTGTCATGTAAATAATATTAAGTGACAATCTCAACAAACATGACAAATTAAAATACACTTTTTATTACCGTCACACCAAGGATATTATTCAAATGATTGCGCAAAACCATACCACAAGCTCCCCCCTCTCTCTCTAAATGTTGGGCAGGTGATATTTATGCTTCACCTGCTTCTTAACATCCGGTGCTGGTGAGATGTTGCTGTTTGGTAACTGAGGCAGGTACTGAGCCTAAAGGGAAGAGAGGAAGAGAGAGTTGGAGTGACTGACTGTGTCGGCGAGAGAAGCTGTGACTCTTCAGCGTTCACGGCTTGTACGTTTAGGCTCACGGGGTTTTTATTTGGCGCTTACCCCTGGCTGTCTGCGGCGGGAGCCCTTGTCGTGTCGTCGTCCCGGACGCTCGCCCTCGCGGCCCCAGTTGGCTCCTTCCTCCTGGAAGTACGGCAGCTCCAGCAGCTCCTCGCAGGACAGCCGGAGCGAGGGGTCCATCACCAGGCACGACTGCTCACACGAAGACGCATAGATTTATATATATATATATATATATATGAGCCGGGCTCTGTCACTCATGAACACAGCGTACCTTCATAACGTGGAGGGCGTGAGGAGACACGCCATGGAAGCGCTTTTCCAAAGGCTCCTGGGAGCAAAAATAAACGGGGAAGTAAGAACATCAACCGCGCTCCATCGGTTCACTCTTGAGAACATGTGGCAGCCGGGTTCGTACCGTCGTGTCGGGTTCAGGGATACTGACTCCGCTGAAGAAGACGTTGGAGCGGAAGACCTGCTGGTGGCGAGGGATCAGGTCACCTGGGGTCAGAGAGGAGATCATCAACATCCGTGTGTGTGTGGTAGAAAATAGTTCCCTGTCACTTCAAGCATATATTTGATATTTATTTCTATATCTTCTGCAGAATACGTTGCACAGCCCTTTTTGATCTCTGTGAGGGAAACTTCTGTGAAAACATCTGTGTGAGTAGTAAATGGTTTGCAAACCTGAAGACTCCAAAGCAACCTCTAAATAAATAAATAACTATGCTATACTGATTTTCTTTGTAGTGTTTTTTATACGAAACCCACCAGAGCGAAGCAAGAAGGAAATCCAAAGTCCAAGTTTCCTGTTCAGTAAACGTTTCTTCAGAGCGCTTTCACACCTAACCTGTTTGAGCGAGTAATCTAAACGGAGGCCGCTTGCAAAAGTCTGCTTTTGGGCGAACCGGTGCGGTTTCTTTCAGGCGTGTCAGCAAAGCAAACCAACCACAAGATTTAATGATGAATTAAAACAAATGAACTGCTGATTGTGGGAACTGTTAAAGAGCAACCGGTCCGTTTTGTTGTTGGCTCGTGTGACTTGCTGCCAGTAGGAAACAGTGGAAATGTGAGTGAGCGTTGGAGAGAAGAGAGCTGGCGTTGTCAGAGTTTGTTGTGTTGGAGTACAGAAAGCGTAGCGTAGTGTTATCGAGAAGATTTTCAATGTGAGCTTTCAGAACGAGACTTCTCAGAGCGAGGCGCACATTTCCTAACCGACCGGATCAAGAGAAAGCTAAAGAAACAGGTTTTATTTCTTCTAACACAAATCTGAGCCTGTCAGTGGCAAGAGGAAGCCCTCAACGTGAACTACATTGACGCTGGGGAGTTCCCAGATTACGTTGCAGTCTGTTTGGCGCCTGCAGCGTTCTCCTTCGATACAGAACCAATATCTAACATTTGTCCCTGTTAGCCCCGTTTGACGCGAAGACAATGAAAAATGAGTCCAGTCCGGGTTGAAAAAGGACCAAAGAGACTCTTTTGACAACGCAACGTCGCATGCGAGCGGGACAACGTGGCCTCTCAGTGTACCTAGAGTTTTTCGGATGAGGTAGAGCTGGTCAACGTCGGACTTCCCGGGCCACAGCGGGTTTCCGTGCAGCAGCTCGGCGAAGACACACCCGAGGGCCCAGACGTCCACGGGGGGCCCGTACTGAGTATCCCCCACCAGCAGCTCGGGGGCCCGGTACCAGCGGGTCGCCACGTAGTCCGTGTAGTCATCCTCTGGTCCTGCTGAGTATGCAGACGGAGATGACATGTAGGGACACGCGTGCACTTAGGCGCTGAATAATGAACACCAAGGAACACGGACGTTGTAGAGGAAGCGATTACAAGGCACGCTGAACTACTGCATGTTAACGTATGGGAACATAACACGCGAAACCCGAGGCAGGACGGGTGAACAGAGACACCCTCGCTGGCGGAGCGGCCCTACTATGCCATGCTTTCATTGGGACGTTGAAAGTGAGGAGGCCATTCAGCTGCCGTGTTGAATAAGTCATTAGAAGCAGATTGACATTAAATGCACTCGCTGCCCGGGTTGACCTACTCAGAATGCGGGCGAAGCCGAAGTCGCAGAGCTTGATGACTCCGGTTTTGGTGAGGAGGATGTTCTCTGGCTTCACATCGCGGTGGATGCACTGCAACACAAACGCTCGGCATTAAAGATTTTGGCAACGTGATACACAGTCTCTTAGTGACAGAGAGAGAGAGAGAGAGAGAGAGAGAGAGAGAGAGAGAGAGGCTTGTATTGAGGCTGACGGAGGAGGAAGAGACCTGGAGGAACAAAAGCAAGAGATCAGAAAGCTGTGCACATTTCAATATTGAAACTCAACACTGCATTGTAGTCACTGAGACTTAGATGAGTCCTGTTGGGGTGTGTGTGTGTGTGTGTGTGTGTGTGTGTGTGTGTGTGTGTGTGTGTGTGTGTGTGTGTGGGGTGGGGGTGGGGGGGGATCTCACAGGTGAATTTGTGGGGTGAATCTATGGATATATATATATATATATATATATATATATATATAGAGAGAGAGAGAGAGAGAGAGAGAGAGAGAGAGAGAGATTTTTCAATATTTATGTGTGTATGTGATAAACATGGAGTTCATTATTTAATCTTTTATTATATATATATATATATATATATATATATATATATATACACACACACACACACATATATATATATATATATATATATATATATATATATATATATATATATATATATATATATATATATGATCAGGCAAAAATAATAAAAGATTAAATAATGAACTCCATGTTTATCACATATATATGTTTTATATATGTATTAATTTGGTTTATTAAGAATTTGCTGCTCATATTTAATGTTTTTTTCTCATAACATTTGAAAATAACGATTGAAATAAACGTCAGTATAAGATTGCTCTGAATGAAAAAATAAAATGTCTGAATGATATGATCTTCGAGTCAGATGTACTATGGGAGTTATTTGTTGCTGTAGTTATTGATCCTTTCCAAAACATGGCAGACAAAAAACAGTATTAATGTTTACATTCTGTGCAAAACCAAACGCTCTTTACTCAGGTCCATGATAAAAATGTACTGACATTGTGCTTGTGGCAAAAGTTAACGGCTTGCAGAGTCTGCCACACGATGCTCTTCAGCTGAGCCTCCTGGACCCTGCAGAGGACACACAGAGGAACAAAACAAACCTTTTACTGGCCGTGTTTTCCTTGTCTATTATTAAAAAAACAGAAGTGGTGCTTTATGCAGCGCGTCTAGTCACCCGGGTAACCTTAGGCCTATCTCTAACAGCAACGGCGCCTTTGTTTCCAGGAGCAGCTAGAGTTTCTGCTGCAGCCTGGTGGGGAAAACGCTCCGATAGCAAACGTGTCCGTGGCTTGCTCTGTGACTTCACATGACAAAAACTGAAAGTCTCCTCTTGTGACTTTAGACCTGCGTGAATTGGAATAAAAAGAAGCATTTCCCCTAAATATTTAGCGTCAGACTCGGCCGTCCCTCCCTCTCCCCGCTGCCAACTTTTCGTTTTCTCAGATTTCTGGCCCACGGTCTTAACTCCCTCTTTGTAATTCACCTTTCTGCTGCCCTCCTCTCGTCAGCGGTACTCTTTACAGGTACAAGTACACAAAGTGAGTTCTATGCTGTAAAGAGAGGCACACTTGGTGGAAGCAGTAGTCAGATCCTTTATTTAAGTAAACGTACCACAATGTAGAAATACTCTCGGACAAAAAGTCATCCATATTGTGGCTTACTTAAAAGGTACAGTGCGTAACATTTAAGGGAAGTATTAGTGGAAATGGAATATGACGTTCATAACTTTGTTAGTGTACACTAATTAGAGAAGAGAAACCAGAGTCAAATTCAATGTACGTGAAAATGTACATGGCCATTAAAGCTGATTCTGATGAAAACAAAGTTATGAACACTAATCACTTGAATCTTGAATTGTCGTGTTTTCGTTATCTCAGAATAATCTAGTCACATCTCGCCGCTCCTCTTCCTCGGAGTCCGCCATGTTGCACCTCCGAGTTTCTACAGTAGCCCAGAAAGGACAAACCGAACCCTGGCTCTAGCGAGACCCTTTAGCGTTTTCTCCTTACCTGAAGGCCACCGTAGGTCTTCAGCCGTCCCTCCGAACTACGGTGGCCTTCAGGTCACACTTCGTAGAAGCTATTTGTCTGATATTAGTATTTAGTTAATTCATTCACAAGTGGTATTGTTTAATTATTCGAGTTGTTTGCTTATTTAGGTTCCATTTTTGTATGGATTAGGATCAAATATTTTTCTTTTGATAGTTTTTACTTTAATTATTTGTTATTGTCTAGATATACTTAGTCTCGTGGTTGTTTATTTGTAAATTGGGTAATGCTGTGGGCACATGTAAGAGGCAGGTACAGGACCAGCATGCACCTGGGTTAGGCCTATGTTTTTTTTAGCAGTGCCGGAGAGGCAACACCAGGAGTTCCTGTGATGTTTTGTTTGTTTGCTTGATTTGTTTCGTTAAATAAATGACCATAAAAACAGAATCCTGCATGGAGAATGCAATTTAGGATGTAGTGGCATGAATGGGTAAAAGTACTCGACTAAAGTACAAGTGTCTCAAAAGTGGTTTTTTTTACGTCATTAGGAATGTAAATGACAATTGTCATTAATGTTTAAAAAGAGATAAAACAGATTCTGAAGAAGCTGAGATGGAAGGATTGCCTTCAGGTTTCTAGGTGTGCGGCCTTCAGCGTCTCCAACACAGACTCACATGGCTGTGTGTGTGTGTGTGTGTGTGTGTGTGTGTGTGTCACACCTACCCTCGAGGGTGTTTGTCCAGCTCATTGAGGACCGTCTGCTCGCAGAACTCGAACACCAAGTGGAGCCTTCTTTTCCTCCTGAAGACCTCCAGCAGGTTGACTAGATTCACGTGTTTCAGCTGCTGCGGGCCGACACAGACGTGGTTGTTGGACACTGTTTTTAGCGCCAAAATGTTGGAGGAATTACTTAAATAAACCTACAGAGGATCTGAAGCCATGCTGTTTTGGTCTGGTTCTTTTTTTGTCTTCAAAATTGCTCCCACTTTTATATACAAGTTCAGACTTTTCTTTCATTCGGTCTTTTTTAAAGAGTGTTTTCCAAAAGGTGAAATGTCTATAAAGCTCCTTAATGCTGTCTAATTCTACCTGCATGACCTCACGATGTAACAAAAGATCACACGCGCCTCACGTGCGCGCAGTGCCCACTCCGCGGTGTTGGATGTGAGGCTCAATACTCGATACTGTTCTCACCTTCAGCATGCGTATTTCTCGCAATGCAATCTTCTTGATGACGGGGTCGTCTTCGGATTCCACGAACTTCTTGATGGCCACTATCTGGCCCGTGTCCCGGTGTCTGCACTTGAACACCACGCCGTACGAGCCCTCGCCGATTTTGGCCAGCTTTTCATATTTCTCCATTGGCGGGGTCAGCGGCTGGCACCTTGGTGAAGAGAGAAGACAACAGCTCTGGCGCTTCACTGAAAAAGGGAACGGAATCCCCGAAATAATAACGTGGCATTAGTGCGCATGTCTATTTCCTTTGGGGTTTGCAGTCACTTAGCAAAATTGCTTCAATGAATTGTATATTTCTTTTCTTACCCGGAGACACCCGATGGAGAATTTCACTAAAGCAATTCACGCGCACCAGTCACCACCGTTTGAAGAAGTGTGCACGAGAGGCGCGCTCACCTGCGCAGATTCTGAACGGGTCTCTTCCTCACCGACAGGTCCGCGGGTCTGCGGATTTGTCCATCGAAAGTCCGCAAAGCTGCATGTTCATGGGCTCAGTGCACAGCGTGAGTTGAGCAGACGGTCCCTCCCTCCGTCCTCCCGCCGTGTGCGTCGTCCCCTTGGCAACCTTCTCCGGTTTGGAGGCGGGGGACTTCAATCGGACTTTAACCTCTTCCACTCCCCGAGGCTCGCTCACGCAGACCACGTCAATAGCCGTGTTTGATACCCCAGCATTCAAGAAACACCCATCTTTGTCAAGAAAACATCGATTTTAGTATTTAAGAGGAGCCTAAACACACTCAGGATACACCTGACTTTAGAGTGGATGTGCTAGCGGGTGTTAGCATGGAGCTAGCGGCTTCGAAGAAGGCAAGAACTTTTATTAAAAAACATTGGACATTTAACATGAGACTTCAGGCTTTCTAACGACGTATTGCATATGCAAATTTTGCTTTCCTGGGCCCTACACAGTCATGCGTAAACGGAGCCACCTGCATTCTTGCGCGTGTGCTATTACGCACAGCCAGTCTGCTGCTTACAGACACCACACATTTACAATTTACAACTGTTCAATTGATTTTTGGTATTACCACAAACATAGACCAAGGTGTATGCGTAACTGTAATAACCACTAATAACAATGCGAAATATAACTTGACTTAAGTGGAGCAGGTGCTTTAACATTCTTTTTGAAGCTCCACTTGTTTTGTTTTTCATGAAAAAACAACAACACTGAAGGTCAAACTGTTCTATCTTTTTCTTAGTTGAGGCTGGTGATAGTGTTGCAGCCCTATACTGTCAACTTGTAAACTCATGCGTTACACTGTTGTTTAGTTTGGGTAGTTAGGGAGAGTTTGGAGAATTATAATATGCAAAGTAAGTGACGAAAGCTGCCAGACAAATGTAGTGGTGTAAAAAGTTGAATAAAGGGTAATGAAGGAGAATGAATGAAAGATAAAACGTAAAGAGAAAAGAGAAAATGCTCTAGGAGTGTGTGAAAAGAAATAAAGTGGTTGTGTGATATAAACTTAATTATGCACACACAGGATTACAAGTATACGTTTAGTATGTTGTCTATCATCGTGTGTACACATATTTAGTTCTGTTAAGGCGCTTACGCTTTGTCTCTACAAAGAATCGCACAAAAAGCTTCACTTTATGCCTTGTGTTTTTCCAGAGATGTGCTCTTAAGTGTCTTGGAACAAAGTCATCCAGCATAAAAAAAATACATACAAATAACTTCAGAAATGTTAGTCAACTCAGACCAAATCGATCGATTTGTCAACTAATCAACTCTTCGACAAAATAATAGAGAAGGAAGACCCGTATTTGACCTTCCTCCACCCTAAATACTGTTATAATAGTCCTGTGCGTTTGTAATGCACAATTATTTTGTGGGAAGAGAACATGTGTGGATCAGAGAAAGACTTGAAGCTCATCAGAAGGCTTTCAAAGTCTGTCCTGTGGCCACCAGGCGGCAGCACGCACCCACCACCGCTCCCACAGACCAACACACACACACACACACACACACACACACACACACAAGTCACAGTAATACGTTTTGATGGTTGAAAGCCTCCCTCATAGTAGTCTCATACCGGTGTAATTCAAAGCAATAGGAGCCATAGTGCTGCTGGCACTGAGGGACACACTCAGTGGTGTCTTTGTCTGAGCGATCGCTGTTTTCTGTTGTTATCATTGCTTGTATTTTAGGGGGTTTTTGTCTTGAGTTTCCCTTTACTAAATGTCACCGTTTGTGGCCAGTGTTTTGATGAATAGCTCATTCTTCGTAACTGTCGCAGTGAATCGAAGACAATAAACAACCTGGGGAAACACTGTTGGGCAAATCCTAATGAAAAAACCCCCACCAAAGCCTGAATAGTATGTCTATTTACTGTCTTTACTTCCCCATTGAATCCTCCCTCAGACAAAAACAAAACCATCAAACCCAGGTTGTTTCAGTCTGGCCCTCCTTTTGCAAATACACAATCCAACCTCTAAAAAGACACCCAGACGTAGGTCTGTGCACCACACGGTCCAGCCCTGTTGGCATCTTCATCCCCCTCCAAATTCACCCTTCTACTTTTAGACACGCCGGCCCCAAGTGGCACGGATCCCCGGCCTGGCAGGCCACCGGCCCTTCACAGCCACCAGGTAAATATGGCGGTCAGTTGGCGGGACACCGGTGCCATGCAGGGCAGACAGGCCGGAGAATGTGAGAGAGCCGGGGCCCTCTAAAGTCAGTCATGTTCAGGGTGTTCGGGTCCTGGCTTCCTGATGTGGACAGACGGGCAGGCAGAGAGCTCTGTTGCACAGCAGATGTTTGACGCTGAGGCCGTTACCCTCATTTCCTGGGCGGGGAGATCCTCGCTCTATTAGACGAGGAACAGGAACCAGAAGAAAAAAAAAGAAGAGAGAGAGAGAGAGAGGCGCAGGGCGGGAGTGCTCGAGAAAAGTTAGCTGAGCTCCCACAAATCACTTTGTCACCAGCAAGCTCTGACAAGCACCAGGAAAGAGAGAGAGAGAGAGAAAGAGAGAGAGAGAGAGTTAAATAGAGGTGCGAATAGGGGAGTCGCGTCAGAGGAGACTCAGGAGGGGAAGGTGTGAAGGAGCTGCAGAGGGCATAAAAGGAGGCGACACCGATGGATGGATAGAGGAGACTCAGAACAGCCTGAGGGACCCGGATCGCTGCTGCTGCTGCTGTGGATGATAGACGCTCAGATAAAGAGAAGGTGTGTCCAACTTTCCTTACACGAGGACAGTGAAATGTCTCCTCTCAGGCTCGATAAACCGATATAGACACAGTTGTAGCTGCCCTGCGTGTGCATGTGTGTGTTTGTGAGAGAGAGTGTGAAGTATGTACATGAGTCGGAGGCGTTGAAAGCATTTTCTGGTGAAGTGCAGCTGTGAACAGATCACATGCTGTTATTGCTAAAAAAAAAAAAAAAAAAAAGAGGTAGTCCTGCGGTGACATTTTCCTGATGGCTTGACTGCATCAAGTCAGTAAGATTTCAAAATCCTGCGTTTGACTTTCTTTCCCTGCGCTGGGGATATCTGATCACCTCCCGGCGGGTTGACTCTGAGCTCCGGGGGTCATCTGATCAAACTTTAAAATAGGCTGTTTGTTGTTTTCTTTGTTCACATCAAGCACAGGATGTAATCGTTGCTGTTTTTTTCTTCCCTCGCCGCATTTAGAGAGGGCCGACACGACATCACGTCCATGTGCCGGCCAGCCCTGCGTGATCTGTGAAGAAACCTTGTGGGTCAAGGAGGACAGGAAGCAGTGTCAGCTGAACAGCCCCAGACTCCGATATTAAGTACGCTGAGCTCTGCCAGAAACACTCATTTTATTATTATTATTATTATATTCGGCTCGGTGTTAGACGAGATCCCTTCACATTCGCTCTGCTGCTCTTCGAGAACATGTAAAAAGGGGACACGTGGATGTTTGAAAGACTCCGGTTCAAGTGGGACGGGATTCGGAGAGGTTGGTGGATTGTGGACTCGTTGAGGGCCTTCTGAGTCTTTGGGTGTTGCTGTCTGTGTGCGCCTTTGGCCGGGCTGGTGCTCTGTTTGCCTTTGACAGCTTCGCTCCGGGCCTCATTTCAGCGCCTGGGACGTCATCTCGTTACCTGTGTGGCTGAGTCACTAGACGTCTGTCCGCCCACTGGGAGATTCTCTCCATCCATCCACCCAAACGAGACACGAGTGACAGCGGTGGCACCAGTAGTCCTGAACTCTGCGGGTTTTCCACACTGCTTTATTTGTTCTGCTGGTGTGTAAACACCTCGCGTCACTCACACCTCCCTCAGCATCCCCCCCCAACACACACCCTCCTCCGGTTGGAGGCCAGAGGCGAGAGAAAAGGTGAGGGAGGATTCGCAGAGAACCAGATTGTGCAAGCGGTTCGGGTCGACACCATGAAGCTGGCGTTCTTGGCACTCATGGCCGTGTACGCGGTGGGCAACGTGAGCGGCATGTCCACGTGTAAGACGCTGGACCTGGAGATGGTGAAGAAGAAGCGCATCGAGGCCATCAGGAGCCAGATCCTCAGCAAACTGCGCTTGCCGAAAGAGCCCGAGCCGGATCAGGCGGGAGACGAGGAGGAGATCCCGGCCACCCTGCTGTCCCTGTACAACAGCACCAAGGAGCTGCTGAATGAGCAGCAGACCAAGGTCCTGACGGACATCTCCACGGAGCAAAAGGAGGAGGAGTACTTCGCCAAGGTGCTGCACAAGTTCAACATGACCGGTGAGTAGCAGATACACCCGCAAGTGTCGTGAATGAAGGGGGAATGGCTGATGGCTTAACTGCAGCCCTAAGAATGTCTAGTAATAGTGATTTATGCTCCTACATTTACAGGCACTTGTGACTAGCTGTACAAGACATACACACACACACACACAAATGAAAGCAACAACCCTGGAGAAGATCATTGAGATTTTTAAAGTTCGTTGTTGAATAATGGCAAAAGAAAATCAAACCAAAAGACGGTCAAAGCTGATATTTCGCTCACAATCTTTTGGCACGTTTTTGCGACTTGAAAGGAGAAGAGCAATAGTATATCACGGCGAGCTTATTGAAAGTTATGTGGCATAATGAGAAGGGGAAAAAAGCAGGAAAGCCGACCGAGGGGAGGGTTGAAGGGCTGAACAACCCTGATGGTGTCCCATCTGAAGACTTTCCGCTGATATCTGTTGTTTCGTTACGTTATTTTTTTCATAATTATTGTTCCACAAACACGATCTTTTTTTCTCACCTCAACCGAGTAGTTTTGTTGCCTGAACCTAACCAACCGTCTCACAGCGTCAACCACGCAGCGTTGTGTGTTTTTGCTATATCAAAGCTGTTGTGCAACTCGTAGAAACGTTTTCTTTGCTGCAGATGATCCTGACGTTCAATGCATCCTGTGGTTTGCAGACATGTTCAAAGCAAACATTTATTTGTGGAAACTGGGTTGAAATCCTGCATGTACAAACCTCAACGCAGGTGCTGGCACAAATGAATCAGCATTCGCCCACATGGGTCGACTCCCATCTCGTCAATAAATTCCCTCCAACGTGTGTGTACCCCTTCTGATCTCCGCCCAACATCTTCAGGAGTTCAGAGATCACAGGCGATACCTGTTAGCAGGGCCACGTGGTGCCTTTCCTGGTATCTGCAGCATTTTTACTGCTTTATTCGCGCTGTTTGTTTGGCCAAATGGTTTATGGCTGTAATCCAGCAGGGACTCCCAAACTGTGATGATAAACAGACTTTTTGTTCTTTCTTTTGGTGTCTTTGCTCTATTGTTCCCTACATGTCTGTACTCCTCACCCGATCAGGCAGGCTTTCACACTATCCCTCTTTTATCCGCCACTTCAAACGGGAGACTTGAGTGGATGGACGCTCAGGAGTGTGCACACCAAACGGAGAAGAAAGGAACCTTCAAAATAAAGGGGCATGAGTTTTGTTCTGCTCGGAGAACCAAAAAAAAAAGAAGAGAGAATCAAGGGAAACATGTGCTGAGAGAAGACATGACATGCACTCTTTCACCTCTCTCTCTCTCTCTCTCTCTCTCTCTCTGTCCCTAAGGGATTGGGTGGTTTCCTGTAATTTGAGCACCGGGTTCTCCCTGTGCTTATCCATTGCTCGTCACTTGTCCTCCATCATATCTCTTTCTCCCTGACCATTTTCCATTTCATTCCTATATCTCCCCGCCCTTGATTACCCGTCTCTTTCTCTCTCTCTCTCTCCCCCTCTCTCTCTGTCCTCTGTGTTTCCGGAGCGTATTATCAGTGTGTTTGCAGCGTGTTTGTGACGGGGCAGCTTGGCAGGAAGGAAGGCAAAGCCGATGGCCACTGAGATCTCGGGTGACTCAGGTCCGGTGCGAGCGGTGCCCATGGGGAGCATGTGCTTCCTACCTCTGTGGAATGCCAGAGAACACCCGTCCACTGTCTTAACGGCTCCTTGAAAAAAAAAAAAACACACACACACACACACGGGGAAAGCCAAGTGTGCGAGCGTGCAGGGCCAACGAGAAGTGCTTTGCAATTATTAGAAAAAACACACACACAGGAGGTTGTAGGCGACAATCCAGCTTCTGTGAGTTTAAAGACAGAGGCCTGTGTGTGAGCAGAGCAATTACACAAGAAGCCAAGCGGAGAACAACTTAAAAATATTTTATAGATTCATTAACACATATTCGTCACCTCAATTTGTGGTTCTTTTTTAGTGGACGACTCACACTTTCCTGATTCCTTTATTTGTGTGCATTTTAAAAACTTAACAGCGTTGGCCTCCGTCGTGGTAATTGCGTGGCGGATTAGACTGGATTCCCTTCGGTAAATTATCAGTCACGTCCCGCCGCTAAAAGCCCACACAAGTCCCCCCACCTCCCAGTTTGGAAGCAGGCCACTTTGCGCCCCACACGGGAGGGAAATGAGCTCACAGAGGATTTATTCTCGAGCAGAGGAAGGGGCCGCAGCCCTGCCACGGAGAAGAGTGGCACCCGGGGGTGTCGGGACGGTGTGCGTTAAAAACAGGGCGAGGTGGGGGAAGCCAGGCATCGACGAGTGGGCTGTGGGAGGGTGGAGCTCAGCCTGTACATGGAGGCAGGTATTTAGCCTGTTGCTGGAATCTGGTTCCTCCCACTGGTAATTACAGAGCTGCCTCCCGGCCTGTCACAACAGCTGTCCCACGGCTTACCTGCGGATAGGCCCTGATTCAACACACAAATCCCCCCCACACCCATGTTAGTGTGCAGGCCAGGGTGCTGTCTCTTACCCATATACCTGGAAGAGCGAGGCCCAGGGTCTGTGGATCAGATGACAGGGGACTTGATTTGAAAATAGAAGTGAGGATGAAGCTGCAGCCAATGTGCTTTTTAGAGGAAGTGACTTCATTTCCTGTTCGGTAAACACTTCTCCAGCCCGTCACACTTTTATCTCAGTTGAATGTTCCTTCGCTAGAAGTCGCTTATCGGTACATTGATGGCGGTTCTTCTCCGTGTCTCCATCCGAGCGCTCACAACCAAACATTTGTCTTTGTTCAGGGTGGGGCCGGCTGCATGTCATCTCATTTCCCTCGTACCAGCACACGCCAGCGCTCTCTTTTTCAGTTTCACTTTGGCCGCACTCGCTAAGCAACAGCACAGATGGCGATATCGTGTAAGTGATACGCCGGGCGGCCGCGGCGCGGAGGATCCGCAGCACAGGCCGCGTTCCTGCTCCTGTCAAAGAGTAATTCCCGGACTTTGAGTGCAGAAAACCCCGGCTTTGGCAGGCCGAGGCAGAGTGGAGGGTTTGGGCCTGCGCCAGGTCCCAGGCTCCATTGATACACATCTCCAATTTCTCTGCACCCCCTCACCCGCTCACACCCTTCCACCCCGTCACAACTCTGAGTTAAATTCATATGAGTACATTCTTCTCTTTGCTGTTTTTCTTTTACCCCCTCCTCCTCCTCTCCTTCTTCTACACCTCCTCTCACTCTCTGTTATCACACGGCATTTCACTCTTGTTCATCTTCCCTCCCATCCTCCGCTTATCTTTGCACGTTCCCGTCCAACTTAATCCTTTTGCAATGTAACGCTGGTAGATTTATGCCGTTCAAGCCTTCAGTAGCTGGGCTCTGTTTCCCATCAGCCTCTGCAAAGGGAATGTTCCCGCTGTCACGATACGGGCCCGGCTCGGGGAATACAAGTTGCAAATATGGGCAGAAGTACTGTAAGAAAACAAACTGCTCTCTATGGTCAACTGTACAGCAGCTGGAATAGATGAATGTTTGGCTGCACTTAAGATTAGTGAGTAACACTGTGATTTTGGCTTTTCCCTTTTATTGGTGTGTTTGCGGATTTCGGGGTTAGTTTGTTGATGCAGAGTCACAACCAGCGCAGGGCTGACATTTCGCAGCGTAATGTGAAACTAACACCAAGTAAATTAATGTAGTTTAATGCAGAAAAAAACCGTCGGAGCTTGCGACATGTAATTCATGACCTTATCATTTCATTTATACTGCAAACTAACAGCAGGACAACATTCGATAACATTTTAGAAAACCCTAACTCTGCTATCGTCGAACAATAGTTAACCGGTTGGGGGGTCACCGAGTGCTACATGGTCCTTGAACATCTATTGGATCAAATCTAAAGCAATGGAACAAGAACTCTATCATATGTTCTTGTGCCAAGATGAAGTGAAAGAAAGGGAATTCACTTTATAGTGCGTAACTGTGTTCAGACATATGAAGAACACACCAGATCTCCATTTGTCATGCACAGAAACCTCTCAGTACGGCCTCTGCCTTCTTCTCAACCACAGACAAGTAGTGTGTGCAGGGTGAGGAGAGAAATTGCACATTGAAACAAGTGAATTGCATTTCCCATTCAAAGTAGTGCGATCATGCATAAGGTTGAGACATTAACTTATATGACAGGTTGTGACATTAACTTATATGACAGGGCCAGTTACTGATGTGTTTCCCAGTTTTCTCTCCCACATGATGGCATATTGTGCTTTTATGCATCCCATAACTCAAGATACATTCTTGCTTGTCCAAAGGTTTTAGTGTAAAATCTCCTAATAAGTTTTTTTTTTTTTTTTACATATTCCCACAGAAAAAAACGACACAGAGACCACCAAGGCCTCCAAAAGTATCCCGATGTTCTTCAACATCTCGCAGATACGGGAAAGTGTGGGAGATTACCGTCTGCTGACCAGCGCCGAGCTGCGGATGCTCATCAAGCAAACCGTGATAGCGTCTGAGCAGCGGGTGGAGCTGTACCAGGGGCTGGGGGCGTCGCCCCGCTACCTCACCTCCCACTTTGTCACCAACGAGTGGAAAGACAAATGGCTGTCCTTCGATGTCACTAAGACCCTGCAGAACTGGCTCAAAGGGACCGGTGAGATAGACAAGCCGTGTTTATTAATCATCTGGTGCAAATTCCAGACAATGTTTAACTTCATGGATAAAGTGACCAACCGGTTTCCAATTTTCCATTGTTGTACATTTCTGTCTCACCAGAGGATGAGCAGGGTTTCCAACTTCGGCTGTTCTGTGAATGCGGGCAGTCAGGTGTCGACAGTAGCTTCAGCTTTGCCATCTCTGGGATCGAGACTGGTAGGGGAGACACAGGAATGTTACAAATGATGACAAAGCAACCACCCTACATCCTGACCATGTCCATCCCTCAGAACAGCAGCAGCCGCCTCACCTCGCGCAAAAAACGCTCCACAGAGACAAAGGACACCTGCACAGAGTAAGCGATCCTGCAAAACATCGCGCTTTTCTGTCATTTTATTGACATTTCCAAAGCTGCGGTGGGCAACCGAACCATTAATGCAAAGACAGGTCAAACGCTACTGCTGATATGCATCCAGCAACCTACCTTTCGCCGCGTCTATCTCTTAAGCCGTCTCCTCGCACTGTTTCACTAAAGATGGCTCCCCCGTTTTCTCATGTGCAGCCAGACGGAGACCTGCTGCGTACAACGCTTGTACATCGATTTCAGGAAAGATCTGGGCTGGAAGTGGATACATAAGCCAACAGGCTACCACGCCAATTACTGCATGGGGTCCTGCACCTACATCTGGAATGCTGAAAACAAATATTCTCAGGTACGGTGCAACACCTCACTGGCGCACATCTGACCCAGAGACCCAAAGCGTTCTCACAACTGGATTTACTGCCCCTGTGGCAACTTGAGGACTGTTTTTATTCACCCACGACACAGTCTGTGTTGTGTTGAGTTAACTTAACTGCTCCTGCTGAACTGATTATCAATTAGTTGTCTCATCATTTCAGTCAAACATGCAGTGGTTTCCAGCTCCTCAAATGGGATATTTTACATTTGGAAGGAATTTTGTCACAATTTTGTGACTTTTTATAGACTATACAATTAATGAATGAATGAATAATAAAACAAATAGACAGTAATCAATAGTTGTAGGCTCAATACCAATAAAATGTCACGTTGACTGTTGAGGTCGGGGTGGATCGACTGCTCCTTCATGCCGTTGGTTCGAGCGTCACAATCCCTAATGGACGACCCCTAAATAAGTGGAAATATTGAATATGGATGAACTGTGACTTACTAAAGCCACTTTGTTCCAGACTAAAATATTCTGATGTCTCCAGATTAGATTACCATGAAACCTTCTACCAAACAATTACGAAATGTTTTAATTTACACATTTTACAAGATTGGGAGCATTTCTATTGCCTCACAAGGGCTCGCAGCTAACATGCTAACAGCGCTAGCGGGGCAAACTCCGACGAACGTGCCGACAGAGCAAACAATGTTTCCCTGAAGGCCAACCGGACAGCGTTATCGCCTGTAACCGTTGCATTACGACACACTCAGAGGGAGAGCCACTTCCTTTATCTGGAAGACGTTGCGCTTTATGTTTACAATAGATGCAACACCTTGTGACGAATGCCTGGGTTCCAGCGAAAAGCACTCTTGTAACAGGAGGTTGTACATCCACTGTCTTTTACAGCTGCTTTTCACCGCGTGCTGGTGAGTTCTGAGCCGAGTTCTCTGTTTTCACGTCTTTCCTCTCGTATAATTGTTAACAGATTTTGGCTCTGTACAAGCATCACAACCCAGGAGCCTCTGCCCAGCCGTGCTGCGCTCCTCAGGCGCTGGAGCCACTGCCAATCCTCTACTATGTGGGCAGGCAACACAAGGTATCCATGCCGCCGCCGAGTCCCCTTCGTTCTGGCGTGAAATGTTTACAGGACATTCAACGTGAAAGTAAAACCTTGGCAGACGATCAATCACATCACCGTCGATCTTTCACTTTCAGGTGGAGCAGCTGTCCAATATGATCGTGAAGTCCTGCAAGTGCAGCTAAGAATACGGCGCGGCACGCCGCTCGGCCCGCCGCTCGAACGCGCACTCAAGAGATGTGTTCAAGAGCACGGGGGAGGGCCGGGAGCACGTGACGGAGGTTCAGGGGAAGCGAAGGATGTGGAGCCAAATATTTGAAGTCATCGGGATCTTTGAGATCGCCACCTTTCCTCCTGTAGAAACTCTACCTTCATCACACGCGTCACACCGTGGACTTCTTCATATAGATACTAAAGATATCGTTTTCTATGTGTATATACTTTTCCCTTGCAGTAGTAAAAACATCTGTCTTGATATGATTTTTTTTTTATTTGTTGGGGGGACAGATCTGTAAAGAAGTGTATATAAATGCGTTAGTTTGACTTGCTAACGGGATTAAAATAAATATCATTTATACCCCGCCACCTCTTCCACCCACAAAAAAATGTAAACATAAAAAAAGTTGGATAAAGGATGCCAAAGGAAATGGAGACCGAAAACACCTTGATGAAAAAACACTTGGGTTTTCACAGATGATTGTCTAGGACTTTTGTTATTTCCATATGCTCTTCGTAATGAGGTTCCAGTTAAAGGTGCTAAAAGTCCCAAGTATGAAAAACAGTGGCGGTTGTTCCTGGAACGATTACGCCACAGGTGTTTTTGGAGAGGACAGCAGGGGACAGTCCGGCCTGGGGAAACTCCCTCTGACTGAGGCGCTGGAGCTGTCAACCCTGTGATTTATACGCCGCTTTGTTTTCTTCTCATTGCTGTAATGCCAGTTTGTCCTGATGAAGCCTAACGTGCTGTCAAAGAACATGAGTAATATCAGGGGATGTGAGAGTGATGACACCGTGGTTTTTTCTTCTTCTCCCTCTCCAGTCTCCAGCGGGCGAGGGTCAGGGGATGTGGCTGTGGTGTCGGTTGTAGGGAAGACTCAATACACACATTTGCTGTTTGTTTTTCATAGTAAAGTAGGGGCAACATGTTTTTATTTACTCTCGTCTGAAGTGTGATGCTTTTTGCACAACTCAAGAAACAACCCAAAACGTTATCGAGCACTTACCATTGGAAATTTGCATTTGTACATATTTTAACAATTTGAAATAAACATTGATGTTAAATTATCACGTCAGAGTGGAAAATTTCTGTGAGCAAATAAAACCACATGCGCTGTTTCCACTTGTCAGGGCGCATGTTGTGAAGGTGTGTGCGTCGGTGAGTGCAAGCACAAAGAGAACATGAGCATAAACATCCCGACAGCGCGATCTGAATGTGATTGTGAGCAGTTTTGTCTTATTTATGACATGAAAACATGGATGAAATGTTTTATTTTGTTACCAGTGGGCTTTTTTGGAGGTCTGTAAATGTGTTAACAACCAACACCTTTCTAACGCGGCTCTTCTTCTTAAAGAGACAGTTCACACAAAATCAAAAGCGCATATTTTTTCTCTTACGTCTCGACCCAATAATCAAGCTGGATTGTTTTGGTGTGTGTTGCCTAGTTTCTGAGATATTGGCCGTAGAAATGTCTGCATTCCCTCCAGTATAATGGAACTGGAAGGCACTTGGCTTGTACGATCTCGTACCGTTATATGATCCATAACGATCAATAAGGAGGACGACGTTGACGTTTACATCGGTTGGCGTGAGAAAGACAGATAGTTTGGCTTAACGATTGACAAATAGCTCTACAGTTAAGAGGGCTTGGGGGGTAACTGCCCTTTAAACGTCTCCCCTGCTATCCTTTGCTGACGGGGGTAAGCGTCCATCAGCATGAAGAACACACATCACGCTTCTTCCAGCAAACTCTACAAAACCAGACCTGTGCTCTGAGCAGCGACTGTCCAATGTCAGGAGAGAAGCGAGATCTACCAGTGGAAAAGCGTGTCGTGTGCCAGGTGCGTGTGGTCTATTTCTGGGCACGTGGCGGCGGCCTGTTTACTCTGGACGGTGGAGGACCGGCGGAAGAAGAGCATGTGAGCCCCGCTGGGCTTCACCGACGCCGAACCCAGCACAGGGATTCCCGGACGCCAAGCCCCATTCTTGGCACTGCCTTTTTACCTGTAGGGATGCACACCACACCAACAATTTCTTCTTTTTTCCTGCTATCTCCGAGCACCTTGTCCTCCCCCACCCTGCCAGTCCCACCCCTCTCCCTCAGTACTCAAGGGATTACTGGCAGCCCACGAGGCTGTATTGGGAGTGAGGCGAGCAGGTCCAGACCCGTTGGTAAGTCTCAGACTTAAGGGCAGTGACTGCATGGAAAATTAAACACACACACTGTACACATGCACATGAAAAACACTGAACCCACTGACACACACAGACACGGCCCGAGCACATCAACGCCGAATACCTTTACATCAGCTTCGCGGCGCGGGAGATGCGTGCGCCTCGCTAACAAGGTGACAGTGATCTGTGCTATCTTGTTCCAAAGCTGGTCGTGTTACCCAGGGTTCCTCTGGAAAGCACAGGAATTTTTCCTCCTGCGAGCCAACACAGAGAGGCACTTGTTTAGGAAAGTGCTCTCCGAAGGTAGAGAAACAAAGTGAAATGAAACTTGATCAACATAATTGAATCCGCTCTTGTCTCACCTCTCAAAGTGATCCACACAGATCTCTTGCCAGGCCTTGATTTTTAACGGTGCCGAGGCACAATATGTACTGTTTTATCTTGGCAGGCGAGATGTAATTGGAATAATAAAAGATGTTTTTTTTTCTTCTTACTTTCTTTCTTCTCTCCTCAAAGAAAACAGGATCATTACCGACCCAAACAAGCAAAACATGACTTTTGTTGGAGGAGGCAAGATCATTAAAAGCGAGTTTCTAAAAATGTCCGCACTTCCACCTGCTTTGCTTTCCCTGTTACCGCCAAACAAAGAGTACGACTGTCAAGAGGCTCATAAATCCATTGCGGTGTTAATGGAACAGTCCCGGAGGAAAGTCAAAACCCAAGCAGGCTTGTCTTTCTAACTGATGTTCATTTCTCAGCAGCTGCTTCCTCTCGAGCCCTCAAGGTTTTTTTATGGGACAGAAACAAACTGCTGACACCTCCTGAAGCACATCCCAGAAAATGCTCCATCCGTAGAGAAAAAAAAAGAAAAGAATTGGGGAAGGGGCGGAGCACTTGAATTTATCGTACCATGTACGAGCGTTACGCAAGATGGAAGATGGAGATGGATGCCTGAAGCATTTCAAGGTCAAGCAGGTGTTCTTTTATCGCTAACGCGATCCACGTGCCGTGTTTATACGAGTGCATGAGTAACCGGGAAATAGTTCTGTTGCACTTCACGTGAACGAGTCAATTTTGACATAATTGGCCCTTTAATTGCATCCATGTGCTTGTGATTCGTCTTCTTTCATTTGCAGAGAGAAAGAAAAAAAATGAAAGAAAGAAATGAAAATGCTGTGATGGTGCTAAACGTGAGCTGAGTCCCGAAATGCCACTTTGGTTTTGGCCTTATTACAACATCTGTGACATTCGCAATTATACGTCCGCTGCTCTCTTTCTCCACAACTGGTCATTACACGCCGGCGCTCTGAAGCGACCTGGTGTTATTCCTGCGGACGCAGACGGAGCTGACTGTGACCTTAATAACACTGTGTGTCCTGCTGCAAACACACAGCTGCTCACAGACATTGTTGCTGCAGGTGCTGAATCTGTGCATGAACACACACACACACACACACATCGACAAACGTACTCCCACTTATGAATGTGCTGTGATTATTTGATTTTTTTTATTCATTTAAATTCAAATAGCTTTTTCTGTAATTGTTGGCTTCATCGTTGTTATGAAATGGGACTCAACATTTACTTCAATGCATCGTATCTGATATACAGGTAATCAATTTGTGGGTGAAGTATTGTTTTCGTTAATAATACTTAAAAAAATATTAATTGTGAAGTTAATTTAAAATATATTTATTGAATAACTTAAGGAAAAACAAACTAAATACACGTTTTGTTCATTATTATTTTTTCATGAATTTATTTAAAGGGGCCTTATTTTATTTGAACACATTGAAATTTGTTTTTGTGAGTCCTGAAACAATATCACAACTATTTTCAATTTTATAACAATTCAATTACATTCTTGACGTTCCCTTCACAGAAAGGACTTGTGATAGTTGTAGTTTACACTACTTTATTTCTATATTTTGATCAGTGTAGATGTTGCAATAAGTACCCTCTGTGCTACACACACACACACACACACACACACACACACACACACACACACACACACACACACACACACACACACACACACACACACACACGCACAGACTCATAATTCAAACAGCCCTTTGAAGAAGTGGAGACTGAAGGAAAGGTCTTCACTATCAAGTTTCTGCAACTCGTCCCCACAGAGATAGCAATATAATAATTATCCCACAAACACGTATCATATCTCACTGAATCTTTTGCTGCATGATTGTTTGATTATGATGCCCATCAACTAAAGTCCTGGATGTTCTGTGTGAAGGCTGAACTGCTGAATAAGCAAAAGGATCTCGGTGAGTTCACAGTTTTTTTTAACCCCCTCTCCACCTGTCTTGCCTTCACCGCCGAGTCCCTCACTTCACACCTGCAGTTTAAGCCCAGATGTTTATCTGAGTCAGCTCTTGCTCCGTCTTTCCTTTCCTCTCTTTTCCCGTCTCATCTTTACATGAAGGCAAGAGATAGGGGATGAAAACAGATGTATTGGAGTGAAAGAATAGGGAGTGAAAGACCACACACCTCTGCCTGCCGGCCATTTAGCGAAAAACGCCTTAGCGCTAATGTCTACAAATGATAACATGTGCACAAAATTAAGATCTCTCCCTTTATTTCCCTGCAGATGTCTCTTTTGACATACACATCACCGGTAGCTCGGCTCACAGCTTAAAACACGGAGCATCAAAGACGAGGGGAAGAAACTCAAACCCTCTTCAAAGTGAAAACTACAAAGGGAAAGTATGATGAACCGTGTGTGAGTGTCTGAGTGTGCTAACAAAGCATGTCTGACTCATTTGCTGGACCTCGGTGAGTTAGAGAGTGTTTTTCTAAAAAAGGAAAGGTACCAATTACACTTCTGCACTGGCTCCTTCTCACGGCCCCGCCCCTCCGTTTCCTTCCTCCCAGCTCTCGGCCCCTGCGGAAACAGAGGGACAAATCTGCCCCTATAAACAGCTACCATGTCCCTGGGTAATAAACAGAGGAGAGGAGCTGACTCTGGGGTCCGAAGAGTTAACATTGGCCCCGAGGAAACCCAGTTTATTCTCACGTGTGATTACAGAGAGAGTTTTCTCTCAACAGGCTTTTCTAAAAAAAAACCAACATATTTCTCAACGTTTCTTTTGAACAACAGTTTAAAATGTGCATCAGTTGATTTGGTTTCGCTCACTTCTTGACAATATATTTCCAAACCAAGCGGTCGGATGATGACCTTCATGTAAGTTCACTCTCCTGCTGGCTCAGTTTTTGTTCTCCACCATCTGCTGTTGAGCCAGATGTGAGAGTCCAACCTGTTTTCTGCTGCTCGGTTGCGTAACTTAGACTGGGTTCATCAAAGTTATAACCTTTTCCCCACCAAAAACGGCACGTCCATGCGGGTTTTTTAAACACAGGAAAGTCTGCTAAAAATAAGCAATACAGCCCCGTGTACGCCGTCCTGTCGGCGCGTCACTGCGACGTCAGGAAAGCGCTGGAAACCAGGCCGAGTAAACATTGAGAATGTTACGGTGGTTACTTCTTTTTATATCTGTTTACTTATTCAGTCCCTCTTTCAAAGTCTCCAACCAGAGATGGTTATTGTTGGAACGGTGGAAAGAGTAACAAAGACGGTTGTGATGAGTTTTATTTTGTTTGAATGAAGTGAAAGCACTGCTTCTGTCCATGGAGTCGTGTAGCTTTGGGGTGAGGATATAACTGTTGTTTCTTTTCACGTCTAACTCTGGGAATTATTTATTCTTACCCAACCAGAGTTGGTGACTGTTGGAACAATATGAAGAACAACAGAAAAAGGTTTCGACGAGTTGTTTCGATGACGTAGCATTGAAGTAGGAATATAAATGGAATAATAATTTATAATAATTGTTCATTGTTGACACCTTTTAAACATCGTTTCAGTGGATGAAACGATGAATGGTTCAAGAAGAAACATTTACCAGCAACTACTTTGTTGTTCCATGAACTAATAGACAGTTTCCAAGCAAAAAAACGCAAAATAAAACAACTTCCTGAATCTCATTTGTGAAGATTTGCTGAGTTTCTTCGCTTGATGTTTCGGTAAACTGAATATAGGTTTTGATAATTGCATAAATGAACAATTCTGATAGTTGGAGCCCTACACAACAAGTCATATTTTTCATTATCGATGCCGACTAGACACTACTCTTCACTGTGGCTCGCTACGTGGTTCATTTAGTTGCATGGTTTTGGACACAGCCGTGCAGTTACAGACGCCAGAGGAACAGAGGCATGCTGGGAGCCGGGGCGAGGCTTCAGCGCTCGATAAACTCTTCTGAGAGTTGATGCTGTGACCCTCATCAGTGGGAGTAAACTTTACTTCAATCACGCTCCATCATTCATCCCACTGGCTCCTTCATCCACACACACACACGCACACACGCACACACACACACACACACACACACACACACAGTAAAGCAGATACTAGGCTGCTGACTCCAATCAAGAGAGGTGTGACTAAAGTCACAAATCACACACACCGGCGTTAAACTGACACAGTGGACAGGAAGAAATATCATCTTCCTGTTTCGTTAGTGCACACACACACCCACCCACACACACACACACACACTCACACACACACACACACATGTAGTTCGTCTCACATGGTAACCTGACTCCGCTTATTGGATAAATGGGAGGTCGGGGAGGTGTTCGCTTGGTGCACCGTCTGCTTCAGATTAGTCGGCCGTGATCCACGGCCCCCTGTGTCCGTGGGGCTCCCGGCTGCACCGATTGGGCCGCGGAGGTCACCGCGGCGGAGCGAGCGGCTTGGCGTCCTTGCTTCCTCCGCTGCCTCCTCTAGGAGGGACATTAGGTCAGCGTGCCCCCGCCCCTCCTTCCTCTCTCCACCGGCCCTGAATTCCCCAATGAACAACACATTCCTCCTTCCCAGTCCCTCTGTTTACGACACGCCATCCTTTGAAGCAGTGTGCGAGTGTTTGCGTACGTGCATGTGCACGGGGTGCACGAATGTGAATGTGTGTGTGTGTGTGTGTGTGTGTGTGTGTTAGCCTTGAGCAACAAAAGTCGGGAGCGTGGTGTTTTGAGCGCGTTTGCGAGCGTTCTGTGCGCGGGACGCACCTGAGCATGTACGACGAGGCCGCACATCTGTGCAACAGCTGTTTGTTTGTTTTTGATGCCGCTGCATCGAAGTGGGGAATCTAGGCCAGTTGAATTACGCAGAGAGAGAGAGAGAGAGAGAGAGAGAGAGAGAGAGAGAGAGAGAGCGAGAGAGAGAGAGAGAGAGAGAGAGAGAGAGTGCACAAGCGTGATGGGTTGGGTGGAGAAGAAAGCTATGAGTCATCACCAAACTTGGGATGCGCTCGTTTTGAGAGGCGTGGAGGGAGAGAGAGAGAGAGAGAGAGAGAGAGAGAGAGAGAGAGAGAGAGAGAGAGAGAGAGAGAGAGAGAGGAAGAAAGAGAGAGGGGTGGGCTGGGAGTTGGAGACGAAGAAACAACAAACGGGTTGATTTTTCTAATTAAAGCACCCTTGGAGGAGAGTGTGTGTGTGTGTGTGTGTGTGTGTGTGTGTGTGTGTGTGTGTGTGTGGGTGTGTGTGTGTGGGATGAGGGGGGGTCAAAGGAGGCTGAGTCATTCCTTTACACCCATTTCCTGTGATCGGGCACTTTGGGTGAGATTATCTGTTTGGTTTAGGTAATCCTCCCTCATCTCTCTCCGTTCACTGCACTCTCACACGCAATAACCACATGATACATGTGTATATGAGAACATGCTGAAACACACGTGCAGCTCTTCCAGTGTTCACTACTTTTAAACTACATCCGATATGTTCTTTTGTTGGATTTATGTGTTATTCTGAGGTATCTTGACTTAACCTGGGTATTTCAGTTGAATGCTTTAATAAACCTCTCATCCAGGCCACTTCATTTCAGATAGCCGTTACATTTTTGGTTATTCTGCATTGTATAAATGATGATTTACTTTGCAGATTTCACCTAAAAACACTGTATATTATATGTAGCACAGCTGCAAGTGGCACTGCTTCACGTCAAATCTGTAAAGACGACTCTAACTGATGGATAAGTTGCTGTTAGTGTTAACATTTGTATGCAGGACTTGTCGTTTTTGCTACTTTTATTCACAGTCAGTAAATTGTCTTTCTTCTTTATTCCACCGCTGCTTTTCCTCATGTCTTGATGTTGGTCTTCTTTCTCTGCCTCCACTTTAAATGACCAAACACGTCCAATTACACTTGACAGCACCTGTGGCACACTTCAGTACGCACTCACTCATCGGCATGGCTGCAGAGAGGGGGAAAACACCTGATGAACTCCTGTGCCTGCGCCGCCGAGTGTGGTCTCCGTTTTTCCCTCTCAGATCTACCCGGCTGGTCTCTGCGCTGCGGTGCCAAAAAGGCCGTCTGGTCCAGAGAGGACCGAGAATTTACACTGCCTCCTCTGCCCGGCCACCCAAGTGTACAGGATGTGAACTAATACTTTACAGTAAGGAATCATATTCCCCGAGGATTAAAAAAAGAAGAAGAAAGGCTCAGGGATGAGTCTGGAAGACACCCAAAGGTCTGTCAGTAGTTAATGCTAACTGACAGGAAAGTCCAACAGAAAGAGCAACAGGAAGAGGAAGCACCCCCACTCGACATCCTGGATGGCTCGCCTCTGTGTGTGTGACTGGATATTTTCAGACACAGTTTCTGAGTCTGAGTTTGTGCTCCGCTGTTGGTATCGACATGGCAAAGCTGTCGTGTCTCATTAGCGACCCAGTCCGGGTGCAGCCACGAGTACGAAGCGGTCGGGAAAATGCGGCTCCGCCGGCTGATGTTCAGTTTGTCTTGAACACTTTGCCCGCTTGCTGTTGCCGTCAGGCCACATCAGACCCTCAGGTTCGGGCCTGGGGTCGGATCTCTCTTCCCACCTTGCTTTGCACAGCTCCCGGGAAGCCTTTCTTATCCCTTTCAAGTCCCACAGTCATCTAGTGGTCAGAAATATGTTTGTGTGTTGCGCGCCCTAGACATCCTGAGTCACTCGTGATGAGGGTTCCTCACTGTGGGAAAAGCTTGGCCATGTGTTGCTCATAAACAGTAGGAGCGCCGGCCCCGAGATGTAAAATAAACCAGCCTGCCCGCAACATGTCGTCGCTGCCGTTTCACTGGCGCGGCCGTTGCTTTTCACGCCACTGTCGCCTTTGACAGATAATCCCCGGGCTTCTTTCTTGTTTTTACAAGCTGCACGGCTCGTAAAAGAGTCTCCGTCCGGCACGTCGGGGACGTGGGCGCGATGCGGGAGCGGTCGCCAAGCTGATGCGACCTCAGGGTGTGAGGAGCAGAGCGATGCTGCTCTGTGTGACCCCCAGGTGAGTTGTTGGTGAGCCTGAAATCAGAAGTGGGAAAAAAAAAAGGTGTCCAACACGGAGACCAACACCCCGACGCTCCTTCCCGCGTCGTACTGATGCCTTGTGGGACATCACTTTGTAACGCAGTAAACACGTGGTTAACGCTGGGAAGTCAGAGAAAAACACTCGCTGAACTCTCAGTAAGGTTAAGGAAAAACATCATAATTGGGCTTAAAATAACTACAACGACAATAACAACTGGCAAAAAGTAATCTTCTATTCACTGGTGATTTAAAAAAAAGCTTCTTTCAGACTCGTGGAAAGAAGACATCGAAAATACACCCGGGGGGTTTATTTTTAGTGCTTTTTCTATTTCTGTCTGTCGATCTCTACTGAATTCACTAAATGTTAGCGTTAGATAATGCCTCAATTGTATAGTCAAACAAACACTTTTGCAACGTGTAATGTAACAAAAACAGTCCTCAGGTAAGTAGTCAACTGGATTAGTTGTTTAGTCTTTCCATCTGTAGTGTCTTCAGAAGGAATGTCACTTTAAAGGCTGTTTTCGTTCAAGTATTAATATTTATTTTTCCAACTGAGCCAGAAATCTCCACTTCAGTAACATACACCAAACTTTCCAGTTTCATTCCTCTCTATATTCTGAAGTTTTTCCCAGAGGAGTTTGTTCATTTATCATTCGCAGCATAATTTATACAACACGTCCAATATAAGAGATAAAGTTGATGAAACAAGAATTTAGAACACGGCGTCATCCAATGTTGATAAGATAATGCGTCATGCGGACATAAACAGAAAAACATACTGGAAGTGACCAATTGGGGACCTAGTGAAAGCTTTCTCCACTTATTCCCCGGGGTGTCTCCACTTTATTGGATGTTTTTGAGCTCTGGATGGTTCTAGCAGGACAGCTGATGTCATCAGAGCGATGGAGCAGCATCTGCGGTGGTCACTGTCTATAAATACTGCACTCGGGGTGTTTCTCCTCCTCTGTCTTTCCTCACGCTCACACACCCACGGCATGCAACAACCTTTTCCCCTTTGATTCACTGTGTCTCTTTCACTTCCTCCGCCGTCTGCCCTCGCTCCATCTATCTGCATTCTTTCCCCGCCAGCTTCTGTCTCTCTCTCTCTCTCCGAGGCGCACAGACGTGGGTCTATTTGCTTGAATTTCTCATTTCCTGTTTGGGGTGTGTGTCCGATCCCCTTGTTCTCGTGCCCAGCGCAACATCAAACACTCCAAAGGAGACAGAGAGGAGGACACACAGAAAGCATATGAGTTAGAGGGAGTGATTGCACCATGGGAGACAGCGGTGTGTGTGTGTGTGTGTGTGTGTGTGTGGAGGGAATCAGGGGTGAGGACAGTAGTAGGGAAAATCCTGACTGACGACACAGAAGTGAAATTGAAAGGAAAAAAAAGGAGAAATGTTTTATTATCATGAGGAACACAGCAATTGCCAAATAAGGCCAGACTCAAGCCAGAATGCAGAGTTTGTGCTGCAAAAGTGTTTTTTTTTTTTTTGAAGAATCCGGGCTGCTTTCACTTCCATAGTAATTTGTTTGTATTTATTCTCATTTTCCTTTAACAAGGCTGTGGTGCCAGTCAATCCGGAGGCGACTGCTGGGTAAGAGCCGTGAAGTAAACCCACACACAGGAGTCTGATTCCATTGAGGCTGTGTGTGGCCTTCCACTCAGGTATGGAGCTCTGGTTTCTGTAACTAATGCGACTCCTTATTGTATTAGAGTCAGAAACCGCCGGCCGGATTGGAAACATTTTCGAAACGTAAAGCCACATGCCAAAAAAAAGCACATGTTCGAACAGTCGAATCCACCGGCGAATACGACGGGAAACCTGCATTTTGTTCTGGAAGTGCTGACATGGAGAAGGAGGTTGTGATGAAGGATGGGGAGACTCATCTGAGACCCACAGTTTAAGTTTTTGTTTAACTTTTTTAAACATAAAGGTTATCATGCATGTGGCAAACAACCACATTTTTATCTTTTTTCTACTGCGTTCATAATCTTTTTAAAATTAAAAACAATTTGAAAATACATTTTATATAGTACAAATATAAATATATACAATTGGTTATTATATTTTACATATTATAATAAAATATAATCAAGCATTGAAATAACCTGTTAATCGGTTTAGGTTAAAGTTAATAACTCAACAAAGAGCCCCGGTCACCTCTTTATAATTAAAGTCCTTTGAATAAGTTAATAGTGTTTAAAATGTGTGAAACACAAACGTAAAAGAAGAAGAATAAGAAAGCAAAAACCACACATTTAGTTCATCTAGATTCAGACGTGATTCTTATAAAACATGTCTGCTCACCGGCCGACTCACGAGCTGGCACTGAAGGCAACAAACTGACTTTCTACTTAAAACAGCTCCAGGAGAAATGTAAACAGACGCTCAACAAAATATAAACAGCATTGCGTTCTATACCCTCCTCCAACCACCCTGGTTACCAGTCCAATAAACACAGGAGTAAACAGACGGGGGGTTATGTGGAAAAGGTAAAGCCAACATGCAGACTTGTCAGACAGGTATGCATCACGGTTTTCTTTTTCCAATTACATGACATTTCCAACTCCTCCACTGGCGCGCGGACCGAGAGGCTTTTGCAACGCTGTGATGTGAGCAATCCCCCTCCCCCCGACTCAAAGGCGACTATCTGTAAAACACGCAGGAACTAAACGGGGAATTAAGAAATTGGAGGAAGGGTGGAGCTCAAAAGGACGACTTTTTCCTTCCTCGTTTTATCTTTAATTCTGCTTGAAGCCTTTTTGCCCTGCCTGCTAAAAAAACACATGGTTCGAATAAGTGACCCCCCCCCCCCCTACACACACACACACACACACACACACACACACACAGGCCCCCTGGAGTCGAGCTCACATTAGTAAATTATTTGGACCGAGTAGAGCAAGAGGAGGGGATACAAGGCTTTCTGCAACAACTCTGGCAGAGGAATGACGCTGCGGTTGGAAAGGGGGATTGGACAAAAACAAGCCGTACGCAATGGCGCTACTCGCTGCAGGATAATAAATACAGCAGCACGCGGGTCTGGATTGGGCCTATGTAACATATACTCCACTCCACTCAGGAGGGCTCATCGCTCATTGGCTCGTGACCCCGGAGTGTCAGCCTAAAAAACCAACCCTTCACATGTGTCTCTTTCTCCCGTCGCTCGTATATATATATAAATATATCTCTGCGCTCCTCTATTCCTGTTTGTTTTAACTTGTAACCCCCCTCCCTCCCTCTGCTCTCCAGAAACCCAGGCTCATATGCATCGTGCGCCCAGGAGGACAGCGAACCCCCCTCCTCCGTTCTCCCGGCCTTAGCCAGATTTTACTCAACCTCTCTCTCTCTTTGCCTCCCACTCCGTCTCTCCCACTCACTGTCTGCGTTTACTCTCATGTGGGGCTCAGGCTGTCGCGTCAGTGTATTCTCACTCAATCTTGTTGTGTGTGTGTGTGTGTGTGTGTCCTCCCCTTGTCCCTCAAGCACTATACTAGTAAAACCATCACAGAGCGAGACGTGTTATGGCTCAGAGAGAGAGAGCGAGGGCGACTCATAGGTGCTCTCGCTGAGAGAAAGTGAACTCCCTGTTCAGCGGGGGTCGCGGTGAGTCACCCGGCTGCTTGTCCTCTTACTCGTCGCTGCGGGACGCCGCTGGTGAGTCATGGCGCGAGCAGACCGGACTGGGCCGTATCCTCTGTGTCACATTGCTTCTCCTGGATGCGTCTCTTGCTAGTTAAACTTTTACCCCTGTAACGGGACACACCAAACCACAAACCTCTACGTCAAGGGGTTGACTTTTCCTTTCTGGTGCACAAGACGGATGTCCGTCTCTCTCGGCTCACCCTCCGGCCACTACGCCTTTTCCCCTTCCAGAGCGGTGCGGGGATGACGTCAGGTTTGCCGGGCCGACCCCCGGAAGTTCCCCTGACTGATTTTTCCACATCTTTCCAGAAAACAAACTCTGTTGGCAAACACACGTTTATGATACGGACGCCTAAATGCATTTTTGGGGAAGTAAAAGCTGACGGCTATAAACGAATAGTTTACAACGAGGCCGTAAAGCAGTGGCGGGCCGTGGGTTTTCAGACCGAGGCCTTCAGTGAGTGCCGTATAGTCCACATCACCGGCGGACTGGGGGGGAAAAGTGTCTCTGGAGTTACTGTCACAGACCGACACACTCAATACACGACACGTTCATACATGTGTGGACAGACACCCGACCCGCGGAGCCACACGGCACCACCACGAGCATGGAGGGAGGCGACTGACCCACGAAGTCACACAATTCGCACAATTACGTAGTCAATTCGCACAATTATGTAGCGCCAGGTGGTTTGCCGACATCACTGCAGACCCCTGACGCGTTTTATATGGGCAGATCCCCTCTCTCGCAATGACACTGACAGTCCGCCCTGGTCGGTTTTTAATTTGTATTTTGTGGCTATATATGTATATTTTAAAAGATAAAATAGCAATAGCTTTGTGATTCTGTTTATGCCACCAGAGAAAGCTTAGAAGGCCCTGATGGTCTGCCACTGCTGTAAAGGCAGACTATTATTTAGCCACGTGGTAGCAACCGCCTTTATTTTAAAGGCACTTAAAAGCTTTAAAATGAATGAAAGGAGTATCTATAGTGTGTATTTCATGGTAGAACAAGACTTTTGTGTTGTCACGTGTCAAATTCGTGCAGCGTTTACTGTGCACGCAGCTTTAGAATACAAAGTCCTTGTGGCCCAAAAGTGTACTGCGGATATAAACCTTAAATCAAAGACTATGGACAATAAAATAAAAAATAAAATATTGCTTTACAGTCTGTGGGAATTCCTAGCAAATGGAAGTTGTTTATTGTTGCGTGATGTTTTTTGCAAACCAGATATTTGCAGGCAGAGTGCGTCAGATGCCATGTGCGAGTGAGTAAAGTTGCTGAGAAGTGCACGTGTGGCCCATTTGGCCCTCCTCATGTATCTTGGGTTGCCCGGAGGGGAGAGACATCCTTGCGTTCACTTCCGGCAGCTAGGGAACTTTCCACTGCAACATTCTCCAGCCTCGAGCCATCTGGATCACAAACAAAAGGATTGGTGACGGGCGCTGAATGCGTGTGATACATAGGACTGTAGATTTGAATTAATAGGAATATTATTGCGGCCCAGTCAGAGAGAGCCAGAGTGTTGAGGACAGCGCATTGCTTGAAATTAAAGTAATTCCAGACAAGCCTGGGGAAATTGACTCCTGCATGAATCATTTAACTAATCTTCATCTAATGATTTGGTTGTAACACATTACTCACCATCTCAACATGTTTCTGCTTCGCTTCACATCCGCAGTCTGATAGTTGTGCTGGCGGTGGCCATGGGCGTTTCAGTGAGAGTCTGTACTGTCCCCTGCTGGTTAATAAAATAACCTTAAACTACTTATTAATTCTTTTAGCTTTGAAACGCCATTGCCAACGCCAACTAATAATGTAGAATAAAAATACGTATGTGTGTGTATATATATATATATATATATATATATATATATATATATATATATATATATATATATATATATATATATATATACACACACACACTGCCTACTATCAATGCAAATTGTACATTGATGTATTCAAAAGGCTCATGCTGTATGCATACCCCTTAACGTTTATTCTACATGTTATTTATTCAATATTGTATTATTATGTGCATCTACCCTGCTTTTGCACTTCTGTTTGAATGCTAAACTGCATGTTGTTGTCTCAGTCACTGTGCTGCAATGACAACAATCCAATTTAATGTAATGTCCAAGTGAGAAATAAGCATTGTAATAATTTACAAACATGCACCTGTTTTTTTTAAATACGATGTTATTAGGACTGAATATGTTTAACGGTGTTTGGTATATATGGACTTAATATGTACGCAGCAGTAACGTTAGGACTACTGCGAGCGCGCACCAAAAAATGAATTTGCGACAGTGCAGTAAATGGCATACGTATCGGAAAACGGCAGTGAGGAAAAGATGGCGGAGGGAGGTAACGATGCAGAGTTGCTGAAGGAGAAGGCGAATAAGTATTTTAAAGGTAATGTGACAGACCTGTCAGACTGACGCCTTTTTTATCAGCAGTTGGTAACAGACGAAGATGTGACCATTAGCTGTCGTGGCGACGTAACTCCGTTGCAACGCGCTCCCAACCGGATACGCCAGGCTAACGTTGGCTCTAACGGCATGCTAACCGCAAACTCCATTCATTGGATTACTCCGCACTGGATTGAAATGAGCCGGTTTAGCTAACGCTAGCTACAACAGCAACGGCTACACACGTTAACACATGCCGCCACGCGCGTGTCCTCCATCGTGCCCACCTAACGTGCTGAACGCGTGTTGTGTTGACTCGTGTAACGTTGGATTAAAGCGGGATTGAGAAACTAGTCCCACAATGTTCTTGTTCTATGTCCTGTAGCAGCGGAGCCTCGGTTTACCAACAAGACTGAACTGTTTCGTTTACGTGGGTCGGTTTTGTCTCTTCAAAATGAGACAAAACCGAAAGACACTTTGCGCCTCCGTTTCGGTCCCAACATTAAGTTGTGGTGGAAAGAGTGTTTAGTAAAAGTTTCAGTGCTACAGTTAAAATTATATACAAATTATGTTACACGTAAAAGACGCGTATTCAAATGAATGTTGTACCCAAAAGTGCTCCTTATGAAGAATGGGCCCGTTTCTGATTCCTTGACTCATCTTTACTGTAATTGTTTTTTTATTGTATCTATTTGTAATCTATTCTTCTATTTGATATACTACTAATGATTTATTTTATTTATTTATTTTTTAAAGTTGTTTTCCTGTGTGTATCTGTACTTAAATGTGTTCCTGCCACACCCAGATTTAACCTCTTGGCAAATCTTATCCTAAATTCGAATAATACATTTGTATTTATGTTTTATCTGAATCTGCAAAGCAACTAGTGTCTCCAACTTTCAGAATATGTGTAATGCACAAATACATCATGTTTGCCTTCAAAATGAAGTGGAGTGGGAGTATAAAGTTGCATGAAATGGAAATACTTGCGCAAAGCACAACAACCACATTTGTGCTTAGGTACATTACATTAGTAGAAACACCGGTCCTCTCCACCGCTTTCTGTTGAACAGAAACGCATCAATAACAAAGGCTAAGTCTCTTCTGATAGTTTTGGTGTCTTTCAAAGGGCCACTCTGCCGTCCACTTTGCTGATGTTATAGATGATATAGAAAATTACCATCAGTCTTAATTCAGGAAATGTCTGTTAGAAAAGTAGTTAAATATTTTTGGTTTTAGTGATTGAATTTAGTTAACTTATTAACCACCCACACGGTTGACTAAACGTTTACTTGATCAAATAAATTACCAAATATTTTACATCAATACACAATACTATCCAGAATATTGTCACATTATTTATCTTGAATGGTGGTATTTTATTATGCGGGAAGGATTGTCATCATTATTGTCTTTCAATGTATTTATTTTGGATTAGTAAATAAGTATTTTACAGCTACAAACGCTTTCAAACATTGGACTCCAACGTCATGTGTTGTTTTACTAAAAAAAACAAAAAAAACATGAACCGCTTTCAGGGTTTTTGACTTTTGTAATGGAACTTTGTTGAACCACAAGCCCAGTGTTTTCTATTGACAATGGGACATTTTATTTTCAGAGAAAGACTATGAAAATGCAATCAAGTACTATTCGGAGGCCTTGGAGGTCAACCCTACCAATGCGGTCTACTACAGCAACCGAAGCCTGGCGTACCTGCGCACGGAGTGCTACGGGTACGCCCTGGCTGATGCCACGAAGGCCCTGGAGATAGACAAGAACTACATCAAGGGATACTACCGTCGCGCCACCTCCAACATGGCACTGGGCAAATTCAAGGCCGCACTCAAGGATTACGAGACGGTAAGAAACAAAGCGTCTTCGACTATAAGTAGCTGCACACTTTTCCACATTGACCCTACAAGAGACATAAGCGTTGTGCACAGTAAAATTAAATGTTTTTTTCTCAGAAGACAGATCTCTCAAGTTCCATCTGTTGATCTGTCACCTTGAGTTAGGCTGCTTGTGTTTCCTAACAGCCTGGTACAGGGATTATCCCTAAATCCTGTCATGATGCCCATTAGATCCAGTTTGTAGCCACTCGCACCACAACTAATTTGGTGTCTATTGTTATTCGTGCTGTAAGCAATATAAATATACTTGGGCTTTGGACACAAGGGCTCCTTGAAGCTCAGCCATAGCCAAAGCAATTTGTTGCACAAACTGGACCATGCGCCATGACGCCAGAAAAAGAGAGTTAATCCTTATGAAGCTATGAGAGGCTGTGTCTGGATTTATATTTATTTATAGATGTATTGGGCAGACCATTGAGTCTGAATGGTTTAAATATTTTACATCCAGTATGAGCTGCAGATTTTAAACTGTGTTATACTTTTAACAACCGTTTACATCCTGGTCTTTTAAAGCTACGCAGAGTCAATTTCCCGACAGCTTCCTTGATGTCGGTTGATGACTAACCAGCGTTGTGGATTTGTTTGTTTCCCTGTTTTGATGATAGGTAGTGAGGGTTCGACCAAATGACAAGGATGCGAAGTTGAAGTATCAGGAATGTAACAAGATTGTGAAGCAAAAGGCTTTCGAGAGAGCCATTGCCAGCGATGAGATTAAGAAATCTGTTGTCGACTCCCTGGACATCGAAAGCATGAGTAAGTTTCCCCTTTTATTGGACATAAGTGTCAAAATATCTCATTCTCTCCCGCTGTAATCCTCATGTGCGGTAAGATAGGAGCTAATGATGATGACTAGCACAGGTGTGAAATTTTGCTTCATTACTATCCTGTACATTACTAAGTTTTACATCTGAAAAAAGTTGATGTTTTATTGCAGCGATTGAGGACGACTATGAAGGCCCTCAGCTTGAGGACGGGAAGGTTACAAAGAAGTTCATGCAGGAAATGATGGATTGGTTCAAAGACCAGAAGAAACTGCACAGAAAGTGTGCTTATCAGGTAAACATGTCTGTTTCTATGAAACGCACCGTGTGAAGAAACTTAAAATTTACCTGTCATTGAACTTTTTTTAACTTTCAGATTTTGGTGCAAGTTAAAGACCTTCTATCGAAACTACCGAGTCTTGTTGAGATCACATTAAAAGAGGTGAGCACGTATTGACTTGTAAAGTGGCTCAAAGTGGCTGTTAGTTTATGTCCAATGGGAGTGCATCAGTAGATATATCTTCCTGATCTACTCATTATAGGACTGCAGGGGTAAATTAAACACTGTTATTTTTCATGGCTGTTTGATTTAAAGTCTTCTGTTTCCATTTGTAACAGACCGAAAAAATAACAATTTGTGGTGACACGCATGGACAGTACTACGATCTCCTCAACATCTTCCAGTTGAACGGCTTACCATCAGAGACCAACCCTTATGTATCCTTTTCTTTTCAACAGCTTTTACATTTGTGTCCATGCAGTCTTCATCCTCGTTTGTACCATTCTGTGTCTGAAGGCCTTTACACACGGCGGGTGTCTTTTTTTTCATGCAATTCATTTGCTCTTAAATAGATTTTTTTTAAACCAATATTTGGCACAAATACTTGAACACATAATCTTTAAAATGCATGCTAGCACCTTTTGGGTGTTGTTTTCTGAGCGTTCACCCTGCCAAGAAGGGTTTGTTGCTTCCTCCAACCTTGATAAATGTAGGCCAACCAGTTTCACTCCTTCTGTTCTTTCCTTTCACAACAAAAGCCTTACGCAAAAAATATTTGCAGGCGAACATTCAGCTATTGGTTTCGCTTATTTTTTACATCCCCGGTGTGTAAAGGCCTTTTTAAAATAACAGCTTCGAGCCTCAAAACTTGTGCGTCACAATGCTTAACCACAGAATTCAGCTGTTCAATGGGGACTTTGTCGATCGCGGCTCTTTCTCTCTCGAGGTCATTCTTACCCTCTTCGGCTTCAAGCTGCTCTACCCCGACCACTTCTACTTGCTCAGGGGTGAGAGCACAAATACTGTGCATGAGTCTGTGGATGCCTTTGTACTGTTTCAGATGTGTGCTGTACAACATGTTGTATCTTACGTCCATCTTTTTACACGTCTGGTCTTAAAAAGTTCAAAGCACTATTTCGTGTTTACAATTAATTTAGTTTCGACTGTTACATTACAGACTTTGTGTTGAGCTCTTAAAATTGTGTAAACGTGGTTGTTTGACATGCAGGTAACCATGAGACGGACAACATGAACCAGATGTATGGTTTTGAAGGGGAGATCAAAGCCAAGTACACAGCCCAGATGTTCCAGCTGTTCAGCGAGGTCTTCCAGTGGCTCCCTCTTGCTCAGTGTATCAACGGCAAAGTACTGGTAAGCACTGGCGCCACGAGTTCAAAACTGCTGCGGAGCCATGTAACCAATTTACTTGTTACGTGGCCGTTTGTGTTCACCGGTCATTTGTACACAAATCCTGAAGCCGGTGGAGCCTGTGTTATTTTTTTCCCACTAAGCTGACTATGCAGGATTGATCAAAATTGTGCATGTAGCCACTCGGTTTCAAGTGGTAGTAGAGCCGGTGCAATAAAGTCAGTAAAGTCAGTCAAACTGGTTTGACGTTAATCCACGTGACCCAACCAGTGTACTGGATTTCACCACTAGGTGTCGCACTTGACTCGGCAGCGCCACCATTGGCACAGGTTAAAATATCTTAAATAATATCTTTAAGGTCAGCCCACCTTGAGTCAGCATTTATTCAAAAACAAAAAAACTGCTTACTTAACACTCATCAGTCACAAGCTGGCTCCTTCTTCCTCAACCCCACACTTGTTAAGAGCCGCCAGCCGTCTGAAACCTTTCTTTTCTCATTAAAAACACATGAACTTTGTAGTAAACGAACACAATGTGCTCAGTACACAACTAACTGGTGACTGCTGTTATTTTTTAACTGCAGTTGTTTGATATTTTGTCTTATGCACACAGCACCTTCTTTCTACATTGAAATTGGCTTTGAGAGCCATCAATCATTTATTTAATTTATTCATGTAACTTATATTAATTTGAGACTGAAAAAGGTGTGCTTGAATGTAAATTTATTTAATTTTAATGTCTGTGACATAGTGAAAGGTGTATTTGTGCTAGTATGATGTCAATATCATCAAAACAATGGATATTTTTGTATCTATTAGCCGTGAACTGTGTGCATCACACCGGCTGCTCTGACCTGTTCACGTGCGCTTCCTCTCAGGTTATGCACGGTGGACTGTTCAGTGAAGATGGCGTCACATTGGAAGACCTCAGGAAGATTGAAAGGAACAGACAGCCTCCGGACTCAGGTAGGCTGCGACTCCAAATGCCCCATCTGTGTAAAATCTGTCCCCAAGAAATAATTACATGGAACTCCTTCCTCCTCTACAGGTCCCATGTGCGACCTCCTTTGGTCGGACCCACAGCCTCAGGTCAGTTCCCGTCCACCTTTTTATAATAGCTCAATATGTATCCACAGGTTTTGTGTCGGTGCAACATTTAGTCCACTTCTAACTGGATTAAGTATTAATTCCTCTGTCTCTGTCGTGCAGAACGGCCGGTCAGTCAGCAAGCGAGGAGTGAGTTGTCAGTTCGGGCCGGATGTGACGGAGCGCTTCCTGGAGCAAAATAAGCTTGATTTCATTGTGCGTAGTCATGAGGTGAAAGCTGAGGGCTACGAGGTCACTCACTCAGGGAAGTGCATCACCGTGTTCTCAGCACCCAACTACTGGTACGTAATGATGCCGGCTAACTTTAAGAGTGTGGAATAAATCTGTGTAACTCTGTTCACTTCTAAACGCTGCGTGTTGTATTCTGTTTTCCTCCAGTGATCAGATGGGAAACAAAGGAGCTTATATCCACCTCAGGGGATCAGACCTAAAGCCAGAATTTCACCAGTTCACTGCTGTGGTCAGTATTGTGTACTCTGATTTAGTGTCGTCTCAATACCAAAGTTATGACTTTGATGCCATGCGTCATTATCTGAATGTCGGTACTTATAACGATACCGCCAAACCTCAACGCATCAGTCAAAGTATAATTCATGCCGACAGACATCGGCTCAGAGCGAGACTGTGCAGATGGCGAGGGCTTCATGGCCTGCTTAAATTTTTTCGTGATGTTTTTAATCACAGTCAAATTGACAGTCAAAAAATAAGCAGATTTAACTTTTCAGAGAAGCGCTGATTACGTCCGCCAAATCCAATTGCACATCGTGCATGGACCAATACAGTTAGCATACAAATTGTCAATAACATTGTTACTGTGATGTCCACTTGGCCTTTAAAAGACAGTTGGTTGAATCATGGTGCAACGTTTGTCTTCACTCTCCTCCACAGCCTCATCCGAATGTCAAGCCCATGGCATACGCCAACTCGCTAATGCAGATGGGGATGATGTAGAGGTCACAGCAATCCATCTGTGGCACTGACGACCCTCCCATCTGACCTGAACCATCCCAGCCACCTCACACCCTACAGTGCTCGGTCGGACATGCTCATGCTTAGCCTACGGGGGGAGAAGGGGGTGTCCCTCTCACCCCGACAAAAACTTCCACTAGTTGTGTACAGGAAACACGTGGTGTAGTTCAGATGGGAAGAGATCACTCCCACCCGGCCCAGTCGAAACTGGGTTCATTCTTTCATGTTATCAGTTAAAACTGGAAAAAAATAAGTCTCCATTCCCATTACCCATTTGCCTGCTCAAGTGTTCCATCACCGGGTAGAAATGCAGACCTTTTCAGATGAGGCTCCTTGGAGCTGCTTGGTTTTTAAAATATTTGATATACTCAGCAGGTGGGATCAAATGGCTGATATGTACCAAAGATCCAAAATGAAAATGATTGTTCAGTTTTTGCAAGGAGCTTCTTGTGACTCCTGAAACCTAGTATTGTCCTGTTGGCCTGTGTACACAGCTTGGAGCATTGTAAACTGGGTGAAGAGCATAATGTCTATCAGTGTTTCTCCAGCTATCCTACAGTTTGTCCATGTATTTTGTTTCCTTTTACAGGAATACAAAAACGAACGATCCCAGTCCTGGAAAAAAAACAAACAATAGATTGTGTCGGGGGACTCTCTTAATTCAAGGTGCTGTTTGCCATTAGTGGTGTATTTGGTTGGTTCAGTCATGTAGCTGGTAACATTTAATTTGCACTGTTTCCTGTTGAGGAACATACCCTTACTCCATGTTTTTCATCCTTGACCGCCATCGTACCACTCACCCGGCAGCTTCCGCACAGTCTCCTCTCCAAACTAGCTTTGGCGTAAGGCAACCCAGATGGCACTGGAGTCTCCAAGACACGCGTTCAATTACTGGTGACCCACATGTGGATTCCTTTAGCACACAAATGTCCAAACTGCAAATCCTGTCTCGAAGCGCACAGCTGCATTGTCCAATGGCCCTCAACTTTTTAGATAAAGTAATACACTGATGTGTATGTATATATATACTGTATCATTTAAAGATTCCGTGTAATGTTTGGAGAAAAATATTGAATAAAAAAAAAATCGAGTCCTGTGATTTTAGAAACGAGCTAGTATCTTTATTTACGTCTGTTGACATTACTTTTCGCTCCACTACATGCACTTGATAACTGAAGTTGTGATAGATTAAATTTAATAACATGCAATTATAAATACATTTTTGATTTATTGTGGATTATCACCTGACTTTATTGCTCCATTGGAGAAACTCCCAAGCTGTGAAGATGAGCAACAGCTTTAAAGAAACACAATGCATAATGTGAATGCATTATTCTGAAACAGGTCACCATAATTTTAAGTATTTTGAAGGTAATATTTGTGTACGTTATATTTGAGTAAAATGTTGAACAATATAAAAGTCCTGTGACTTTTATAAGAGTTGTTGTACATTAGTGTTTTACTACAGTGAAATACCAACACTGCATTTTACTGAAGCGTCCATAAAAAGTGAGTCAGCCGTAGGCCTGCGACCTATCCTTTCCAGCCGCTTGATCCATTTTGCGAATGTGCGGCAGCGCCTACCCAGAAAACCTGCGGCCAAGCCCCGCCCCCATTCTGCCTGTGATTGGCCAATGGCCATTCGCAGGAAAACGCTAACGTTAGCCTAGCTGTAATGCTAACCGGCGCTTTGAAAGAGATACGCCGGATAAGAGCGACTCAGCCGCGGCAGCTCACGCTTTTGTTCCCGTAGCCTGAAGAGAGGCGACCCGCTCTAAGGAACAGTGTCTTTTATTTTTTACGTTTTTAACTCTTTTTTTTATTTATTTTTTTTCGAGCGAATGTCGCATTTATTCTGACGTCACGACCCACAACAGCTGATCGTCAGTCATCAACTATGCGCCACGAGTTGACAACACACTGCACGAGTTTCACCTTGTTGTGATCCCAGTTGGACACGAGACAGTCGGCCTTCAACAACAACCTCATCCCCGACCCGAGATGCCAAAATATTGTTCTGTCCCAAACTGCAAGAATGACTCCGGAAACGGCGGCGACAGGAAGAGCTTCTACAAGTAAGCAGCTTTGACAAGTCGTCTCTGTGGCGCTTCTCGAGGCGTCGACTCTGACTGGGACGTGTTCCTATCCGATAAGTCAGGCTTTTCGCCACGTCAGTTCTTACTACAGAGTAGATGACTGAAATGAATCACTCCAGTTCTGAAGTATCAACACTTTTTCTGCGTTTCAAAAAAATAAATAATTAAGTTGGGAAGTTAATTAATGGCGCCTTTTGCTTTGACCTTTGAAGCCTGATTGAATCCTTTTTAGACTGTGTTGGCGCCCGAGTTTTATTTATGGGCAAATTTCCCTTAAAATATGTTTCACTTATTTCTGGAAATGCAAATGTTTGGTTATATTTTGTCATTTTAATGTATCTTCTCTTTTTCAAATCTACGAACTAGTCCAACGAACACCAACATGTGTATTTTCACATCTCTCACACTATTCTTGGATCTGATGGCTCACCGGGGATTTTATACAGTTACAAAAAAAAGTCCTGGATTCAAATAGATAATTCACTATAATATAGTACAAAAGTATTATCACGATAATGTACTAAAAGTATCAAAAGTTAAAGTTCTCATGTAAAATACACATGAGTGCCTGCTAACGTTGTTCCTCAATGTGGAGCCAGTTTTTATTTTAAGTATAGTGCAATACATGTCAACATTTTACTCAAAGTACTGTATTTACTTCTATTCCGTTGCTTACGATCATTCCACTGGGAATTTAATCCTAAAAAATTACAACCTTGCGTTCAAACCGAGAACAGTGAGTAGAAACTGGTTGTCAACAACATGAAGCGGCGAGCGTTGCAGTCACTGAAGCCTTTGCTTTGACATATACATGTAATTAGATACAGCACCAACAACACGGCCTCGTATACCTCCAGCGTGTGGTTGCATGTCCGATTTCTAGCTTGGAGGGGTGGTGGTAGTTCTGAGGATCAAGCGCAGTCACTTTTTAATGATTAATTTTTTTCCTCTATCTTTTTTCATAACGTTTCTATTCCAAACCAGAGGAGATAAGGCTCGCAGAATCAATAACTTCTTTTAAATCACTTCTTAAAACCCATTTTATAGAATTGCTTTTAGGGGATGCCGTCCTTTTTATGATCTATTATGCAGTTCTTTTATTTCCATGGATTTGTTTGTATATTTTATATATTTGTTTGTTTTCTACTGTTCTTTTACTGCTATTTGTTTGTTTTAGTTGTATTCAATTCTTTAATGGTATTGTCTTTTTAAGTTGTGTCAACACTTCGCTTATCGGCAGAAGCACTTTGTAAACTTTGTTTTTAAAAGTGCTGTATAAATAAGGTCATTTGAACATTTCACAATATGTATCTTGAAGGAGCTCCGGTGTTGCTTAGTGCCTCACATCTGTGACTTCCTTGTGCTCCAGGTTCCCCCTTCAGGACCCGGTCCGGCTGCAGCGGTGGCTGAGGAACATGCGACGCGGTGACTGGACTCCCTCTCGGCACCAGTATATTTGCCATGAGCATTTTGCGCCGTCGTGCTTCAAGGTGCGCTGGGGGATCCGGTACCTTGAGAGCGACGCCGTGCCCACGGTCTTCCAGGAGGCCGAGGTAAAAACGCCAAGGATCTTGTTCGACCATCGTTTTGTCACGCCGTTATTGCGCTGAATCCGATTTTCTCTCCAGGAAGCCGGTATTTGTTGTTGAACATTTGTACCATTTGTACCCGTTGGAAGTGATTCAGATGTATTTCTGGGCTGGAAACTGGGCTCAGAAACACAACATTCTCTGCACCCTCCTCTTTGTGGAAGTCTTTGCAGCTTTATCTCTTTCTCCCCTGTTCAGTCAACTGTGTACTTCTTCACCAGAGTGGGCAGCAAAGCTGAAGGAGTGAACATAAAGTGTGTTGTTGATGACACATAGGTGCTCCTGGAGAGTTTCCTGTAATTCTAATATTACAGAATGGTTCATTCAGGCGATATCGCAAACATGCTCTGTCCCGATATGGGTCATTTGATATCTCGATAACATTATATATCACATGCAAAATGAATTTGACTTTCAAGTGAATATGGTAGTGTGTTGTTTCAAGTGAAACAACACACTACCATATTCAGTTATGGCCCAGCCTCAATGGAGGGAAGATTGCTGTAATGATATATAGTTTAATAGATCAATACTTGGCACTTAAACAAGATGATCTGCACATGCATTGACTCAATTGATTGTCTTGGGTATTCAAAGTCTTACTTTTAAGCTGAGCTGTCATGTTGCTTTTTGCTCAACACGCACTCCTCCTGCTTTCCAGAAACGGAAAGCGTCGGATCCCAGCGAGTGGACGCCGAAGCGGCTCCGCACTACCGGCGACCAAAGCGTAACAGTGTCAGGTGACGGGGCGCTCGCGGTCGACGCCGCAGAGACGGAAAGCAAATTGCCGCGCACCGTGCGCCTGTACGAGATCACCGTGGACCCGTCGCAGCAGGCAGAAACCAGCCGGCTGGAGGCGAGCGGCGTCGGGGGGTCCGATCGCTTCCCGTTCACTTTACTCCAGGCGGTCAACGATCTGAGTAACGGCGAGGAGGTGATCGTGATGTCCGAATGCCCCGCCGGTGAGCGGCAGGATGAGCTCCTGAACGGAATCATCTTGACTCGGGGCCACGGGCTGGTGAGTGAAGATGGGACCGCCGCCCCGGAGGAGCACTCGGACCCCCACGAGGGCGACGGCGGCGGCGAAACCCAAGTCATCGCCTACTTCGAGACCATGCCGAACATTTTACCGGGGCAGGCTGTCGCCCAGCTCAGCGTCTGCCCGGACATGGTGCTGTCGTCCGCTCTGAGCTCCAAGCCCATCACGTCCACTCTGCCAATAGTGTCCAAGCACACGGCGCCCTCCCCGACGTCACTGGTCCTCACCGTTGAGAGGCTGGATACGGACGTGGAAGAGGGGGACGACGAGGACGGAGCGACAGAGGACGAGGAGGAGCTCGAGGAGGAGGAGGAGCTGGATGGCGGACCGGAGCTGCTGGATCGGCAGCTGGAGGAGCACTGGTGAGCACAAACTCTCAAGTTCACGGTCACGTCTTGTGTTTTTCTTTTTTCTTTTTCAGTTGCAGGCCATGGGGGTTTAGAGGGAAGACGCCGGCCTCATTCAGCGCTTTTACAGCCCTCTCTCTCTCTCTGTTCTTTTACGCGCGCAGCTACCACAAGAGCAGTCTGAGCAAGGAGCAGCTGGAGGCCATCGTGGGCGAGCTGCAGAAGAAGGTGAAGGTGCTGCAGCAGCGCCACCGCCGTCACCTGGAGAAGCTCCTGGGCCTGGAGAACACGGTGAGCCAGCTGAGGCAAAGCAACCTGCTGAACGAGGAGCGCCTGCAGCTGCTGGAGAGGGTGAGGTGTTCCTGCGCTGTATTTTCAAAAAGAGCTCTCCTCATTTGCCGCGCTCAACTTTCATTTCGGCCGCAGGCGCGTTCTGCCATCTCACTCTTGCTCGTCCGCCTCATTCTCAGGCTTACATCCAGACCAGCGCGGCGGGGTCGGATGCCGGGGGGACGGTGGCCATCATCTACGAGATGGACGATGCCGCGTACTTGTACACGCCGCTGATCGCAGACGACGGGAAGCTGTGAGGCTTTTTCGCCTGCCGCCCTCCCCGTCAATCGGCCGATGTCGTTGAAAACAAAATGCTACCCAATATCTTTTCTGTCTCCTAACAAATTTAATGACACGTGTCGGCGTGTTGTCGGATCTGCTGTGAGCTTTGCACAAACGTGGATGAGTAATATGTGACAGTGTTGAATGTAGGTTGTTTTTTTTCAAGCACTCCATGCTCTATTCCTCCCCTCCTTCCTCCAAACACTTTTTGCTTGTGATGATGCACATATAAAAACAATTCCAGCTTCCATCGCGGTTTGTGCTTCATTCTTACTGTCAATGTACATTTTAGCTTTTAAAATTACCCAAAGTTTACATAACCAAGTCACGGAGGCTGATAAACCCCAGCAAACCCTAAAAATGGGGCCTGAATTCTTCATCAGCTCTTCCTCACTCTCCAAATCCTCAATACCAAAGTCACTGATGTGACATAGCAAAAAAGAAAAGCACAGCCTGCCTTACAAGAGCATATAAGTCCGTTTTATATGTGTATAACACTATTCATTCATAAATATTAACATAAACCATAAATATTACTTGAGAGGACTCAAAAGTGATTAGAGAGAGATCCCCAAGTTGTGGAAATATACATGTTCATATCCCGAGCTTGATGCCACATATGATCACACCTTTCTGGAAAGCTTACGACCTACAGAATCCGCCAACACCTCCGAATCCCTTCGCCTCAGCAAGATATCAACCATATTCCAGCCAAAAACTGAAGTAAGACTTAGTTACGGATGAAACAATGTTCCACACGGCCTTACTGGTATGTGTTGGTGCATCTGCTTGAGCAGAGCCCCTCTGTTGTGGAACTGGATGCGTTCAGGGTCCAGAAAGAAAGTTACAGGATTTTGACTGAGCGGATCTAAAACTACATTTAAATATTAAACTTCACCTATTCAAAGTCAAACTTTCATGAATTTCATCTGGAATCTTTTACTTTTTTTAAATTCTTTTGACCATTAAACAAGTAAAACATATATATGAACCCCTCAACTAGTCTAACACATGTTTTCTGTGTGTTATACCTTTTTGAAATGGTTCAAATAGTCCTTGTGGTTGAGCAGATGTTCTGTATACCATTCGCAGCTCTTGTCATGTGTGTAGCATGTTGCTCCGTGGAGAGCTGATTGTGAACAGTGCTGTACCATGTGCATTTTACACTCGTGATTGTGAAGACTAATATTTTGTTTTGCATATATGTATATTTTCTACATACACATTTTTATTCAGGAATTCTAAGTAAACCCAAAATCATTGTGGAACAATGTTTGACAGGGGGGTACAGGACTTTAATGGGTTTAATGTTCAAAACCCGGATCAGGCTTTACTCCTGTCAATGTTTAAAACATGAAGCAGTTCTACATTTTACTTATAATAATTCATATTATTCAGTAATCCAGATTGTCTGGATTTACAGTGTACTTTCCCCTCATGCAGTGCTTTCATCTCCCCACCAGATGGCGGTAGAGGCAGTTTTAATCTGGATTATAGAAGATTTAAATGAGCAACCAATGTTTCCACTTTCATGATACTTTTCTTCTTTAAATTAAGAGAGAACTTTAGAGCAATGTAAGTGCTGTCTGATTTACATTCCTGCTGTCTGAACAGATGAACACAGCAAAAGTACACACACGTGCACTATTAAAGTGTGGTGAGCACACTGATGCGAAAATGTACATTTCTTTGATCACATGACTTATAATTGCACAAGATTCAATGTGCAGCATATGAACGAGCACCAATCTATAACAGCCAATGCATTACTCTGCTGTCTTTGATACTTCCTGTTGCTTTACCTTAAGAAAGTCACACGTGTTATATTTGTTTGAACAACTAGTGTGTTTAATGAGACTTCTCCTTTTGCTTTGACAGTATTCATTTCATGCGAAGGCCTCGCTTAACTTTTCAGTGAAAGGAGAATGCTACACACTCCAGCTATTTTCTAAATGTGCTGCTGCTGTCACCTTAAAGTTGAGCCTGATTTGTTTCTTCTGCTTAACTGGAAAGTGATGAGAGTGAGTTGTTCTTATCTCTGCTGAGCTGGAATGTAAGGGAGGGATCTGCTCTTTTCATCTAACGGGGAACTTTATCAGCAGGTACATTTGAGGATACATTGGCCTCACAATGAGCTCGATGTTCCCCCGAAACACACATGCATGAAGGTATTTTGCTGGAACAGCCTGACCCAAGAGATCCTTTGGCTCACATTTCTGTGTATCTTACAGCACACCATCCTCCCTTAACTTCCTCATTTCATTTTGGTAAAGACTGACCACATTATTATTTATAATCACCTCAGAAATGTAATGTGGCTGACACCTCGTTTCCTGTTCAGCTGCTCAGTCCTGAGCTACGTTTTCTCGAACAGACATTATATCTTAAAGAGATGGTTCACCCCAAAAAATCAAAAATACATCGATTTTTTTCCACTTTACTGAAGTGCAATTTGTTAATCTTTGGTGTTTATCGGTTTTAGTGTTTGACGTTAATGATTAACTGAAAGAAACGCTGAAAGGAAACGATCTGGGTAACCCTAAAGTTCAGCACCTTATCCTGGTATTTGCTGTAGCTTCAGGGCTAACCCCCTTCGCTCTAATCGGCAGGTGGGGAACTAGACTTCTTGGGTTGCGTGCAACACCGTGGCCGCTAACCCCCAGACCGATAAACTGGGTAATCTGTTCCCTTTTCCTGTGCATACACTGCAGCTGGTGGTAAAATATGTATTTAACCTGCAGCTTTTATTGTTGCAGCTGGGCGGCGTTTTAGGCACTTAGACCCCAGAAGCCCTGCATGCAAAGGCACTAATCATGGTTAACATCTGACAAGGGTCTGCAATCTATCAGGGGGGGAATGTAATACATTAGCATCCCTATTTCAGTGTAAGTGGCTTAATTACTTAGGTATCAGTTGTAACTATGTGTTCCTACTCTGGAATGTGTTGGCACTGTGTGACACCCGACTTGTGGAGCTCAAAGTGCCGAAAAATACATTTAAAAACTTTTTCCAGAAATCATAACACAAAGCTAAAGAAAGAATTGTGCATTTTTTAAGAGAAAGTAGTCAGGTGTGAGTAATTCAGGTATGTGTATGGAGCGCAGTAGAAGTCAAGGGAGGGACATCCTGATCTGGAAAATGTGAGTTGTTTGGGTGTGTGTATGAATAAACAGTAAATATCAGGGTTTAAAAAACTAAATCTTGATCGGGTTTAGTTCTGTTTTCTATGTACCTACCAAACATCGTAATGACATGCCCACAGGTGGACAATTTAAGGTTTTAATGAGACACAAAGAAGACGGACGTGTGTTAATATCACTAAAGATTTTTTTTGCTGCTCAGGCGAAAATCAGCCATCTTGGATTTGAGGTCCGGGTTGGTGAGGTTTGTAGAGGCAAAAATCTCACCCGTCGGTTTGTGGTCTCTGGTTTTGAAGCCGAAAGTTTGGTATTTTGGCCGTCGCCATCTTGTTTTTTTGCAACATGAGAGGGTGAAGCTCCAACTGAAGACACATTCATGTGATCAAAATCTTACATTTCATTTTCCTGAACTGAAAACAAAACACTGTGAACGGGTTCACGTTGTAAGACGAAGTTAAAATGTCCGACTCGACAGTTCAAACGGACTGCGCCTCAACATGTTCAAGACGTGCCGACAAAGTTTCAAACAGAAACCTTATTACAGTTCTGTGACTTTGATTCACATGAAAGTTTCCTTGTCCTTTGTGGGTCGGTTGTGGTTCAGATTTGGATTTCGATGACTTTGCTGTTGCAGGTAAGAAACCTCAGCAGTGCATGTCTGTTCCCACTGAGTGCACAGAGTGAGTTTGTGTTATTTTCAGGGAGGGAAGGGGGTTGCTTTCTCTTTCTAGCTTCAGGTGCATGGCAACCTCTCTCACATTCCCCAGTATCGGTCATGTGACCAGCGTTTGACCAGAGCCAGCGGCGCATGACCAGAGAGACTCCCTTTTTTTTTAAAGTCCGCCAGGTTTAGGTATTTGCTGAGATTCAGTTTCACAGCCTTTAGGAACCTTTGCTTTACTCAGCCTGTGTGCACTATATTGTTGGTGGTTGTTTCTCGTCAAAATATGAAAATCCTACTAACACCTCGTGTTTTATTTCATTGTGTGTATGTTTAGGGTGGCGGTGCAAGAATCAATGATTATCTTAACAATGACCAAACGCGCCGGAGGGCCTGAGACGAGTCACTGGAACGGCACCAAACTACTGACTGGTAAACATGCTCGGCCATCATGAGGCCCTGTCCAAAGAGACCAGCTTATTTGCTCTATGTTTTCTCTGGCTTTGGTTAGTATTATGGGATGTCTCACACAGGCTTGTTTAATGTAGAGGATGCTAGGAGAGTTAAACAAAGAAATTGTGTTTTTCATCAGTTAAAAGCCCAAAACTATATTAAGCAACGTTTTAAAATGTGTTGTAGGTTGTTTAATATAGATGCATAAATACATGTACACATCTTTTCAAAAATAAAACATTGTATTCTAAATGAACAAAACAATTCAACAATATATAAACAGGCCATATTTTGTATTTGTCAGGATCTACATTACAGCAATCAATAATCTTATTAAAACTACAAATCAAAAATGATTACATGTATATTTCCTCAGTCCATATTCCACCTCAGCTTCAGATTGTATTTTACCGACTGATTTGTTCCTGACCATGAATGCACCATTACTGCCTCTACATCATCTATAAAAATGCTTAAAACAAAACCTCAAATGTAATATTCTCGAATATTCATAAGAAATTCATGAGCTCTGATCTGTAGTTACTGTAATCGCGGCCAGATGTCGAGCCGTTTCTTGTCCTTTTATTAGAGGCGACATTGATATGTAAGAGACAATAGTTGGAAAGTAATGTGATAGAGCACCAAGGGAACGCTCCTATATTTACTATAAGATGGTCATTAATCTTTCACGCAGCCTCTTTTGTCAGCTCGTGGCTGCATGTGTTGTTGAAACTGGGCTGCTCAAAGGCTCGTGTCTACCACGGAAACTCTGGCTGATTAAATGTGCTGGAGTCCAGATATCTGCTCCGCTCTGATGCGTGTCATCGTTACGTAGAGATCACAAAGGTGACGGTGAGATTGAGAGGCCTCTGGAAACCCCCCTGTACGCTTCAATGGACGCCGAGCACAAAGAATACAGAGTGCTTTTATTTAACAAGTGGCCAAAAGTAGAAGTGTGTGGTGATGCGGAGCAGCTCCCACAAATGAATAATCGTGTAAGGATTTAAAAGTGTGTTGGAAAGAACTATGCAAGCTCAGCCAAGCAACCAAAGATAACTTAAGTCTGCGAGGGTAAGAAAACGGATAAATCATGCCAGTGGAATGACTTTTCTGTGCTCACACTTCTCACCTCTGCCCGTTAACTGATCCTGTGGCTAATTGTTCAGAGCGCGTGCGGTTAAGTTGCCAAAAACAGGTAACGTAGCTCCGGGGATTAAATGTCAGTATTCTTACGAAGGCACCTGGAGCCACGCCGTCAGTGTTTTTAGTCGCTGGTTTACTGAATCGTGCCGTCACAAACTCCTGAATGGAGCGTGGGCATCAGGAGAAGCAAATTCAAAGGTGATTAATGTTTGAAATGAAACAAGATATGCAGTATCTTAAAAAAAACAGTCATGTTTATTTAAAAAAAACACTTGTCGCATACATGCACTGCAGTTGTATATATAACACACAAAGATCATCACTGTTCTGGATGGACCAGGTGCTTTTGTGCACACTGTCATCATTTGCCTTGACAGTTACAGGTGAACAGCGATGCGCTTCCTGCAGTATTTACACACAACACCCAATCTCGTTGATGACTCGCTCGTACCATTCAACACATCCGATTCCTCCATTTTCTACACAGCAGTGCCTTTTTATGAAGGTGACACATGTAGTCATGGCGTTTTTATACAAAAAAATATTCAGTGGTAAGCATTAAAATGCCAGGAATGTATAAAAAGTCTGATTTTGTATTTATTGGGACATTAACATTTAGCGAGCACTAAGAACATCATTTTCTTTGCCTTTTTTTTTGGTTTTGAAACATGATTAAAAGAGATTTCCTCTCCAAAGTCCTTTGAGTGGATAAAGGCAGACTCAAACACATCCTTCATGACGGAGTCTCCTTGTTCCCTTGAGCTCTTTTCCTCAGCGCACCCTCGGTTTGGATCGGAGCGCCGGTTTGAGACTCAAGTCAAGTTCCTCTGGATCGTCCTTCAGACGTAGTCTTTCCTTTCTAACCCCGGGGCAGCTGCGGACCGCGGGGCGGAGTAAGCCATCCGTGACGGGTTGTACCGGGTCTCACGCGGCGGGCAGGAGCAGCAGAGCAATCCGCCGCCAAGAATCAGGAGGGCCGCTGCCGCCCAGCCGATGTACAGAGCGGCGCCCAGCTCCCTGCGCTGAGCGTCAGTGAGCAGAGGGTTGTAGAAGTCCCTGATTATAGTGTTGGCCGACCAGGAGACAGGAATGAGCTGCATGACCCCGGCAACTATGAAGAAGACCCCGGAGATGATCATCACCTTGGACTTGGACGCCTCGTCGTCGATGCAGTTGGTGCATTTGGCCCCGGCGATGGAGATGAGCACCGCCACGATGGCTAGCAGGATGGAGATGACGGTGAGGGCGCGGGCGGCCTGGAGGTCCTGGGAGAGGGCGAGCATGGAGTCGTAGACCTTGCACTGCATCTGGCCCGTGCTCTGGACCACGCAGGTCATCCACAGGCCCTCCCAGATGATCTGAGCGGTCACGATGTTGCTGCCGATGAAGGCCGTCACCCTCCACATGGGGAGGGCGCACGCCAAGATGGCGATAATCCATCCCAAAATGCACAGGGCGATGCCTATCAACTCCAGCCCTATAGACATACTGAAACGTCTTCCTCGTCCGCTGCTGGATGTGTGCCACACCTGAGAGGAGATCACAGAGGGAAATAAAACTGCAGAGAGGATTTTGAAAGAGCCAACCAGAGAATCAACTCGTAATCAAAATGATTTCAGGCCACACATCTGTGAGTGTGTGAAGTTCTGTTGCCTCAGCTTCACCAGTATCCTTTATAAGGCGTATCAGGTGGAGGGGAGGAGTCCTTGAAGGAGCTGACATCATCGGAGGGGGAGGAAGTACCTGGACACATTCTGCTATCGGCTTACATGGCCAGCTTCACAATGGGCCCGGCCACAAAGAGGCCTTTCACAGCTGAAAGGGCTTGCTACTGTTGCATGTGTCATTATGACCAAATAACCAGTTTCAGGATGGATTAAGGCCTGATGTATGATTCAAAATACAATTTGTATTTATGCAGGGAAAAAAGGATGGATTTCTTTGCTGCAAATCAAACTATTGTCTTTATCGTGCTGAGCAGAATCTGTGTGAACGATTCAGCTTTTTCAAAAATTGCACTCAATAAACACTGAAATCGTTTAAAGTAACTCAGAGATCACTTCCTCATAATTAGTCTGATGATGTTGCTTTAAAAAATAAAAAGACTAATACATGAAGAATGCCTTACCTGCATTCACCAGTGAAACCCTCTGAACCTTTTTATCATCAGTGTAGTAAAAAACCTCCAAAACACGAGCTTTTAGCTCGCAGTTTTATTTTAGAAAGCATACAAAGAAGTATTAAAAAGCTGTTATATGACCAATAAGGGTTTAACGACAATATTTCACTCTTTCATCATTAGTTCATGGGGTAGATATTCGGTTTTTAATTTCCGTGTTTGGAAAAAACATTCCTATACATTTCGTATTGTTAAAATGCCTGAAGACGCTGCTGTTTCGGGGTCCCTGATATGGAGGTTCGTCGACTCTTGCACACACACAGAGCGCTGAAGAGAGGACACTGAGCGCCGACAGAGCAGTGGATGCATCGTCCACACGTGGGCACTTCACCCGTTGGCGTCAAAGGACTTCCTCGTCTCCACGGCCAGGCGGGGAAACACCGACACCCACGTGACAGAAACAGGAAGCCGAGCCTCAGTGGGCCGTCTCTGTTCTGACGTTAACGTTGGTTCCTATCTGTTTGGATGCTGTCCACACAAAACAACCGGGAGCGCTCTGAAAAACATCGCTGTGTGTGCAGCGCTTCTGCTCTCGGCGTTCCCACGCACGCTCCAGCCAAACTGGGAGCAAATTTAAAAAAAATGCCGTCTGGAAACTTTACGGATCCCTCAGTTCAAGGCTCACCTTTAAGTTGGAGTTACGAGACGTTCACCTGACAACAGGGTGATGTTTGATGGGCCTTAATGACTCTGCAGAATGCCCTTGACATTCTTCGGGACTGGCACTGTCTCCCTTGAACCCCCCGACCCCCGTTCAGTGTTGACAGCCCCCCCCCCCTCCTCTGACATGAAACAGGTCCATTGTTTGGGAAGGCAGCTCAGATAGTTGAGTGTGGGGAAGCTGACGAAGTCGCGGTTCTTGTTATCATAAAGCCAACAGACATGCGGGAGACAGCCAGGTGGGTGCTGTGATCGAGACTCCCAGTCGTCTGCCTCATGGCCGGGTGCGCGGCGTGCATGGAATCAGACTTTCCCTTTGCACCAGTTACACGTAATTCATGGGTGTTATGTTATTTAAAGTATAGCTAAATGTACGACCTACAGTGACCTAATAGAAGAAATGAATACTGTGGTTCTGCACCTGAGGGCTCAGCACACCGAGGAGGTTGCATAAAAATATATTTTTGCTGAAAGGTTGTTTATGTTTGATATGATTTCCCTCAAACTCCAAAAATACCCAATGTTTCACCCTCTCAGCTTCTATAATGATGATGAAACAGACTAATTAAAAACAAGGCCTTTTTAATGAAGAAACAAACAAAGACAAAACATTTCAGATGAACTGATTCACAAATTCAACAATTACTGTAACGTATAAAACACAGCGCACACCACATCACTAACATATAGTCGTTGGCATCAGTGCTTCCAGCAGCCTCAAAGTTACACACAAAACATTGAACACAGGAAAAGAAGTTAGACGTGGGCTCCGCTCTGAAGGGCATACATTATATGGCGGTATGGGTATTGGGGTTTTCTCCATCTCAACATCTAGAAAGATCCGTCATCAGAAAGAAGTCTGTCCTCTCCAGTTCTCTCTGAGCCGTCTACTCCACGATGGCTAAATGGTGGGAAGAGCGCAGGTGCGAGCTCAGACATAATCCTTCCTGTCGTAGCCACCTGGGGCGAGCGACTGAGTTTTTTGGGAGTACATCATCTTGGATGGCGGCCCGTACCTTTTCTCAGGTTGCGTGGGGCAACTGGAGCAGAGAATGCCGCCGCCGATGAGCAGAAACGAGGCTGCGGCCCAGCCCAGGTACAGCGCCGCACCGATCTCCCTCTTCTGCGTCTCGGGTATGTTGGGATTGTAGAACTCCATGATGATGGTATGCGCGGACCACGACACAGGAATCAGCTGCGTCACGGAGGCCAGGATGAAGGCCGCCCCGGCGGCGATCATCACCCGGGCCTTGGCCGACTCCTCGTCCACACAGTTGGTGCATTTCGCCCCCATCATGGCCACCATGACTCCCACGATGCCCACCAGGATGGAGATGATGGTGAGGGCGCGGGCGGCCTGGAGGTCCGCGCTTAGTGCCAACATGGAGTCGTGGATTTTACACTGCATCTGACCCGTGCTCTGGACCACGCAGTTCATCCAGATGCCTTCCCAGATGGTCTGCGCCGTCACGATGTTCACCCCGATGAAGGCCGACACCCTCCACATGGGCAAGGCGCAGGACGCAATGGCCGAGATCCATCCCAGGACAGCCAGAGTCACTCCAAGTATCTCCAGTCCCACTGAAGGCATGTCTGAGCTCTTTGTGAGACAAAGTGCGCAGAGGTCTTCAGGAGCAAGTGGAATGAGCATTTCCAGGAGGGCTGATGGCTCATATAAGCAGCAGGAGGTGGAGTCACTTGGTTACTGGCCACAGAGGCGTTCAAATCGTCCAGCCGTGGTATGCGAACGGCCTCAGCTTAATCATCCACCTTCCTCGTCCCGGTAGCTCTGCCCCTTATTTGGGTGAGGGGAGAGTAAACAGAGCGTCTGTATCTCAGGTGGAGTAGTTAAAGAATAACAGACATGGTAAAGAACTGAGGATAAATGATTGAAAGTGGACGGCACAATATCAACTCCCGTTGGGTTTCTCATTGTCTTCCTCTCTGACAGATGAGTCAGCTCAGAATTGTGACAATAGATGTTGCATAATGTTATGGTTTGTGTTATTAACACATCTTGTCGTACGAAGGGGGTTGTGAATCACAGAGACACCATCATCCCGAGTTGGAAGGTCTGCCTCCTTCCATTTACTGTAACTGTCATCATTTAGCAGCTGACGATAACAACTAATACTTTTTTGAGTGTGGGAGGAAATAAATGCGACCAATTTCCTGGGACTCTATGACGTGATTCCTCTCTACTCGAAAGACATCTTAAAATACTTTCATCCCGAAACCACAAGATGATAAAATAATCAGTGACCTTGCTCTGAAGGTTGCAGTGCATCATGGGATTCAACCTCAATTTTAAACATGCCACATAAAACCCTCCGTGCACACTCAGACCTCCAGGACGCGCTCAAGTATACAGCATAGTCTGATTGCGCTAAATCCACACACATCTTTTTCTTTTTTAGGTCTAGGGCTATTTGAATATTTTGGTGTTATAATAAAAGGGACACATGTGGGATTTTGTCAGATGTGTAAATATCAGTCTATATGTTACTGGTTAGGAGTAAATGAAGATGACGCACAGAAATAAATGAAAAGGCGAGAAAATAATCACTTTCAGGATGATTATTTGTTTGGAAGGAAGCAGCTGCAACTAACTCTGACAAACCATAACACAACACGTGAACATTCAACACGTGAACATTCAACACGTGAACATTCTCTCTCCAAATGTCGACTTTGATAAAGTGAAGAAAATCTCATCGGGCCCATTTGAAGCGTCTCATGGCGATCGTGAGACGATGTGCACACATGTACGCCGCTTATTGTAAAGCTAATGTCAGCATTCATGGTGGTTTTTCGTTGGAGCTGTGAAGTGGGAGCGAGTGCGACTGAGCTGTTGAACTTTCCCGTCACACATGACTGCACAGATGAGCTCAGTTACACATTCCTGCCGACAGAGTCTGCGGTTACTCACAGGAAGACTCCTCTTTTCAACCATTAACCTCACAGCTCCAGCCAAAGCAAGTTGAGAAAGCAAGGATTCATTTTGGTTTTCATGTTTGTTTCTTATTCTTTCATTGCTTTTGCATTGCTGGTACATTGCAGTGGAAGCGTGTGTGTCTTCTGCACATTGTAATATGTTCTAAAATGGTTCTGGACGACATTTTGGGAAATCTCAAAAGGAGAATGTGTCCTGTCGGTTCCTCTGCTGTGTTGACAGATTGAAAATTGTTGTTCAGTGACGAAGCCCTGAGGTGTAGCACAGGCTTTATGTGACCCTGAACGCAGCACTGTTAAGGCGTTAGCAACTTTCTGCAACAAATCCAAAAGCATTTTATTCATTCATTTATCTTCAAGTTCTTTTATTTTGTCATTTAGGTTGTTTTTTTAAACCTTCATTGACTCTTTGAGACTTTCGATGCACTTTCATTACAGTGAGTTTCACCGGGGGACTAAAGTAAACAGCTGAAGGTTCAGATCAATCGGGTCTTTGTGGCTCGGTTACAGTGCAGGTTACATACTCCAGCAGAAGGAGACTTTTATCTCCGCCTCGGTTTCGCTCTCGCAAATCGAGGACGGGCTACAATGGAAGGGGAAGCATAAGGTGCTCCTCGGAAACAAGCCACCCATTGTTCGTCCATCGCATTTAAATAAAATACCTCATTTTGCCGTGGAACTTCTTACAGGTCAGACTCTGATCTACAGCTGCCGTCTGTCCTGAATAACTCATGCAGGAGGAGTTGTCATGTTACTAACACTAATTCAACATTTATTCTGACTCTTAGGAATGAAAGTGCAGAGATACAAAGTTCATCTCCACCGAGAAGGAAAAAAACTTTTGCTCTTTTGCTTGCAACCTTGTAAAAAAACAGTTTTTAATCAGAAGTAAATTGCACAGGAATTGTATATTTATTTAAGATAAGACACTCAATGTTTGTTACAAGTAAAATAATGTATTAAAAGCAATCTGACGCTCACCACTACATGACATGACAAACCATCATGAAGTGATCAGTGATTTTAAACCTAATGTCACACAAAATGTCGCCACCAGACATCCATCTGCTGTGCACACACCCGTCACCACATGTCACATGTTCAAACATAGTCTCTTCTAGGGTATCCATTCACTGACATGACCTTGACAGCCGAGTAGTCCGCCCGGGGGGCCGCGGAGCCGCCACCGCTCGGTGCGTTGGCCGGCGTGGGCGGGCAGGAGCAACAGAGCATCGCTCCCCCGAGCACGAGGAGGCAGGAGGAAGCCCAGCCAAAGTACAGAGCGTTCCCAAACTCCCTCTTCCCCGTCTCCTGCAGGAGCGGGTCGTAGAAGCCCAGGACGATGGCGTGCGCCGTCCAGGACACGGCCACCAGCAGCAGCAGCCCGGCCACGGCGAAGGTCACCCCGGAGGCCACCACGAGCCGCGGCTTGCTGCTCACGTCGCGGCTGCAGTTGGTGCACTTGGCGCCGGCGACCGACAGTCCGATCGCCCCGACGCACAGCACCATGGAGACGATGACCAGAGCGCGAGCCGCTTGCAGGTCCACCGGCAGCCCCAGCATGGAGTCGTGCACCCTGCAGTGCATCTGGCCCGTGCTCTGCACGGAGCAGTTCATCCACAGGCCCTCCCAGATCACCTGGGAGATGACGATGTTCTGGCCGATGTAGGCGGCCACCCGCCACATGGGCAGGCCGCAGGTCACCATCACCCCCAGCCAGCCGGCCACGGCCAGGATCATCCCGAGGATCTCCAAGCCTGCAGAGTACATAGTCGGAGCTGGGGATGAAGAAGGAGCTGAACAAGACTCTTTTTCCAGAGCTCTGCGGGATAGAAGGCCCCTCTGTGTCCGCGGGCTCAACCCTCCCGAGATGAAGGCGATATCGGATCTCTTTGGCTCAACGTCCTATAAGACCTTTTCAGTGAGAGGGAGAAACAGATTCTACCTTCTTTATACAGCTTAGACGACTGAAGGTGGAGTCAGCTGGAGGTGGCATCGTGTTTACCTTCAAACTACAAATGGGAAGCAAATGGGAACGCGTTCACATTTTATCCACTGACATTGTTGTCACATGGGAAAAACATCAGTATTCTTTCTGAAAAAAAAAAACTATATAATGATGAACTTGTAGAGAATTTGCACACCAGTAAAAAATAACATTTGATGGATTCTGGAGGATGATGTTGTCTTAAATCACATTTACAGAATAAATGCTAACAGAATTTAGTCAGTTCTGATTATATTGTATTATATTAATATGTTTGTAGCAGCTAAGTTACAATATTTCATCACATATTTTGTGGAATCTGATGAAAATGCTGCGTACCAACGAGGTTCAGACCGATATATTGACTACGGACATATTCCATTGATAAGTTATAAATATATAAATTACTTTATATATCTTTAATATTTCAGTATCTGTGTATGTGACATGTGACAACCTTGAGGAACATTAATAAATCACAATCTAAATGAGATCCCTGTTTAAAGAAATGCCACAATGACAGACCCTGTTGTTGGTCAGATACATAATCCCTCCTGTTAGAAACACACACACACACACACACACACACACACACTGGGTTTGAGTGAAAAGGCCTCATTGTCACTGGGCATGTTCGATTCCTTGTCCTTTAAAATGGAGCATATCTGATTAAATATAAAACAATACACAATAGTATCAATCATATTGAAGTCTTATTAAGCAGATGATACTCTTTTAGATCCTCATGGGACATTAAATTGCACATTTTAAACCATGAATACTTACCTGTACATATACTTCATGGTGTGTCTGTTTAACTAATACGCTCTTTTACATTTTTTAGGGAACCTCAGAGGATGAATAGAATATTTAGTTTTAGGCCAAAACACAACTTTCTGTCCCAGTCAATCTAACAAAAAACTTTATATAACTATTATTTTACATTGTTTCATTTCAATTACTGATCAGCAAATGAATAAAAGAATACCTCACAGGACGGCTGTTGTTCAACAGACAACGGGACCGTTGAGCTCTGTGTCATTACAGGCTTTCCTCTAATTAACAGAGGTCACCGGGGTCAGAGGCCATGAGTAGCTCTGTTATCTTGTGGTTCACCCCCCTACACACACACACACACACACACATGCACGCACACAAACACTTACTCACACACGCACTCACATCCTCCCACACAAACCCAGACACACATCTGACTCTTAGCGTCTGCACCATTTTAAGGGATTTTGTATTATTGCAAAACAGGAAGGATAACTTTTTGAAAACATCAGCGCTGAATATTCTCCGTTAGTTCAATCATTTTTATTTATTTTTTGAAACGTAATCTTCATCTGTGCTAATCCAGTTTCAAAGTAAACACCAAGCGCCTCATGGGAATCGATGAGGAAGACTTTGGACACTTCATTTGAAGTGCTTCATGCAGTAAGTGTATGTTGTAACAGGCAGAGGGAGCCACAGTTGCATCTCCCCGTGTCGTGCTGATGACAGGAGGTTTGTCTGGTTTTGCAGAAAACATTTCATTCATTACATCATGTGACAGTGGATGTGTTCATGATTTTGTGTTCCAAACTAAACTTGTATTTACTTCACTTTATGTGGGAGTTTATTCCGATTATACTGGAGTTTATGTCATTTAATTTGAATTATTTTCATTTTGATTTAGCTTTACTGGAATTGTTAATTATCTGTTTTTATATAGTTATTATATAGTTGCCTTGCATTGAGCACGAGGCAATTGTGTTTTGAAAAGTGCGTAATTATGTTTCTGGTTCTTGAATTGTGATTTTCATACTCGACCGCTTTCTGATGCCTTATGAAATTGTGTCTTTCTTTCTCCTTAACTCATTTGGTTTGGATTTGCAGCTGTCTCTGTGCAAGGAGTGTTCACCATGAGGGACGTTCATGAATCAAACCTGTGTGTCTCTTGCTCAGCCAGCGTTCGGGAAAAGGTGTGTAACCCCAGAAAATGCCCAGAAAAAGTCAGATCAAACCAGATGCAGCTTGATTCATGACAGTGGACGTGATTGGCCGATGCATCCAGGAAGTCTCTCGCTGGAGGGAGAGACAGAATCTTCCTGCAGCAACAGTTAAGTAACACCAACACCCTGATTACGAGTTTCCCCACAACGTATTGAAATACATGGAATGAAATTAGCCTTCTGAAAGCAATAAAACATGCAGAACTGACTCAAAACCGCTCCACTCTTTTCCATACTGTCGCAATAAACAACTCACCGTTGTGCAATATTTAAAATAATTCATACGCAGAGGGAGTGTAGTTACTCTGTAACATGCAAAATATGACATGAAACTTCAGAAAAAGGCAAGAAGTGTATGTGCTGCGATGGACAATCAGTGACTTTAGTTTCAAAACACACCGGCTTTCTTCAGCAACACCTCACTCAGGCGACATAAATTCAGCAACAGCATAACCTTTTGTTTGTAAAACCCCATTAGTGATGACTTATTTAAAGCAGAGACTTGTTTTAAAATCTTATGAAATCCAATTCCTGCAAAATCATGCGTTACATTGGGAAACAAAACCAGCTGGTTTCCTTCTACTGAATCAAAGCATTTTCCACGTTCCCGCCATAGATATTATCTCTGAATAACAGCCATTCTTTACTCATTGGAAGGGAGTTCAACTTTGGTTTATTTTCTCTGCAGGTGCAACTACTTGTAAATATACATGTAGTCACTCGCAGAGAGCAACCTGCTGATCATTCACCTGTCATGGGAACGGGAGCGAGTCGGACCGGTTTCCACCAGGCGTCTGCTGCTGCTGCTGTTGTCGAGCTTCTCTTTCTACCAACGACTATCAGAATCGTGACAAATTCAGTCAGTTCACGCGTTTATTTCTTTGTTGAATCATCATGATTAAAGCCCAGATTTGGAAGAGCGTGTATTGGGAAGTGAATTCATAAAAAGTGAGGAAGCAGAAGTAGTTCCTGTGTTTTGTTTGAAAGCTAGAAAAGGCCCTAATCCCTGCTTCGAACAGCGAATACAGAGGAGGAACTGAACGCTTCCTCAGGCCAAAACGCAAACCTTCAGTCACTTTAATGTTTAGTTTCACGACCGTCTGTGGCTTTTATGAGCCCACAATACATTTTACACCACCTGGCTTTCACCCGTTCAGACACAGATGAGATGTGATCTGCAGCAGCTTTCACCAAATTAAATTCCCTGCATGTGCAACTTACTTAGCCAATAAATAATTCTGATTCTGAGTCTGAACGAGTCCTACGTCCCCAACATAAAATGAACGAAATAGACCAGATTGTAGATTTACTCCGGTGGTGTACTTAAGGACAAATCTGATGAACTTATACTTCCATTTAATGCAATTTGTATGCAATGTTTGTGATAAACTGAAAGACAAAGTGTTCCTTAATATGGTGAGGAAAAAAGAGAGAGGTAGACTTTAGGGTACGTTGAAAATACATCTAATGAATTATGATGCATTACACATATTCTGTATATGGGAACATTTTACAGAACAATGAATACTTTTACTTTTGACACTTAAATAAGGTTTTAAATGCAGGACTTTTTTGTTTTTAACGTCAGCATCTCTCTCGTCTGGTGAAGACTTCAGGTTCCTGTTTGTGTCATGTGACCAGGTGTCATGTCCAGACACGCATGAGTCACTGAGGATCCCACAACCACACTCACCTGCTGTTACCCAGTGAAACTGTGACTGGTACCGCGACACACACACACACACACACACACACACACACACACACACACACGTTCTTCCTCCTCTGACGCATGAAACTACGTCCTTTTTCTGCACCCAAACAAATACTAATAATACAAATTCTCCTCATCGTATTTCTTAAAATACTTTATCTTAACATGTACCAGCAACTGTAAATATTCATAGACACATATTCACTTATGATTTAACTGTGTTGAATTTAGACCACCAGCATGAGTACACATTGAATTCATGCTTTATAAAGCTTTATTCCAACATGCACAATCATTAGTAACTCATAAGTATGCGATTAATTAACTTAGTTACTACGGGTAATATTTAACAATAATACCACTTCAACTGTTTGACTACAGTACGACTGAAGTATTGCAACTTTATCCCTTTTACACAGAGATTTGCACATGATGTAGAATCCATAAATCCATCACACAAAACTAGTTTCTCTGTTGTCTCACCCAAAATATCAAAGATTGCTGCAACACGATGCAGGATAATTATGTTAACGGCCAACAACGATACAAGGGAAACAAGAATTCCCCAACAACAAAGTCCTTATTGTTTTCAAGCTATTCATCAGACCCTGTACCTTTAGAGATTGTACAACCATTTCAAAGTTTCCTGAAGTTTCCTGACGTCAGAAAACAAACCCACAGTCCGTCTACCTGACATGCACCAGCCGTCATTTTGGCACCATCACCTGACACTCTCATTCATACAAACAACATGCAAATATGAAAAAAACACGGCTGGCGTGTAAAAAAGCTAAATAGCTAAATACACAAATGAAGACGCGCTTATTTGAACTGTGGGCAGACGTTGTTTTTTAAAATGTGTTTTCATTGATATTCCGACTGACCCAGCCGGTTTTGAGTGGAGGGTTGGACGCCTGAGCGAGCGCCAAAGCCAGCCGTTACCCGTGATGTCAGGGCGTGCCTCAATGGGCCTGCTGGGACTCGTTATCTTGGCTCCCTCTGGCATTTTCTCACGGCCGCTGGACTCCTTTCAGCCGCCGCCGCACACGTCGCACCGTGCAGCGTTGCCTCCATGGAGGAACGAGAGCGCTTCATTCTGGCACCATTAATGACCAAACAGTGAAAGTTTGCTTTATTCTTTCATAAACACTGTTGTGCATGAGCGGCTGCATTAGTCTGATTTGAAAATATTGTCATGACTCAGCTGATCGAGGGGTTGTCGCTGCGCTGAAGTTGCTGCATTCGTGCAGATTTTTCGAAGACATGAGACTAATCTCACCCCCGAAACCTTCTCTCCTCAGATTTCTAATATTGGAAATTCCTCCCTGCCTCCTTGTGTGTGGAACCTAATCTCCATGGCCGGGCCCCGAGTACCTTTAGTGATCCTACCTCGGATAAAATAGAGGCATTATAGTCCTAACGGCAGTTTTGGCCCATAAACACTGCCTCCATTCATTTCTGAAACAATCTGACTCTCTCTCTCCCTCTCGTTGCCCTCTCTCACCATTCCCTCTTTTTGCAACAGCGCGTCAACAGGAATCACTGACAGTGTCCGTCGTTCCCCCCGAACATCTCCCTCCTGATATCTCCTCGCTGCCGTGGCGAGCCGTCGATTAATCGACGGTCTGCAGAGCGCACCGACGGGAGGAGGCTCGCAGCCCTTCGGCCTTTAAGGAGCGACATCAGCGCAAGGTCAGCTCCATTCTCTTGCTTGTTTTTCACTGGTTGCACATGCTGGTATGGAGCGCCGCGGGCAATTGTTTTGTTTTCCTTTTTAACGGAATCATTATGTGTTTGTTTTCTACTCAAAGTATTTTCTTGGGCCAGCGATGCTCTTCTGTGAGTGAGCAGCTTTAAATGTCCTTCATTCTTATACGTATAATATATGTGGTATTCATCATCGAGCAAACCAGCTTTTTCAGTTCATAGCTACAAAATGATTGAGCTGATATGCTAGTCCTACTTTGAATGATATACCTTATTAAATCCTATGCACCAAATATGTAATCATAAGACGAAGAAATATTAAATAATGCATACTTATTCTTCACTTCAGTGTGTGTGATTAGTCGTTTGTGTTTGTCAAACTGATTGGAAAATGCAAACGACTTCACTGAGACAAGTGTTGTGACATCAGAGGGTCAAATGTTTGATGAAAACCATGAAAGTTTGAGAATATTTTAGCTGTTTACAGACGGAAAATACCATCTTTAGATGAAGGAAGCATTTGGCGACTACACATTTAAAAGTACAGAGTCTTCAACAGAGAAAGTGAAGTCAAAAAGTACAAATTTACCATCTTTAACATCAAAGTTGTATTTTCATTCACTGTACGGCATAGAAGTGGAAACTGAAAAAAGAAAAAAAACTACTACTGTCTTCTTTGTGGGTGCGGCTGATGGTATTTTTCTGTGAAACCTATTTCAATAGAGTTTGTGTGAGTCACAATGTGACTGTTGCACTGCAACTAAAACTGACATGATGACACATGCCCATGATGGAGGAGGGGGGGGGGTGTCATCACGTCACAGCTCCGTGCGACAATGTGTGTGTTTTTGTGTGAAGCCCCTCCCGACTCAGGTGTATAAAAGAGCCGATCCGACCTCACTCAGACATTTACTCTTGGGGATTTCTCCAGCAAGCCTTCACTGACTTCCAGAGACACTTTTGGACCTTTTTAATTTTTGGGGGTTTGGGACGACTTAGCAAGAAGACATGGTGTCTGCCGGCTTTCAGATCATGGGCACTGCCCTGTGCATTATTGGCTGGATCGGGACCATCGTGGTCTGCGCCCTCCCCATGTGGAAGGTGACAGCCTTCGTCGGCCAGAACATCGTCACCGCTCAAACCACCTGGGAGGGCATCTGGATGACCTGCGTGGTCCAGAGCACGGGCCAGATGCAGTGCAAGGTGTACGACTCCATGCTGAACCTCTCCTCGGACCTCCAGGCCGCCCGCGCCCTCACCATCATCTCCATCCTGCTCGGCATCATCGGCATCCTCCTCGCCCTCGCCGGGGGCAAGTGCACCAACTGCGTGGAGGACGAGACGTCCAAAGCCAAAATCGGCGTGGCGTCCGGTGTGGTCTTCATCCTCACCGGCATTCTGTGCCTCATCCCTGTGTGCTGGACGGCAAACACCATTATTCAGAACTTCTACAATCCCATGCTGGGCGGCCCTCAGAAGAGGGAGCTCGGAGCCGCGCTCTTCATCGGCTGGGGCGCCGCGGGCATCCTCATCCTGGGCGGGGCGCTGCTCTGCGCCAACTGCCCTCCTAAGGATAACTACTCCGCCAAGTACTCTGCAGCCCGTCCAAACGCGCCCAAGGACTTCGTATGAGGGAAGAGAGCCAAAGAGACTGGGGAGAAGAAAAAGAGACTTGAGTCAAATGCCTTGTGGTCCACGAAACGAATTCATGTTGCATCTCAATTTCACAGAGATCGTATGGAGCTCACAGTTTAGTTTGATGCTTGAGATGTGTGCCACGCCCAAACCAAATGCACTGAGTGATACGCAATACATGTGTCGACGTCTTTGTGTGTATTGGATCCGCATTCATCTTGATTTGATTAATTGAGCTTTTTGAATTTTAGATTTCATCCATTTTTTCCCCTTTTACATATTTCATTTCAAACTGTGTATTTTATGTGTCTGAAACTGTAAATAAAGATTCTTTTTTTTATCAACACTGATTGATCATGCTTTGTTTTGTTCTTTTAGATCTTTATTAATAAAACCGCTCCATCTAAAATTAAACGGTGACTTTATATACACTGTAAATATAAAAAAGGTATTACAAAAATTTGACATATACATTTTTACTTCCCAAAAAATTGGAAGTAGATAACGTAGTAGAGTGTAAAATAAAACCTAAATCACTGGCTTGAATAAAAATAAATAAAAAAAGTTTCTGTAGACAGATAGAGATGTAAAAAAAACAACTCAATTCACGTGATTATAATTGAACATGTTCTTATATGTACAGAACATGTTTCTAATAAGTGAGTCAGTACCAGTACAACACTGCCCCTTGCTGTAAAGACAAATACAACACATGTAGTCTACACATCACGTGTACACACACGGGGGCAATACTTCCATCACCTGCAGTTGTCAGGTTGAACATTTCTAAAACATAAAACAAATGTTTTCACTTTTAAAGAAGATCACCTGAATATTCAATCCATGACATCATTTTCCTCTTGAACACATCGGGTGTATGCAACATTTACTTTACAGCACAGATTCCTTTCTTGGACAAAAATGAGTCGGTTACTCATGTACTGTGATCTTTTATCTGACCTTGGAGCGTTGTATTCAGGCAGGTCAGCACAGCTGAAGGTCACCATCGCTTTGTTTGTGTGTAAACACCTCGAGCCAATAGGAGCTGAGCGCTGTGGCATCACATACCCTCGTGCCCTGTGTCCTCTTCTTCTCCGACGACAACCTATAAATACGAGCTTCCACCGTCTCGCCCGTCTCTCTTCTTGGGTGTTTAAATGAGCGAGGAACAAAGCCCGGCAAAATGGTTTCTCAGGGGATTCAGATCATCGGCATATCGATAGCCTTGGTCGGCTGGTTCATGGTCATCGTGGTGTGCGCCCTGCCCATGTGGAAGGTCACCGCTTTCATCGGGGCCAACATCATCACGGCGCAGACCATCTGGCAGGGCATGTGGATGAACTGCGTGGTGCAGAGCACGGGCCAGATGCAGTGCAAGGTGTACGACTCCATGCTGGCGCTGCCCCAGGACCTGCAGGCCGCCCGCGCCATGGTCATCATCTCCATCCTGACGGGGGCCTTCGGGGTGATCTTGTCGATCGCCGGCGGGAAATGCACCAACTGCATCGAGGACGAGCGAGCCAAGGCGAAGGCCTGCATCCTGGCCGGCGTCTTGTTCATCATCTCGGGTCTGCTCTGCCTCATTCCTGTGTCCTGGTCCGCCAACACCATCATCCACAACTTCTACAGCCCGGTGGTCGTCGCATCCCAGAGGTACGAGCTGGGGGCGTCGCTGTACATCGGTTGGGCGGCCGCTGCACTGCTGCTCATGGGGGGGGGGCTGATGTGTTGGAACTGCCCGCCCAAACACGAGCACCACCACTACGCGCCCAAATTCAGGCCCGTGAAATCGGTCTCCACATCAAGAGAATACGTGTAAGAGGGTCAGCGCGTCCTGACACGGACTCTTGAGGTCGCAGAAGTTGCAGCCGAGAGAAATGTGTTTTTGTTTTTCTCTTACGTATAATCACCGGCGATGTAAATATAGCATGAAATCACACCTGACACCTGAGCTTTGATTGCTGTTAGCCTGTGTGTCGAAGTGACCTTTCTCACAGCGGACATTTTGTCTTCGTCAAGTGTAGCTGACGGCATAAACAACGGCTGCGTCGCGTCAAGTTGAGCCTCGGTTCACTGTCGCGCCTCCATGGATCGGATCATCAACGTGAACTTCTCCTGCAACGAGGAGAGAAGATGTTTGCTGTGAAAACAGTCCGGCTCACACCCAAAACAGGAAACATGGATGTTGTTCTTGCTTCAGTCGGACATTTTAAAATGGAAGAACCTTCCATTCACGCTGTTTTGTGGCTGGTTCATGAGTAACTAGGATTTTAATTATAATCCTGATCAATTAATGTAAATATTTAGTCTGTTCTGATGGTAAAATCAACACACTCATGAAGGCAGAAATACTTCATGTGGGCGTCAACGACAATCTATGTATTTTACTCTGTTGTCCTTTTTGTTTTCACACAGCCTTTGCCTCTGAATCTTGTAATATTCTGCTATGAACTCTGCTCCTGTAAATAAACTTTATTCTAACTGGATGTTCACTGTCTGCTCGCCTCTCCTTAAACAATTCAGCTTTCAGTTGTGCGGGGTTCAGGTTTAAGACGGCCATCGCGTGTTGGGGTCGACTCGGGTGGGACAGTCAACGCCATCGGCAGGAACCTGGAAGGATGCTCAGCAGAGACATGAGATGTCCTGAGATTAGTCTCCTCTGATAAAAACAAGTTTTCAGTTCTTTTATTGAAGCCTAATCTGGTTTAATCCAAATGAGAAGCAAGTGACTCACTTCATTATTCAGAGAGGAGCTTTAGGCTAACCTAAAGTGAACCGTTTCTGAGTTTTATAACCTGGAGAGCTTTTAGTTGCCGTGTTATGGCGAAGCAATAAACTCACAAAACACATTCACGTCACTGGATCGCACTGTGGAAAAGATTGTTTGCGCAGAGTCACATTACTGGAGGAGGTGTGTGACAGATGGAGCGGGTTTGTTTACCCGACAGAGGTATTTGTCTTAGCATCGAGTAGTTTGTTTGCAAAGTGTCGGCGTCAGCTGACTTGATGGCTTCCTGTGCCTCATCTCTGCAGCCACGTGATTATTATTAATACTGAAACCGATCTCCTCCTCCTCCTCCTCGGCTCCAGCTGAGTATCTGTCTGGACCGCGTCACATCTTTGGTTTGTGCACCATGATTTTAACACACCCGGTGTGTCTGCTCTGGTTGCATTATATTAGAATAGTGTGATTGACAGCTGTAGATCAGTTATTCAATAGATTATTTTGTAATCTTAAAAGAAGCGAGCCACGCCATTTAGTGACACAAAAATACATTTCCTTTAAAATTGTCTGTGTTGTAGCAACAGTGTAAATGTCATTTTTTTTATGAACAATATTGTCCAACTCTTAGTGAGAAGAGATAATCTCATTATCTTCAGTCATCAGTTACATATGGATGCACCTCTGATTGTAAATTAGCATGTCAAAGAGGTTGTTTGTGGACAATCACATGCTCGTAATTTGATCATCTTTCACACCCGTAAGCGGGTTTCAGTACCTTTTGAAGTCTCTAAGTGGCTGCGACTGCATCCAATAACCACATCCTCGCTGCAGGAAAATCTGCATATGAGAGTGCGTTGTCCAAGACCAAAAGCGCAGCATTGTTTAAAATAAGCGGCGGCACTCCTCTCGCTCGAGGAAACGGAATCTCGTTTGGCCAGAAAAACTCACCTGACGACGACACGGCCCTCCTCCTGTGCGCTTCTCTGACAAACAAGGGAGAGAACTGCGTCACTCCGAACGAGGACCAGACCGGAGCGCTGAAACTTTCTGCTCTCCTGCCCTCAGACGAAGCCTATTCACCATGGGGAGGATCGGCAAGGAGGTGGCAGGTCAAGTCATAAGCTTCATAGGCCTCGTTGGGGTTGCGGTGACCTGCGGGATCCCCATGTGGAGAGTGACCTCCTTCGTCGGAGCCAACATCGTGACGGGCCAGACCATTTGGGACGGCCTGTGGATGCAATGCGTGATGCAGAGCACCGGGCAGATGCAGTGCAAGCTGAACGAGTCTGTCATGAGTCTGGCCAGGGACCTTCAAGCCGCCCGAGCCCTGGTCATCATCTCCCTCATCTTCGGCTTCATCGGCTTTATTATCACCTTCATCGGCGCCAAGTGCACCGGCTGCCTGAAAAACGATTCCTCAAAGGCCAAGGTGGTGATCATCGGCGGCTGTTTCATCATCGTTTGCGCCGTCCTGGTCCTGATCCCCGTCTGCTGGTCTGCAGCCATCACCATCACGGACTTCCAGAACCCCTTGACCGTCGATTCACAGAGGAGGGAAATTGGGGCGTCCATCTACATCGGCTGGGCCTCTGCTGCGGTTCTTCTGATCGGTGGGATCACCCTGACCACGTCCTGCCCTCCTCAAAAGCCCATGTATGGATACCCGGGCTACCCACCAGCACCCATGTACCCTTACGCAGGCCCAGGAGTAAACCCGCCGCCGTATGGTTCAGCGTATGGTCCAGTGTATGCGCCCGCATCCAGCCAACCGTACACAGGGACTGGGACATACGTAGCTAGCAAACCATATGCAGCACCAACCGGATACTCAGCCAGACAGTACCTGTGAAACCCGACAGGACGGAAGAGCACGAACACTGAGATTTCAGCCAGGATGACTGCAAATTGTGACGCGCTTATTAAGTAAAAGAGCATGAAAACGTGCATTGTATTTCTAGAGCATGGTATGTATTCCAATGCATTGTTGGAAAGTAAAATGAATCCTCTTAAGCAAGACTTGTGACTTTCAGATATTATCAATCTGTTTCTCTTTTGGATTGATTCTGTGCTCTAAAGTAGAAATCTTCTCACTTTTTGAAGTATGTCAGATGATTATTGTGTCAACATTGCCGTGTGCCCTGAAAGTTGCATTGCTTTTCACTGTTTCCAGGAAGTCACTGTCCATATATTTATTTTCTTATCGCGCAGAGCGGATTTTGTAAATAGTGATGATTTGTGACGTTTGTTTTCTGTAAATGCAACTTTATTTTTTAATGTTTTAAATAAAGTATTTCTTGTATATTAACATATCTGTTTGTGGAGTCATTAATCTATGTTACAGTTTGTTATGAAAGATTATCTCAGACATCTTTTCTGGTTCTGTGTGAGCGAGAGGCAGAATTTATATTAAAAAGACAATATATATCTATATATATATAGATATATATATATATATATATATATATATATATATATATATATATATATATATATATATATATATATATATATATATATATATATATATATACCTCTCTAAAATATATAAAAATTCTAACATAAAATGTTCTAAAACAAATCAATATTGATTAAATCACTGTTATTTTACATTGTAAACTGTAAAGAGCTTATTAAAACCTGAAACACACAAAGAAACAAAATAAATAAACCATGTGAAAATAAAGTCAAAAGAGATTCTTGTTGTGATCCAATCAACTATTTTATTAATCAACGTGAGTGATGTCATTCTGGTTGAACAACAACCAAATCAATCAGGAGAGAGCGTGCACTCCATGGTGATAATTAAACAGGAAATGAAGTAAAACCATAGATGGAGGCTCCTTCCGTTGACTTCTGACAACCCGGGCGATACTCCCTCCCATGCTGGGGCTTTTTTAAAACCTGAAACTGTGACCGGACCTGATCTTCCGGTAACGTTGCCCAATAAAAAGGTCTGGCCAGTGGCAGACCGTCGCTTCAATCAGCAACGCGCCTCATTTACGTAGCCGTTTCACGCTGATGCTCACGTCATCGAAACTGCTCCCTGTCATCGTACGGGACATTTCAAGAATCTAGTTGGGCAGGAAAGCCGTTTAGTGGGCTGGTTTCAGGTCAGGAGGGAATGGCATTCTGGCTCCACCTTCTAAAAAGACATCTTTAAAAACCAAAGGAAACGCTCAACCGTCATTATTCAACCTCTCGACTCCAGCTGAGCTGACCTGCTCCTGAAAAAGCTCAACTCTCCCGCCGCTGTTCGAGTGACTCAAACAAGACCTCATCATGGTTTCAATGGGACGACAGATGCTGGGCTTCGCCCTGGCCGTCATTGGCTTCCTGGGGACCATCATTGTGTGCGCCCTGCCCATGTGGAAGGTCACGGCCTTCATCGGCGCCAACATTGTGACGGCGCAGGTCATCTGGGAGGGCTTGTGGATGAACTGCGTGACGCAGAGCACGGGCCAGATGCAGTGCAAGATCTACGACTCCCTGCTGGCTCTACCCGAGGACCTGCAGGCCGCCAGGGCCCTCGTGGTCATCTCCATCATCGTCGCTGCCTTGGGGGTCATCTTGGGCGTCATCGGAGGCAAGTGCACCAACTTCGTGGACAACGAGCACTCCAAAGCCAAAGTGGCCATCGCCGCCGGGATCGTCTTCATTTGCGCCGGCGTTCTCATTCTCGTTCCCGTCTGCTGGTCCGCCAACACCATCATCAGGGATTTCTACAACCCCATCATAACCAACGCCCAGAGAAGGGAGCTGGGAGCCGCGCTGTACATCGGCTGGGGCACGGCCGGGCTTCTCATCCTGGGTGGTGCCCTCCTCTGCAGCTCCTGCCCACGCAAAGAAAGCCCAGAGTATCCAGTCAAGTACGGCGGCGCCAGGTCCGTGGCCACCAGCAGAGAATACGTCTGAGAGGACCGTTCTCCTGAGAAAGACTTTTTATTATCTTAGTTTTTATGAGAGATTCATGAGATCCTCCTATGTTGTGCAGTTCTGACAGCACCACAAGTTTCTTTTTTTCTTAAAGTGACCAAGAGACCGAGAAACTGTTTTTTGGGAAGTTCATATTTCTTTGAGGCAAAAGAAAGTGTTTCTTGCCGAACAAGAAACGCAGTACAATCGATGTGGTGTGAAGAAACATCTCCCAGCAGCAAGCTGACTGGACTGAATGAGCACTGCTCCCTTTAAAGCTCGTATCAAACCTATTTCCTCTCTGTAAATGCAAATCGAAGCTGTGCTCGGACGATGTTAATGGTCAACAAGGGCTGTGATAGCAGGAAGCTTGTACAGTACGATGCATTGTGAATTTACTGTATAAAATATTTTACTCACATCTTTCATCAAATGCAATGTATGTTCACAAATAATATCTATTTAATAAAACACTTACTAAAGTGATATTCTTCTCTCTGCCTTTTTGTTTAGATTTTGAACTTCTTTTTTTGCTGTCTAGGTTCACAATTTGAATTATGAAGTTGACAGTATAGATCAAGTTAAAATGAATGCAAAAACAGACCAGTGAGAATAAAAAGAGCAGGACATTTACTTTTGGCAGCATGGATCCATTTAAAGCATAACATTTCTAAATGTTAGCCAGCGTCTCATAGGAGCTGGCAGAAAGGATGATCACATTTATTCTTAGAAACTAACTTGGTCACAAGTTAAAAAAGATGAATGAAGCAGGAAGGAGTGTAACAACAAAGACATTTAGCTCTGTGTCGACATGGCGATGCAGACGTTAAACTAGTTCAACCAGTTTCACAGCACTGAGTTCAAGCCGAGACGTTGTCATAGAATCGTTTACAGTGTGTTTGTTTCCATCCCAGTTAAGAGCCATACCCACACTGCGCCAGCGTTTAAACAATGCAGACGTATTTGCTTTGATTTGAGTAAAGAAAAGACTAAATAAATGTTTGATGAACTCATTGGCGCTATAGCTCAACATGTTTGAGGAGGATAAAGTTGCCGTTTTTCTACATTTTTGTAAAGAAAAGGCCGAAAGCAACCGCGTCCTCTTCCTTTCCTACTTCCTTCCTCAGTCTGACTGCAGGCCCGAGCGCATTGTTTTCTACTAAATCTGAAAACATGTTTCACAAACGTAAAGTACACGTTCAACAAGGTGAAATAATTGACCTTGTGAGCTTTGTCGTTTTCAGCTCAAACATAAATAAATGGTATTTATACGGTTGTCAGCTGAGATGATTTATCCATTTGGTGCGTTAGGGAGTATTAAAAACATGAGTGATTGACAAATAAAAACAAACCTTTACAAATGATTTTAATTCATTCCAAAAGTTCAACATGTTACTTTATGAAAGAGGTGAGGGTCGTTACACAGAGACCATTAAAGCTGAAAGTCAGTAAGTCGACCTCATGGTCATTAATTCAATTCAATACGATGTTTTAATGAGTTAGGCGGAACATGTAACAGTCCGCCCAAATGACCCCAAAGAGCTGCCGTAGCTGTGCCGACACTGTATTAGTCCTGATGGCAGCTCAGTCACTGCCATCAGCGTATGAAAAGTCATCGTATGAAACAACTTCTGCATTTTTATGATGTTACACAGACGACTCATTACAAGGTATTTCACTGGTTTGAACACACCCTTTTGAAAAAATCTGGTTTCACATTCCTGACTTGGCCTGAGAGACAATGTGAGTGAAAACTCCCTGAACCAATGCATCACTGATTGAAAAATTGGTTTCAGTCAAATCATTTTTTGAATGCTTTTTTAAGTATATGTTGTACAGTACCTGATGATAAACTCTATTTCTCCCTTTTTTTACAAAGCTTTTTAAGCTTAACAATAGTGAGCAACCTGAGGAGAGAGTTCCCATAAAGGTGTACTGTTTATACTTTTAAAATGAACAGAGTGAAACTTAAAGCTAAATTGAAAGCATCGCCTACGTGAAGGCGTTACAAAATAGATGCACATAAATATGCTAATGCAGAGCGACATGAGCAGGCGTTTACTGTCCAACATCTTGACGGTTTGTTTCGCTCACAGCCCGCGGTTTGGACGCATGTATTGTATGTGCAGGAGTGTCACTGTTTGCTTTGATTCTTGGTGGACTTCCTTTTCGTAAACCTTTATGTCGGCGCCACTCACACCCTCCCTTTGCCTTACATTAGCTACTGAGTGAATCTTCTGCCACACATGTCTTTTCCCTTGTTGAGAGTACCAACAAGAACCTCTTGCAACCCGATCCTCATCTGCATCAAGAAGAATAAGCGAAGCCCCAACCTTTCATAGTCCCGCCACACAAAGAATCCTGCACGGCTGGTATTCTGTGTCCTTAATAGCTTGGTTTCACGCCTCCCTTTCTTCATTGTAACTCTGCCTCGGATGAACGTAAACACCCCGATCGGCTCCAAACGTTCTCTCAGAGACTCAGTCGGAGAGGCAAGGCGATGGCCTCCATGGGGATGCAGATGGCCGGGTGCGCCATGGGCCTGCTGGGCTGGATCGGGGTGCTCATCGTCTGCGGCACGCCCATGTGGCGGGTCACGGCCTTCATCGGCGCCAACATAGTGACATCGCAGGTGGTGTGGGAGGGCATCTGGATGACCTGCGTGTCCCAGAGCACGGGCCAGTTGCAGTGTAAGGTGTACGACTCCATGCTGGCTCTGAGCGCCGACATGCAGGCGGCCCGGGCCCTGGTGGTGGTTTCCATCGTCGTGGGCCTCGCCGGGATCCTCGTGGCGTTCGCCGGCGGCAAGTGCACCAACTTCATTCCAGACGGGAGGGCCAAGGCGAGGGCCTCGGTGGCAGCGGGCGTGTTGCTGATCATCAGCGGGCTCCTCTGCCTCATCGCGGTGTCGTGGACCGCCGGCACTATCGTCAGGAACTTCTACAACCCCGTGCTGCTGGACCCCCAGAAAAGAGAGCTGGGGGCCTCTCTGTACATCGGCTGGGGGGCCGGGGCGCTGCTGCTCTTGGGAGGAGGCCTTCTGTGCGCCAGCTGCCCCCCCAAGAACGATGAGACCCCCTCGGTGAAATACCTCCTCAACAATTCTGGAAACGGCAAAGAGGAATCAATCTACTCCTTTACGCCGAACAAGACATACATCTGAGATTTCTAAAGGGACAAATGAGAAGTCTGTCATGAAGTAAAATAAAACTCAGGAGTTTAATCAGCTGCTGTGAAACATGAAGAAAAAAATGCACAATGAAGGAAAATATGCACTTTATAGTTGTTGAGATATTAAGAGAATCACTGTTTGGATGTTTAAGAAGCTCTCTGTCTGAGAGGGCTTTTATTGTTGGTAATGAACATTTACACGGTGGTAGTTTAAATCATAGAAACTGTGTTTTACATCTTTGGGGAAGTGGATGGTTCACTTGGCACTTTGCACCTTTTTGATACTTGTAATTCTATTGTTTTTCCTCACAATAAATGACTTTCCATCGTCAGTGCTGTTTTTCTCACGCTTCTGTTTTGTGTACCTTTAAAAAAAGAAAAAAAAGCACCTGAGGTCATCCAAAACCAGAGAACCTGTTTGACAGGTAACGGCCACAGATCACTACCGGGAACAAAGATGGTGACTCAGTGGTTTGTAATCCTGTCTGTTTAGTACAGCTCGAGCTTTCTAACATCAACATGCGTCAACGAAATAAAACAATACGTAAACAATAGAATATGTAAGTGCTACATGAATTAAATGTAAAGGGATTTATCTAAAAACAAAAGTATTAAAAACTATTGTTTGATGTTTCTCCTTAAAATCCTAAATGTTTGGCTTTGATTTGAGTTGTTGGTGTTTACATTCAGCCAGCGGGAACGTTGTCATGTGATCAGAGAGACGGGACGGAGGAATTACTCAAAGGAGCGTTCCTGCTTCCTCGCTCATTTGGCTCCATGTTTTTCTCTCTGTTGTGAGCGAAACCAGGAAATGAAAGCAGAGACAGGGAAAGAGTCACGACCTCTCGTGTAATGTGACAGTTTAGTTCAGTTTAGCTTTGGTCATAAAACAAGATTTTTATGTCTAAATTAAAAGATGTGTGAGTGTGAAAATGTTCCCGCAAATGAAAGGTAATTTAAATGAATATTTAAATTCACTTCATTGGTATATTGTAATTTCATATGGACAACTGTTCTTAACAGAAAACTGATATACACTTCTTTCATATTTTTTTTTCAAATTTCCAACATTGAATTTTGAGAGACATCTTTTCAAATAAAACATATTCTTGTTGCCTCCAGTCATCTATGAAATACTGCAACCTTGTGGCCGCCTGCCTTCATGGCTAATCATCGGCCATCTTTATTCAATGACACCAGTGACAGACAACAAGCTCAGATTTAGTAGAAGTATCTCTGCGGTTGCTGTCATCATCACATCTGATCATACTTAACCAATCGTGTGCGTGCACAAAGACCCGTTTGTCTTCTTTTATTTCTTTACATAACTCCTTGAAAGAAAAGCCATTTGTGGTGATTCTGCTCCTCTCCCCCAGGCAGTGTGAGGGTCCCCCTGCTGTCCCATGGCTGTGCAGGAGCTGGGCATCAGCTTGTCCATGATGGGCGTCGCCGGCACCATCCTGATCTGCGCCCTGCCCATGTGGAAGGTGACGGCGTTCATCGGCACCCACCTGGTGGTCATGCAGGTGTTCTGGGAGGGCCTGTGGATGACCTGCGTCAGCGAGTACACCGGCCAGATGCAGTGCAAGCTCTACGACGCCCTGCTGGACCTGTCGCCGGACCTGCAGGCGGCCCGCGGCCTCGTCTGCATCGGCCTGGTGCTGGGCTGCCTGGGCTTCCTGGTCTTCCTCCTGGGGGCGCGCTGCACCAACTGCCTGGGCCACCCGGCGCTCAAGGCGCGGCTGGTGCTGGGCTCCGGGGCCGTCTTCTGCCTGGCGGCCCTCGTCACCGTGGTCGCCGTCTCCTGGACGGCCAACTCCGTCATCAGGGACTTCCACAACCCGCTGGTCCCCGAGGTGCTCAAGAGGGAGCTCGGGGCGGCCATATACATCGGCTTCGTGGTGTCCGGGCTGCTGCTCTGCGGGGGGGCCATCCTGTGCACCAGCTGCCCGCCACGGAGGGCCGGGTTCCCCTCCGCCGGGTACACACAGGCCAAGACACCCACGCGCAGCAGCTACGCCATCAAGAACTACGTGTGAGGACATCGGTGAAGTCACCGCTGAAGGATACATGCATTGAACCGTGTGAGATGATGCAATTGGCCGTTATTGGGTATTTAAAACAAAGCGTGTTTAAACATATGAAAGGACTTTTGAGATGTGATTTGCAAGTCATTCGAATATGACGTCCTTTTAGATTCACATGTATTTGACTATTAGCAAGACCAGGTTGACCTTCCTTTAAGGCCCAGAGCAGTAGATACTGATAGTAGCTCTGCTGTCTCTCTTCATGGAGTCCTACATCAGGGGAAAATATCACAACACACACACACACACAACATACACACACACATACACATACACGGAGGCTTGCAGAAGGATCGACATCACGACCTCTGCCTGCATCTGTACATGTGTAGCATGACAGGGAAATGACCATATTTGGTATTTCCCGATTTCTGAACATCCAGCTGAGAAACAAAAACCGTCTGAATTGAAGATGCATCTTGACCACGTTCTTGTATTTTTTACTTGTGTTGCTTCTCCTCTTGAATTCAAGCTTCAATAAACCTTCAGCTTCAGACACCGAAAGTATCTCTCTGCTTCTTCAGTCTGCATCTGCTCAATTACATCACACACGGTGTCAGTTTGCAGACTTTTGCCATTTAATGTAGTAAGACATGATCTGACCTAAAATAACTGCAGTCTGTGAAAAATGGATCAGGGCTTGGATGTCCTTCATCGTATCAGAGCCAGAAATACTTAATGAAGTCCTCTTGAAGACGGACTTGCCAGATCCCTTCACAAGGCAAGCCAGAGAGTTGGTTTGTACACTGTAAAACCCTGTTTGGTTATACTCACTTCTTCTCTTTAACTCAAGGAGCTCTGGCAAGTTTTGGATTTTAAACCTAACTTAACTGTTATGAAACATTTTTTGCTGTGTGCAAATCTTGCATGCTTGTTATTTGCATCTGAGGATCTGGACTGAACCACAGTCTGTGTATGAGAAGAGACCAGTGTCGCAGTGACCCATTGCTTGGTGGACTGCCGCTATGAGGCCTCGAGTTAAGTGATTTCACAGTCGCCATCTTAAATTTCGGCCGTCACTATGTTGTTTTCCAGGCAACTAATGAACAGAAGTTACCATATTTGTAATGAGGAGGCACAAAGAGATGCTGTCTGGTCGCGACAGCGACCTGTCAATCAAAGTCAACCCACCCTTAAGCTTACGCTGCTTTATGGTTTATTTGACTCTAAATGGAGCATCATGTACTAAATGAACATCATGCTGTAATGAAGAAGACGTGAGACCAGAGATTGAGACATAAACTCATGTTTACAATGTGAACTGAGGGAGGTTTTTCTCTTCGCTCATGGACTTCTTTACAATCAGACTTCTTTTTGCAACCAGAGGAGTCGCCCCCTGCTGGTCAGTGGAGATAATGCAGGTTTAAGACACTCCTCAGAACTACATCTGTAAGTGTGTGTGCTCTTTAAATCTAGTCTCTCCCTCAGAAACATGACTGAACAATCAGACACAGTGGAGGCTCTGTTTTTTCTCTCTCTCTCTCTCTCTCTCTCTCTCTCTCTCTCTCTCTCTCTCTCAACAAAAAACAGGGATTGTTATGAAACCATGACAGAGAAAACAGAGGGATTTCCCTCCTCCACCCAAGGCCGTGCCTACTTTTTCACGAATGCCGAAGAACCCCCTCCACCCCCCCACCCCGCCCTCCCTGAACAGACACGCAAAACACCTTTGCACACGCAAAACACACGCAGACACACGTTTTTGAAAAGAACAGAAAGGCACACCCCAACCCCGGCCTGCAGCCAGACAGAGAGGAGGAGGAGGAGAAGGAGGATCAGGGCCGGGAGTCATGAAGTGGCAGCTGGAGCTCGCGGCCCTCGGTCTGGCCCTCGCCGGGTGGCTGTGCGCCGTGCTGGCGCGCTGCCTGGCCCTGTGGACGGTGAGCGGCACCGTGGACAACGTCACGGCCACCCTGCCGGCCTACTGGGACGGGGTGTGGCTGGAATGGGATCACTGGGATCTGGCCCACGACGGCAGCCTGCACTGCTCCTTCTACCAGTCCCTCATGTCTCTCTCCGGCAGCTTTCGGACGTGGCGGGCCCTCGTCATGGCCGCCATCGGGGCCGGGGGCTTCGCCGCGGCCATCGGAGCCGCGGGGGTCGTGTGGTTCCCCTCGCGCGGCCAGGCCAAAGTGTTTTCTGGCGCCCTCTTCGTCCTGTCCGGGGTCCTGCTGCTGGTTCCCATCGCCTGGACGTGCCACCACACCGGGCAGCCGCTGGAGGGCGCCGTGCTGCTGCAGAGGCGCTGGGGGCCGGCGCTGTACCTCGGATGGATCTCCTTCGCCCTGATGGTGGCCGGGGGCGCGTTTCTCGCCACCAGATGCCCCACCGCCGACAGGCCGGCAGAGGACCCGGGGCCCGGGTTGGGTCCGGGTCCGGGGGGGCAGGAGGAGTCCAGTCACCCGCTGAGCCGGATCAGCAGGACTGTGTTCACACAGAGCCAATATGAGCGCAGATCTGAGCCCATCTGAGGGGGGAGGGGATGGAGTAATGACGCACTGAGCAACTGAGCTTCAGCAGGTGGAGCAGAACTGTACGACACACTTTTGCTACTCAACTGTACATTCAGGTGGTTCAGCCCTCTGATACTTAGTCCTACAGGTAACTACAGTCTCTGTTTTGAGTCTCAGTCTCTGCACTAACAGGACACGGTGGAATAAATTGCATTGTAAATGACTCAAAGGTATATTGATTAAGGTATATTGTTTACAGGGGCTATTTGAGGGTTAGCAGATAATTGAAAACATACTGGAGTAATCTGTAAAGTGAGTGAGTTGAACATTTACATATGCGTGTGGTGTGTGTGGGAGGGAGGGGGGGAGGGGTAATATTGTTTTAATTTAATACAATGTTTAATACATGTTTTAATAACTGAAAGAAATATTTGAATACTAAAAATCTATTTGATGACTCCAAAGTGTAGAAACAGGACATTTAAAGGAGAACTAGAGGGAAGGTGCAATAATGTGGATAACTCTTGGGGGTGGATTCTGCCATTAACTTAATAAAGTTGCTCTTTTTAAAGCAATATTTACAAACATTGTACTCTTTTCTATATATATATATATATATATATATATATATATATATATATATATATATATATATATATATATATATATATATATATATATATATATATAATAATAATACCTGTTTTCCTTCTTCGTTGCCATGCTGACCGAAAGGTAGGAGACGCACCTGATCTACTCTTCCTGTTGGGTTAGTTAAGGCTCATCATTTGCAAATGCGCACAGGAAAATTCACAAATACATTCCAATGATTTGTATACATGTAAAAAAAAATGAAAATCACAAATATATTTCTGCATTTGTATGTATTTGTGTCGAATCTTGTTGAGAAAAGACTCAATGAACAATAGATAAAGCGCCTGTAAGGTGAGTGATATGTGGACAGAGACTTCATTAGTGTGATATTTGTTGTTGCAATAACTTCTTTTGTCACTTGCACTCAGTTTTTATGACTCATTAGTGTGACATCCTCGTTGTTTTGTACAAACACAAAAGTTGTTTAATTAAACCCAACACCAATCAAGTAGTAAACAATAACTCGATTTTTTTTAAACATTACTTTATTATTTGAATTTGAGTTCATGAACCTCAACAAATCCCACAAAATGTGCTTTTATTTATGTCCAGATTACATACAGGAGGCATGTTTACTGTGATTTACTCCTTAACCCAAAAAGGACTTTACCCGGCGGACGGAGCGTTTCATTATGGGATGACCTGCGTGACTTTAAGTGCCCCAAATCTTTTGAGCTTCCTTGTACAACGCCAGCTTCCCGTCATCGGTCAGTTGAAGATGGCACGTGCTCCCCGTATTCGTGTGTGTGTTTGTGTCCCACTTGGGAACGCCAGCCGCGTTGTACGTCACCAGGTTGCAGTCATCCTGCATGACCAGGCGGACGGCGTCCGATCTGTTTGTGTTCGATGCCCACACGGGCTTCCAGCCAAAGACGACAAAGTTACCGTCGTCCTGCAGACAGGAAAAAAGACATTTGACTGTTATCCAAGCAATACCACACCAACATATTAAGTTGTCAGTTTGCATTTTAACTTCATAAATGACTAGTGAACATGAGATTTGATGAGTTTCTTGAGTGAATCTGAGCTACTCACCTGGAAGACAGCCTTCCATTGATTGTTGTTGGACATCAGATAGTCTCCCCTGAGGAGCTCATTGCCTCCGGACAAGTAGTTCCTACTCATGATTCTGAAACAAACAAACCAACAAAACAAGAAAACATTGATGTTTTAAGTTGCAAAAACACTGAAAATGCATTCACACCACATGTATTTGGAATTTCTTTTGTGAATACAAAGGTGTAGAGTACTTACCGCCTTGAATGCAACAGTCTGTGAGCAGAAGTGAAGGAGGTGATGCCACCAGTCTTTATACTCAAGCCACCAGCTTGAGTATAAACACAGTCATGTATTTTAAAATACTGAAAGGAGCTAAAGTTAGCGCTGCATGCAGAGGATTTTCAATCCTATGTATTTTTATTTATTGTGTATTTATTGTGGGGGGGCAATTTGAAAGGATTTCGTAGGAGAGCATTACAGAAACAAGAGTCTTGACCTTGCAACGGGCTCGACCTTGACCTGGTCAAAGTTGAGGGGGAGCTCCTTCTCCTTACCGGCCGTGTAACGAGGGCCCGCTTTAAAACCCTCTCAGTTCGCTTTCGATTACAATTTCTAGAGACAATGACGGATGTTAAAAACCTCTTTTGTCTGGCTTTCCTCGTGGCCTACCTGCTCTATCGAGCCATGTAACCCACCCAACTGTTTCCTCTGATAGGAAGGGACAATGAACTGTTTTACACGCAGTGCAACCCAAACAATTACTTACATTTGTCTGGATCTGGAAACGGGGCAGGACTCCTGCTGGATTGCGTTTCCTCGTCAACGGCCCGGTGATTACCTCTGTATCTCGACAGTACTTTTACTGCAACTTTCTTTCTTTGGAGTAATATATATTTCAAAAGTTATAAGATTAAAACACCTGTCCTGAATCTCTTATCCCTTGGAGGTCAGCTCCGTAGTACTAAAAGACTCAGTTTACTCACAGCGTAAGAAAGTTTCCATTTGATTGCTCAAATAGAGTTTAATCTTAGGGACAGGGTCCGAGAAGGAACTAAAGAAGTGCACAGTTATCTCGGTATATAAAGGCAAGTGCGAGGGAGGATCTGCAGTGGGAGTGACAGTAATTTAAGATATGCTGTGACCTTGGTCACACGCTCAATGCATGTTTGTAGATGCAGCTTGAAAAACTTCCAAAAAGAGAGGCTGAACAGGTGTCAGATGTAGGAGAAACTGGCACCGTGTATGCAAAGTTGGCAGATGATGCTGTTTGATGGGGTCATGTTACAGTTTACAGGTGTCAGACCTTTCATTAGTGTGAGTAATGGGTGTCTGTGGTTCAACATGCTCTGACGTCAGTCACAGGTTCAATACCGTCTTTACAGCAGGATACTTTCTGCTATGACCATATTTAAACCTGTCTTCCAGAGAAGCTTTAGTGAAGCTGCTGCCATTTATGAAAAGGTTTTCTGAACACTACGGCATCTGGAAACGACTCAAACTTATCAGTACAGAAGAGTTGCCTCAGATCTTGTGATGGAGCAAACTGGATGAAGTCTGGATTAAGTAAGAGGGCAGATGAGCGCATCAAATGTTAAGACTGAACCATCTTTTCATGGAGATCAAAGATATAGCGCTTGAAATGCAAGTGAATGCCAACAGGCTGAGAATCTGTTGTCTCCTCTTGATTTGTTGGTCCACCTTTGCTTCTGCCCTTCCCTTTATAAAGAAATGATCATCTCACTGTCATAGGTTCCTAAATGCACTTTCCTAGCACTTGTTTTGGGAATAGGTGTAAAATTTCAGGAAATTATCCTTAATGTCATCACAGATGGTTTGTGCTTGAGGAGCGCGAGTAAGAATTGTCCTCAAACTGCTCAGGATTTGTGTGGAGGACTGGAGCAAACCTTTAATCCTCAAACCTACAAGTGCTGTTGAAGTAATTGTTGTAAAAGCTGTTGTTGTAACATTATAAGTATAGTTAGTAACGTTAACCCTATTAAGTAATCTTAATTAGTAACATAAGTACATATCTCACATTACCCAATGGAAAACCTTTCTTCCTGCTCCATAAAGGCAAACTGTTCTCAACCGCTGATGGTCATAATTTGGAAGACAATACGTGGTTTAGTCTCTCATTCAAAACTGTGACTTCATTTTGTTTTCCAACAAACTGTGTGCATGAGGAAAACACTGAGCTTACACAAACAAAAACATTTCGTTAGATATTTATTTGCTGCAGAGCAAGCGTGTTCATTATGACACAATATAAGTTGTTGTTTTTAAGTAGTGATCTGTAAAACTGGGATTTGAGCATGAATACATGGCACACGTGGCTGATAGAAGCCACAACAGTTTTGTTAATGGTAATAAAAACCTAAATAAATAGGCGAATGCAAACCAGAAATATTTTACTGACCGGCACGTTTGGGTATGAATACTCAAACAAACTTTGAAAACTACATTCCACCCAGCATGCAAATCTGGCAAAGTTCAACAAATCTTTTAAATTACAAAGAGACTCGGAAACGGTAAATTAGCATGAATCTCATAAAAAATATAGACTTTTTAATGAGATGGCGGTTAGTGTGCCGAGGTGTGGCACGTTAGTGTGGATAAGGTGCAGAGTCTCGACGGGCTGGGGTTTCTAGAACTTCTCATCTCCCTCCTCCACGTCCTTCAGACTGAGAACCTCCAGAGAACCTTTGCCTCTGGTCTCACAGCGGATCAGCTCATCGATCTCCCTGAAGCAGCCGGGATCCACCAGACACACCTGAGGAGGAGGAGAGGAGGACGAGGCGGCGGCACAGGAGAGGGAATAGAGAATGGAAATTTACACACACAAAAGAAAAAAAAGCAGAGAAGGAAAAAGTGTGGATTTTTGATTATCCCCCCCGCCCCCCTCACCATTTCCAGCTGCTCATCAAAATCTTCACTCTCTATAACCTGCAGGAGCGGTTTCAGCTTCTCCTTCAGCCTCTTGGCCTCCTTGGCTGGCAGCATCAATCGCAGCCTCATGTGGGCCCTCTGGATCTCCATGGACTCTTTCAGCTGCCGGATCACTTCCAGAGCCTCGAGGGGAACAACAGGCAGGCGAGTGCGTCAGAACTCGTGCAAAAGTAATGTCGTTACAAAGTAAAGTGAAGCTTCATTCACAAAGCTCACTGCCTGATGAGGGAAATCTGCAATTGCAGTCTACACAATGGCACACAAACACATTTCAATCCATCCGCAAATTTCCTCACATACGCTTTGCAAAAGGACAAAACATGGTGATGCATAATTGCAAAAATAAATCTTTGCGGGGACAGCAGCTCAAATAGATTCTCTGCGTTGAAACGGCACTTTGCGTCGTCTATAAATCACGAGAAGTCTGACGGATGGCATGCGTCTCCTCACCTGCTGTTTTGTGCTCTTGTTGGCCTTGACAGAGTAGTGGATGTCCTTCATCGCCCCCTCGATGAGTGTGACTGTATACGGCCTCTTGGTCTCAGGGTTGACGCACTTCTCTGCCACGATAGTCGCAATGTCCCTGAACATCGTCTCCAGCTGAGAATGCCTTTCCTTGTCTGACACTTGGAGCTCTCCTTTGGTCAGGATCTGTTGAAGGGGGAGTGAAGGTGAATACAGCAAGAGGCCCGTTAAGGATAATACGTGGGCAGGGAAATGCTTCTTACCTGTTTACAGATTTCTGTCAGATCATCTGTCCCAAAACACTTGGTCAAGTCATCCTTCTTAGCCACCTGCCCTTTGGACACGTTGACGAAAACGGAGTGTGTCTGCAGAACCTCGTCCAGGTCTTTCTCTCTGTAAGAAAACCACAATTGTTCAATTCAAAACAATGTATATTTAACAACGACAGCTGTACGACAACAACATCGGACAACAACGGAGCATCGACGGACATTAAAGTGTCATTTATAATTCAATACAGCGAAAGTCCGTCGACTTCGAGAGACAACTGACGTGACATTTTGTCACTGTTTGGTCGAAACATGTCAAAACTTGTGGGTGTTACTCACGCTCCCGCACGCCAGTTCACAACTTTATTCTTGTAACAGGCGATTTCAAACCGCTTCCCTCCCTTCTTCATCCTCACCACCGCCACATTTGTCAGTCGTATTTGGTTTGTTGGCGTAAATATAGACATATTTATGTTTATCAGGACAGAGTGCTCGGTCCCAAAGCTGCTGTTGACAAGAGAAAAATAATATGCCGTCAGATAACTGCGTTGTCAATGCGCTACGAGTGCGTATCCAAATGATGTCCGCCGTGAAACATCGACGTCGAAGAACAGTTCCGTCGCAGTTTTGTAGATTCAGTTAATTTCAATTATGAATTAAATGAAAATAAAATAATTAATGAAACGAATGCCAACTGGAGTGCATCAGAAACGAGTCCTTACCTGGGAGTTAGTTTGTATCCACAAACTCTCGGTTCCTTCGTATCGAAAATGTTCTTTTAAATGTTTTTTTGATAAAACGAAAAAACAAAAACAACAAAAAACATGAGTCTAGTCTGCTCTCGCAACCTTGTTGTATATAACTTGCACTAATCATAAACTTGTGTTTGCCACTAATCTAATTCACTTTTGCCTAGGGAATCAGTGCGACGTTGACTACAAAAATACGTCACACACATACGTCATAACAGCACCAGACTGCTCTATAATACAGAATAAACTAGTTCGAGCCCGTGTTTGTCACCCACGTTTTAACGAGAGATCGAAATATCTTGTTTGCCACCATACCCCCGCTTTGAAAGTCACACAGACTGCCGTCAACTCCACAGAGAACTACACTTCCCAGCATGCTCGCCGGCCACAGACAGGTAGCGCTCCACATCAGCTGCAGAGGACTGCGTATTTAAATTGACCATTTGCAGCGATGCTGAGCGCCTTCGTGGTCGTTTCCCTCTACATAAGTCGCGTGTCTGCCTCGGATACTAAAGGTGAGCTCATTTTAAACGCTAACGACACAGGGAACTAACTTGGTGTTATGTTTTGGCTATTGTTGGTAACATTGCTAGGTAGCATGTTTTGCTAGCTACCCGCCTTTTATTTCCTGCAGGTGACCAAGAGTCGCTGCTTTCGGGTTAGCGACAGGTGCTACGTTGCGTGGTGATGTCAGCCAACCGTTATTATTCATGAACGTGAAAACCAAGGTCTCATTTGGCTAACACCCTTTCTTTCTTTCTTTCTTTCTTTCTCCTCCAGTCTCACAGAATGCACTCAATCCCAGTGAGAGCTACCTGTGGTCGGTGTGGGACAACAGGCTGTACTTGTATTCAGCCGCCGCGCTGGTCTTTGGGATCTGGTTCTCACTGAAGGTGGCTCTGAAGAAGGTGAGTGGACCTCTTTACTTTTCTTTATCTATTATGGAGACGTACTGTTCAGAAGAGACTTCTTAAAAAAATAAACTCTTTCAGTGTTTAAGGTACTGCTCATGATGACGTCACGAGGAACCAAAAATAATCATTAACTTTGTTAACCCTCCTGTCAATGTAACCCGGTGCATGTTGAATCATCCAAAGGTTGTCAGACACAACACAATCCTAGTAAATATAGTTTGTACCTCATCACCATCACCTCAACACCATTACTAACAATTCAATCAGTTTAGTGGAACGAAGATATTCACCCCTCCATAGAATATTTCTATTAGGTTAACTCACTAGGTGTTCATGAAAAAAATGTTTAGGTACATTGGAAAAACCTAGATATAAATTGCACTAACATAACATAGTATAACATGTATTCTTTTCCTACATTTTATTTTATTTTTTACAACTTTTTTTGTTCTGTAATGTGGATAACTAGAGATGAGACACCTCTGCTGTTCAGGGTCATATTGACCCGCTCACTCAAAATCAAGCCAAAAAAGCTGACTTGATGTCTGATTTTGTGACCTGAATGTCTTGCATGGAGGAACAGGTATATCACCATCCTCATCTGATGGTCCATAATCAAAATCTCAATTTTTATGTTTTGCCCTCCTTTGCTAAGCAGGAACCATGTAAAAACTGAAGACCTGAGCTGCAAAACATCTATTTATTTCAACACATTTTTATTCTTTTAGGAAAAGTTCTCCATAGCTGAGAAGAGCAGCGACCGCTTTGAGAGAGACACGGTGGATGCTCGCGTGTCCAGAGTAAAAATCTTCTTTGGCTCGCAAACCGGAACAGCAAAGGTACAGTCTGACTCGGTTTACCGACAACATCCTTCCCCCATGATGGTATCATATAGACACACAAGTTTCATAAAACTAGGGGTTTCTGAGGCATTTATGAGTGATGTTAACTGGGACTTCTGATTAATTCAGGGTTTTGCAGAAGAGCTGTCGGAGGAGGTGAAGACGTTGGGTGTCCCGGCAGAAGTGATCGACATCAAAGACTACGATGCAGACGATCAGCTTGCCGATGAGGTGAGTCCCGTCCAGAGAAAAGATGCCCCCCCCCCCCATTTCTTGATAAAAGGTCAGAAAGATGCAATATGTGCACCTCCACACGTAACCTGACAAAATGATTAAGGGTCTTTCAATCCTTCATGCGGCCTGGCAACAAATGTGTCGCATGAATCCTGCTCAGCTGAAGAAAGATGGCTATTTTCACCAGAGTGCCACAGTCACTGTGAAGTATGTTGAGAGATGAATAGGAGGATTCTGCGCTGCTGGACTTAGCAAGAAACAGAAAAAACAGCTTTGATCTATGGGAGAAATGGCCGCAGACACCAACGGCTTCCATAGATTATTTTTTTCATCTGGTTCTTCCTCAGATAAATCAATTTAAACATTTGTTTTGTGACGTTGGCGGGTTAGTAGAACTTTTTCGGGTCGTCTCTAACAGCAGTATTGAAATATCACTCCATGCAACAAATATTAAACATGTATTCATTTAAGGTGCACTTTTTACATTGTTTTATGTTTTTAAAAAGTGATTTCAACTGATGGAAACCAGAGGTTTAAATGCAATTTTTCAAAATTTGCAAGAAAAAGACATTGGATATTTATTTATTTATTTCCACGTGTGTAATGAATGCTCTTCCGTCATTGTTTCTTCTTTGGGTCGGCTCCGTTCAGTGCACCAACAAGTCAGTCTGCGTGTTTCTCGTGGCGACCTACACTGACGGACAGCCCACGGAGAACGCCGAGTGGTTCTGCAAGTGGCTGGAGGAGGCGTCCACCGACTTCAGATACGGGAAGACCTACCTCAAAGGCCTCCGATACGCAGTGTTCGGTCTCGGCAACTCTGTCTACACCGGCCACTATAATACGGTAAGAAATGGTCTTCATAGTACTCATTATCAGAATAATATGCTTTACTATCAGCTACTCTATGCCAGCACGGAGGTTGACGTTATATATTCCAGGTTTGAACTTTACCTAACGTACAACTCACCTGGTCAAGAAGAGCCAAACTTTGTTTCTGTTTTTCACCCACGTTGCTTTTTGTCTAACCAGGTGGGCACCAACGTAGACAAGTGGCTTTGGATGCTGAGCGCCGTGCGAATCATGACCAGGGGAGAAGGCGACTGCGACGTGGTGAAGAGCCGTCACGGCAGCGTCCAGGCCGACTTCCTGGCCTGGAAGGTCAAGTTTCTAATCCGCCTCCAGGCGCTGGTCAAGGGTGAGGAGAAGAGCTGCACCGGGAACTGTAAGACCGAAGCCTCCTGTAAGAACCACAGAAAAGATGGACAGGAGGAGGAAGAGGAGACGGGAGCTTCTCAGAACAACAGCTCTGAGGTAACTGAAGAAAACTCGATTTTACTTTAGGGACACTGTGACATGCATGGCTTGCTCTCAGAGTGACAGTGTTTCCTTGCTGTTCCCTCTTGCAGTCCCCCCGTTTGTGTACGTCACATGGACGGAAACTGTGTAAAACTTGTTTTGTCCATTTTGTTTTTGTACGATGCAGCGGTCTAAAATTGCTCTCCTGGCTTCCTGCTAAGCTTGGTCTGATTCACATAATGACGGCAAGAAAGACTTTACAGTTCAGTACATAGTGTGTGTGTGTGGGGGGGGGGGACACATCCTGTGTTACCTGAAGAACTGGATGAGTGTGACCCAGCTTACTTGGAGGCAATTAACCAATAACAATGTTAATGGACGTGAGTCAACAGACAGTTGCAACCTCACTTCTGTTGGAGTTGTGTTGCCCTCGACCGAGAACACAAAGAAGTGAAGGCAATTTGAAGAGGAACTGAAGAGGAACTGCTGGCTGAGGCTAACGGCCTCTTGCTGCTACTTCTAATCTGATCGGGATGACAAGTGTCACTTTCAGTTAATTAGGTCCTTTTTTTTTGTGCTGCACTGATTTTCATGGTGTTATAAATGTTCTACACATGAAATGTGTCATTGCTGTGAAGGCCATTGAGTCAAACTATGAAAATAGAACATTTTCTTGCTGAACAAAACGTAAAACGATCATAAACTTATTTTCTGCAATGGAAAACAATTGTGTGCATCACCAGTGTGATTGATTCTGCATTTATTGCTAAACTGGATGCAAACACATCAGTCGTCCCTGCAGCACTCTCAAGCCGAAGTCAGCCACCCATGTTCTTGACCTTGTTTTTTGTCTTGTTAAAAATGTATTCACCACATTTCGGGCTTTGTTGTCTCCTCTTTCTTGTCTCAGGAGGATCTGGTGGAGTCCAGCAGTGACGAGGAGGAGGAGTCTGGCCTGCAACATGAGAAACAGTCCGGTTCAGTGGTTGACATGGAGGATCTGGGCAACCTCGTGAGCAGAGCCAAGAAAGCAAAGGTCAGATTCTGTCGAGAGCAGCATTGATGTATCACCTTCTACAGCTGTTAGCTGGGGCAACACCACAGAGGGAAATAAGACAACAAAAGTGGGCATTCAGAAGTAAATACGGTTTGATTTAAAGTACTTGGCTGCCCGCTTCACACTATCACAGTTGGGTCGGTGAATATTTTTAAGGTGGCGCTGCTGTTGTCAACCAGCAAGTTTATTTTCAGCGTTTCCCGCGGTCTTCGATCGGGCGCCAACGCGGCATTGAGCCTCCACCATCTCGGCTCAAAGGAGAGTCACTGAGGGAGTAGTGGCAGATGGGTTGATAGACACCAGACCCCCGGCAGGCGAGAAGCAAAGGCTTGAGCCAGAACGCCCACTTCACAGACTTGTGAGGGCCGAGTGACTCAAGAGAAAGCGGCGGAAGAAAACAAAACGAGAAGGAAGGAAGGAAGCGGCTTCGTCGCTCTCCTTCATAAGTAGCGCGAGGACCGAGGGGCAGAAAAGAAGGAGAAGACATGCAGGTTGTGCGTGTGCTTTTTGGGCCTCTTGTGTGTAACGTCATAGCGAAAACTAGTACGTTGCAATAAAATAAAAAATATATTTTTCCCCGCGATTTTCTTCTTAACGACAATGTAAAAAATAGTTTATTACGTTTTTATTTGTTCCCTTTTTATAGGAATCATTTGTATTAAAAAAGAGCAAAAACATGAATGTCTGGGAAGGAGACATCATTTAATCGCTTTAGTAGCTCTGTATGTGTCGGTTATGTCGGCCGCAGTGGAGGATCTTCTTTTTTAAACTTTCACAAGGTGTTTGTTTCATTTAGTTGTTTTCCCTTCTGTCATTTTTCCCCCTGAGGATGCTCTCATTTTATTTTTGTAATGGCCAAACAGGAAACACGAGTATCGACTCCAACGGGCCGCCTCGTCTCGCAGCGTTTTCAATGAGATGACTTGTATCGTCACACTCCGATGTCAGAATGACATTTTTTTTTTTTTTTTTGCTGTTTGTCTCTCCGTGGAAACAAATTAGTATTTATTTTATTTGCATAATTCGGTCGCACAAAGCAGGCAGCGCGAGCTGTAATTAGTTTGTAGATGAAACGTTTGCCAAGAGACGACAAGTATTTAGCGGAGCTGCAAATTAAGTGCGAACAAGAAAATTCCCCTGACTCCAATATGTTGGCTAATTTACAGCATGGAACCACATCTGTTTTGCAGTTAATTAACAGAATATGTTTCAGTTTTTTTTTAATTTTTAAAACTCCAGTCTAATTTTTTACCAAAGGCCGTGTGTAATTTGCTCTCGGCTGCAGCTCAGCCGCGTTGCTCTGCAGGGAGCTCACTTTGCTTGTGTTGGACCTCTCGGTGGTGGCAGAGACTCTGCTGCAGGCGGCTCACCGTGACGCCCGCTGATTTTGTCACTTGAGTCCGTGTTCAAGGGCTTTCATGTCTGATGGTTCTTTGGGGCTCCGCAGGTGGCTCGCAAGGGATTTCATGAGGGTCTTTTGGTCTTTTTTACTCAACATTTTTATCTTCAGTTCGTCTTTGAGCCACATGAGAGAGCCATAGTGCTGATAAGTGTAGTGGATTTGCATTCTGTGTGTTTTACTGATGAGAGGAAAAGGACGAGATCGCCAGTGAACTCCACCTATACATGTATTGATGTGGTCTCATTTAATCTAAATTATTTAACATGCCTAGGTTAAGAAGACATGCAGAACAGGGAAGGAGTGTTGACTAATACTCATGTGATTTTTGTCGATTAATCAATTTATTGACGGCTTTGAAAAATGTTGTTTCTCCACAAAGAATCATGCAAAAGCACCATTTTAGAGCCTGTGTTTACCAGACGTGTGTCCATACGTTTCTTGGAAATGAGCCATTCAGTATAATGAAGAAAAAGTATAAAAAAACAGCTAAAGACTTCAGACCGACATGATGGATTAGCCCCAATTTATCTCTGTCTCGTTCCTCTCGTTCTACCCGATAACCCTGTTCTGTGCTCGCCTGCATCGGCCCCGGTGTCGAGTCGTGGTTCCAGAGCACAAAACGGTGCCGAGAGATGTCCCAGTTCTGTTGGTCCAGACAGGCTCGGGGCCGCGGGTGAGCTCTCAAGCGAGAGGGCGAAAGCCGAGCAGCGGGAACCGGAGAGAGGGCGGCCAGACGAGCCGCCGGTGGCTGCACGCCAACACCGCAGGGACAGGTTGTCGCCCCGTCGGGTGCACGTTGCGTCTGCTGTCAGAACCTCGCATGTCATGGACGGGGAGGAAGTGAAGGGGGACTTTTGCACCGACTGAGTGCAATGAATCCAGTTCGAGGTTTTGATTGCAGGCGACATAATCGCCCCAATCGTTCATCAGGTGGAAACAAACTGGACTCCGCATGAGTGCTACGTTGTGAGTAACAGAAGCTTGGTATTCGCAGGAGATTGCTGACTTTGAGGAATCATCTGTGAAAAGATGGAAATGGCCCAAAGTAAAACATGGATGGTGTTCACACTTTGAGTCCTGGCTCGATTGCAGCAGCAACCCTTGTAACCTTGACCTAAATAAAGTTGTTGGACTGCAGCAGATTGTAGTATAAAGTCCAACAATTGTTGTCTTGTTATGCTGTAGACCTTCTGTTGTGTTTCCCTGGTCCCCTTAAGAGCCCTTAACCGAGATAACCCGACACAATGATGTCCCTTTTATTGAAAAAGGATCTTGTCATGCAGCGATTATCTGGCACACAAAGTAATACGAGGACTGCAGCATCTCAACCCTTAATCTTCAGTCAGATCCACCATCAAACAAAGCTGCTTTTAACTTTTTTTAAAGTGGTGAGCATCAAATCAGTTCGGGCAAGCAAGACGACACATATTGGACTTCTGTCTTCTACTTTTTAAAGTTTAAAAAGATCTCTGCAGTTTTCTGTGGAAATTTATTCCACTGCGGGTCATTTTTAAGACTCTCGTCCTGCAGCAGATTAATCAGCGTCAACATTTCAGGACTTTGAAGTGGCGTGCGGGACAATGTCCTAACACATGATGACTTCGTCTGTTTGGGTCGTTTGATTTCTTTCAAATGCACTAAAAGTTTACTGATTATTGCATATTTAAACACTATTTTTTTTACTTGCTAAAACACTTTTTTACCTATTTTTTACATTCTTTTGTATCATTTATAACATCAGTTTTATTACTTTATAATTATAGTTGTGTGACTTTGAGTTTTGTGTCTCCACAGAGCCAAGAGGAGGCTGGAGCCGACGGCCAGATGGTGAAGCTATCCAAGGTGAACGGAGTGAGGAAGATTGACGATGAGGATGAAAGAAGAGAGATGATCACCCCGGCCCTGAGAGTAGCGCTGACGAAACAAGGTGAGGAAAATGGAGATTTTGACTCTTTTTGGGGAGAGGAAGGAAGTTGCAAGTGTTTTTTTTTAATGTTTTGGGGGATTTTTGTCAATTTCCAAAAGAGCATCTGCTGGTGTCACCAGTGAGTCTGGATAATACATTCATATTAGCTAGCTGCTCTGCAGTTAAACAGAAATGACATTACAGAGCAGCTGCTTGTCAGCATATCCTTAACCTTTCTGTCTCCACAAGGGCAGCAAAGTTATAATTAACTTTACGTTATTTTTTTCAAACTTTTTAGCATTTAAATATCAAGTGTCCAGGAGAGGAGTCTTAGTTTTTTTGTAATTTGTGTTTTAATAAAGAATATCATGTTTACAAATGCTGCTTTTGAACTTTTGACGGAGCGGTGTGACCCGCAGCAAAGTATCAGATTTGTTTGCTCCATTAAAAAATAAATGAATCCTTTATCTTTAATTTCATAATCCCTGCGTGCGACAGCGCGCTGCGGCTCAGGACTGTGGCTGGAATCTATTATGGCCTCATTATAATGCAAGAAGAAAAAACAATGTGTGAACAGCCAAAAACAATAAATAAATCTAAGCAGTGTGGCGTGCGCTGCAAACACTCTGCTACCAGGTCGCTTCACTGATTGATTTATCCCAATATCACTAACTTATCTCAGGACTTATGTCCTTTGAAACTCGCTTCGGAAAGAGAAATCTCTTCCAAATTAATGAAATATAAATGGAAGAAACCCCTTTTGACTGAGAAGACATGCGTACAGAATATTTAGATGTCGAGCAGCTTCCAGGTCAATCAGATGCTGAAGCTGCAGTCCTTGTTCCAGACTGTAATGAAAAGTTGGGATGTGTTGAAGTCGAGTCTGGAGTGGCGAGTGTGGCTCAGCTTTTATGATACTGCACCTTTTTTAAGGTCTCAGTAAGTGGAGCCACATGCAGTGTCCGTGTAGGCGGTCGCCTCACTTAAAGGCTCAGAGTCTCTGTTGGCGACTCGTTAGCTCCGTCTGAAACGTTTCGCCATCTCTTCTCCTTTTGGTCTGTTCACCAGCGTGACAAAGGCCAGCCATCTTCAGCCAATTAACCCCCACTGTTGGCTTCCACAACTCCTCTATAAATAGGACTCTGTGAGCAGAACTTCACTTCACCGGGCCAAATGTTGACCTGCTTCATGGCGCTAATGCTGGCAACAGTCAGAGCCGGGCTCTTTCATGTGCAATGAAAGAGTGAAGGATGAAAGTTTTGGCATTGTTCCAATGATATTGGGTCTTGGAAGGCTGCGTTTTCCTGTATAGCCCTTTTTTTTTTTTTTTTTTTCCTCGGCTTGACATGGATGCAGAATCCATCCAGACGCTTGTGTAACGTCCGAGAACATTTGAACAGAATGCTGCACATTTATCAAAATGGTTTGCTGGGCTTCAGCAGACTGTACATGAAATCTGTTTGTTTGTGATGATACACGAAGAGATGTCCGTTTCAAATAGCCATGGTAACGGGTTGGAGCACATGCATCTTGTCAATGAGCAATAGGTATTTTATCGCCGTAACGGGCAAAACTTTATGTCTAAATTACATTTAAATCATTCACATCGTCCGGTCACCTTCGTCGGACCAGATATTGTCTCAGATATAAATGAAACAATATTATTGTCAGTTTTGGACCATTTTACGTCACTGACGTAATGAAAATACGATTCCATAATAACGCAAAAGTCTGCTCTCTCAAAGAGCACGTAACTTTCAAACAATATTCAGACATTGGGATGTAAATAAATGCAGTGATATGGACTCCCGGGCTCGGTTAACAAATGGGCTTCAATAGAGGGAAAACCCGGCAGGTCAGCAGAAACGATTGATCGATCCAAACAACGTATGATAAGTCATTAACATAATCATCGTGGCCTACCCGCAGGTAAACGTGTGGTTGAAACATTACACGCATATTATGTCCCTTTTGATCACTTTTTATTTGTGACACTAGTTCCTGTGAGATGCTGGAAAAAGACCTCCAAACAAATTAGGCTGATCTTGAAAAGAGAAAAACAGTCTCTTCTCTTTGATGAAACACATTTCATCGCTGCTCGTTTCATTTCCCTCAGGCAGCTCAGGGTGGAGGACAGAGTATCAAAGTATAAATTGTTTGAGGAATCCACAATAATGTCTTTTATTACAAGTTATTTAAGTCCACAGTTGGCCCACTGGAGAGTCGATCTGTGTTGCGTTTTTCTTCTGTTCAGATCCAAAGCTTGTGGGTAAAGGACTTGTTTCCTTTCAGCAGCTGTCTGTCGCGGCGCGCTACCTTGAAACGGCAAACTGAAGTCCTCTTTAAAGATCAATGCAAGCTGTCTGGGGACCTCCTGCAGTAAATTTCTTTAAATCTGTCACAAAAAGCCACCTGGAGCTCAAAAGATGAACCGATTTTTAGAATTTGGTCAAGTCAGAAACTCATTTTTTCATTTTTTTTTCAAATTTTCCTCCAGATCGACTGTTGGATGTGAGCATGTTGAGACTTGATGTAATTTTTTTTTTCCATCCACATGACCTTGAACGCCTGTGCACGTGCTTGAATTGCCTGAATTGCAGATCTATCCGGCCGTGTTGTTGTTCTGATGCCTCCTGGTGATTTCCAACAATACCCCGCCCCCTTCAAATATTGATGCCTGGCACAATCCTTCAGCTGATGCCTTTTCCCAGAGACAACATTGACAGAGGAGATGGAAAGACATTTATCTCCAACCACCTTCCCCTCACCTTGGCCCGAGCCTCTCCCTCGACTCATTCAAGGATACGGAGGCATTGGAAATCGATTTCCCCAAACAAACACGAGAGAGGGAAACGTTGCTTTTCATTAATGCTTAAACAAACCGCCAGCGGGGCGACTTCCTTACCGAGGTTTCCTCAATCTTGTTGTGTATTTTTTTTAATGCGTCTTGCAGTTGCTGGGAGCAAGGTTAGTGCAGGACGTGGGCTCGTCAGTCTTTGTTTTTTTTCGGGTGGAAAAACAATTTGGTGCCAACTTATTTTTTCTTCAATCCAGACGACAAAGGAATATAATTGTGTTAGTCAGCTGAAAAGAACGGCAAATGCTTTCATTCAGCTGGTACATCAAAACATGAGTTTTTCCCCCGTTCAGCCTTTATGAATTATATTTGTATTTGACTCATCCAGCAATAAACTGACACCCGTATCCTGCTGTGCTTTTCATTGGATATTTCAGCTGCAAAAAGGCGTCACAATAAAGAGCTCCCACCTGAGTTCGGCATCAAGTCTCTTTGTTGGGTTTTTTTAATAAGTGAGCCCTTCTAGATTCCCCTGGAAGCCGTCCCGATACCATGTTCCAGCTCTAAGTGAGACAGATGAAGCTATTCTCTTCTACAGACGTCACAGAGGTGTGAAAGGAACGAAGAAGCCTGCAAAGACTCACCCAAGCGTGGCCGTGTGTCGCCAGTGGCGTGAGGGCCGCGGCGGTGAAAAGATGGAGAGGCAGACCTGTGAAGGACTGTAGCCTCCCTCTGTGCCGACGGGAGCGTTTGAAACGGCCATTCCTCTCCTTCCCACTGCCGACGTGCCCTTGAGTGGCTTCACGGGAGTCGTTCAGCAACCCCAGAGGATGTCCCTGCTGATGAACCCCGCTCAGACAGATTTGGATCTCCACTTTTTTCGGTGTGACTTATCTGGCCCACGTGGCTCTGGGTCAAAGAGGCGTTTACTGCTCTCCTCACATGTTCCTCTCTCTCTCCCCTCCAGGCTACAAACTCATTGGAAGTCACTCAGGAGTGAAGCTTTGTCGATGGACCAAGGTAACGGGGGTGTTGACTCGTCCATAATGACTTGACACTAATTAAAAAAAAATCCCCAATTTGTAACTGCACGAATCACATGAGAGGTGTTTGTTTTCTGTGGATCAGTCCATGTTGCGGGGCCGAGGGGGATGTTACAAGCACACCTTCTACGGCATCGAGTCCCACCGCTGCATGGAGACGACCCCCAGCCTCGCCTGCGCCAACAAGTGTGTCTTCTGCTGGAGGTACGTACCTGAAGGATGAAGTTTTAATTCTGATTTACAATGTTGTGCGTCTGCAGATCAGGTTAAGAATGAGAGGCATGAAACGGGAGGGTTTGTATGTAGCTGCTACCCAGGTGGAAATTTCTTTCTCTAAATTAAGAAAAGAATAATAATAAAAAAACATGCTTTAAAGATATGCATTAAAAAATATCTCACATAACCCCTGCAGTACTCCACAGTAGCCCTAGGGGTACTCGTACCGCCATAGGACACCTGGCTCAGATTAAACCAGCAGTCAGACCTCAGATACTCTGAATTCATCTGTTGCACAAAGCTGTCTGGTTCAGACTATCACATACGACTGATTTGCTTTGAATGCTTGCTAAATGAAGACGGCCGAGCATCCGCATTAAATCCTTCGGCACAGACTTGAGAGCATATGAAGGCCGTCCCGAACACTGCAGATGAGTCTGAAACCCCTAATGTGTTTCACAGAACATCCAGTTTTCTAGAGGGACATCATTTTAATCCATCCCGTTCGATTGGACCGCTGCAAAGTGGCGCACACACACAGTTTTGGTTTCGTATGACAGCGTGTGTGTGATGAACCATCGAGCTTTAGAAACCCACTGGAGAACTCTGCGTCATCTATCGCAGCACGTGAAGATGAACAGATTTTAGTACAGGATTATTTATACAATAAAGATTTTCTTTTTCTTAAGAGTGCAACATGTGGCTGCAAGAGTAATCAGCGTTTCTTCGCTTACTGGGATTGCGTGCATGCTTTGCTTTCTCCTCATCTTGTTTACCTTGTTAGCCTAGATCATTCGTGTACAATGAGCGGTGAACTGGTTAATGATTTACGCGCAGAAGACGAATGGCAGGCATGACCGCGAGGCCCAAAGGTGGACACTGATTCATCGCGACAGCGGAGAGACACTGGGGACTTTTTTCACTCCATTTGAAAAAGGTGACCGCGTCGCGCACCGAAAGGTCGTCGTGGCAAACTGCTTCCCTGTCACCACAGATGCACCAGTCTCCTGTTGAGACGGCTATGTGGCCTGACAGGAAGGAAGCAATTTCAGGGGCACAGATGTAACCTCACAGCGGCCTTCACCGGCCACCTCTTTGCGGCAACAGGTGGAATTAGATTTGGTGCGTGTGCGCGCGTGCGACAGACTGAAAATGACAGTCTGACAGCCTTCAGGGTTTGTTGTTGCACTTAGACAGTCGGAAGGTGTTATTCACACCCAATAGGTGCAGAGTTCAAGACACGTGTGCTGCTTGTTATTTACACTTCCATGAGAAACTCAATATGCAAGACTAGAGATGGAGTTTGAGAGAGAGTCTTGTTCGACTAGCTTATTTCAGTAGCCAGTTTACAAGCTTTAAAAGCATCAGCACTCAGACCATAGCTGGTGTTTTTTAGAGATTTAGTTACTGCTGATGAAAAACCGACGTCTCTGAGCTTTTCAACTAACAAAATAAGAAGAATTTACGGGAAAATGGGTTTATTACCAAACTATCGGAGCACTGCTGGTGGCTTTTTTTTTTTTTAAATAAACAAAGATTCTACTAATCCGATTGTTGTGCGATCAGGCAGGTTTCAATTGTGGACACACACACGTGTGTGTGTGTGTGGACACAGCTGATTGCCGATCTGGCGCGTCCTGTCACAAAGGTGGCATGGAAAAGTGTGGACCAAAGTGTCCCAGCAGCCACTGAACAACTGGTAAAGTGGCGTTGGTTAATGTCTCTCTACCTGCGACGCCAACAGACATCACACCAACCCCGTGGGCACAGAGTGGCGCTGGAAAATGGACCCCGCTGAGAAGATCCTGCAGGACGCCGTGGAGAAGCACCAGGGCATGATCCGACAGTTCAGAGGTTCGTCTTTTTAGAAGGTCACGCATGCAAACGTGCTCATGTTTGCATGTGTGACGTTTGCTCTCCATCTCTTGGTACACCTCTGTTTTCTCTAGCTGTGTGTTCATCTGTTCATCAGTTTTTGGGCTCCATTGGTCGTGTTCTCTTACCGCTGGCACTCGGCATTGGCTGAGGACGGCCACGTCGTTGGACGCCCAAAGCTCAGCCAAAAAAGAGTTTAGTGATCATCCTCTGAAAGAAAAGCTTCTGAGGTTTTAGGAAAAGTAATTTGACTTAAAGCAAACAAGTGCTTATTAGAATGTATTTTATTCTACGTGGATTTAAAGGATTTTGAACTGCCTCTGGTGTTTATAGTTCTCATAGATTAATGTATTGATTCTTTTTTTTTTTAAATTGAATGTGCTATATACAGGCGTGCTGCAAAGGTAACACTTTTTTGTGACATGACTGTGGCTGAGCAGCCCGTTGAGACTGTGAAAGATGTGGGACTGCAGCTCCCAGCAAAGTATTCTTATGGCCTGGCTGGATCCTGTGACCTTGCAGACAGAAGGCTGCCTCTCCAGCCTCAAAGTCCCTGCTGATCCCATCATGAAAGAATACAGATGCCGAATACTTGTGAGGCATATCTTCCTCTAAGGGCTACTTCATAGAGAATATCATTCTCAGATCAGTTCCTCATGATTTATTATAATGAACGCCATCATGTAAAATAATTTCCTGATATTATAATAATGGAACAATGGTGCAGATGAGCGTATGTTGACAGTAAGCTGGTTTTTAGTTCACTTAAAGTGGCGGGAAAAAAGTCCCAAAAGGGATTACAGCTGACACGTTTGTTCAGGGAAATACAGAAAAGACATTTTCAGATGCTTTTACAAAGAAGTGCTTTGCAAGTCTAATTAGAAACCTACTGGAGCAAAATGAAAGCTTGTATTGTCATCATCCTCCAGAATGTTCTTTCCAGTCGCAGACTCCTTTTCCCACTGACAGTGATGCGTTTCTTTTAAATGTCTTGCACAGTGAACAACACAGACAATGCCTCTGAAAACCCACAGTGTAATTAAACAGGTTGTCGTCCTGACAACCTGTTGAGTTTTTTGTGCAAATGAATGAAAACAACGCTCCGGAAATCTGAAGTAGCATCTTCTTTGCCTCCAGGCCAGCTGTTGTCTGTTCAGATCATTGGTATCTAAATACGTTTGAAGTCATTGAGCTCCGGGTAGCCACCAACATCTGCCACAGAAAGATGTTTCACATGAGCTTTGTCAATTCACCCGATTGGACAATTAGTAACGACACCAATTATCTCTTTTCGGCTTGGAGTTTATTTATGTATTCTCTCAACTTCAAGTATCCATGGTGCTCCAGCGAAAGCTCTCTTTGTCTTAAACTATGAAATGTTTTGACCGCTAGTGAGTTTGATCATGCATTTTTTCATCCATCAATACTTTGAGTTGATGGCAAGTTAAACAGCATAAACTGTATTGTGTGTGTGCTCTCGCATGAGTTTACTTTATGTCGGTATTTGGTTGTGTGCAGGCAGAAGCGAGGTCAACTTATGAGTCAAATATATTGTTCTGTGATTCTCTTTCTACAACAACGCGGCACCTTTTCATTTTTTGTTCATTAAGACTCACTCCAGTCCCTCAAACTGTGCTACTCCGCACACTACAAGTTTGCCATCTCTCGCTAACTCGCCATCAGCCATCTTAACAAGGACTAGAACTCCTCAAATTGGGGGATAATGACATTTGAATCACCTTCTGTGATGTTGAAACCAAAAGACAATGAAGGTCGAGTCCAGAGGGTGTCGAAGGTCTTCATTGTGAGTTGTCTCCTCTTGATCGCCATCAAGACACAGCGGCCCAAAGCCCTCAAACAGGGGAGTTAATTATATGAGAATGTAATGGAATTTCCCATTACTAATACATAAGATGTATCCGTTTAATGAGGTTTCACACATTTGACACGCGCTGCTCTCAGCTGCTTGTTAGGAGTGAGAATCCTCTTCGGGGACAGTTTGTCTTTGTCTTCGCAGCTGTTGCGAGGTTTGATTTGTCCTTGAAAGGCAACGCGGTAACAGACACGCCTATCAATAATTCATAGAGGATCTTGTAAAGCATATGAAGGCATCAGTCCAAAGATTCCCCTCATTAGGATTCACTGCGTGTTCTCTTAAATTTAAATGGCATCTGCTGTAGCAAGCGCAATATCCCATTAAATTCCCGTGACAGCGTATGAAACTTATTCACCATAAGCCTTCACTATTTGTTTATTCCCTGTCTCCATCAAAAGTATGTCATGTCAGACAGTATTTCATACTTTATACTGGTAGCAAGAAAGCAAGCTTATATTGTCTGTTTCACTGATGCTTTCCTTGACTTGACTTGCTCAAAAGCAGACGACGTCGGGTCACAAGTCCCATCTACATATTCAAATAAAGACTTGCATCACGTCTGGCTCTTCTTCATGCCGCAGGTGGTTGTGTTCACAGTGAGTGGATTTTGTCGGCGGCACAGCCGTGAAGATGCAATCACAAAACCTTCCATGTTTGCAGTTGAGATAAAAATGCAGGCAGGGTTTCAAAGCTGGCCGTTGTTTGCTAATTTGTCGTCGCGGCCATTGCAAAGCGCTCTCTGGTTCGTCATTTTGTTTGTAAATGTGTTGGCTCATGGTCAAGATCCAAATGTAGACTTTCTTCGATTGGGCATTCCTCTGGTGTAACTAAACTAGAACTAAACTGAGACTTGATTCTTCTTACAGGGGTCTATTCAACTCTTACTGTAAATAAATAGTGTTTTTTTTTCATCAATATTGTTCCGTAATCTAAAAGTTGAAATGCAATAGTTATTAAATGTACAACAATACAAGAATTTCTGCTGAGCTTTTCTTTACAGCACCCTGTAGTGGCTGCAGGTAAATGCGCTGAAAATTGGGTCCAAGACCCCCGAGTGGAACGGAGAGAGGGAGGAAAAGATGGAGGGACTGGGCTTCGAGCCCGACTCGCAAGGCTCACAGACTTTCACAGTTCCTCCTCTCCTCCGCTCATTTTTCATGAGCTGCTGTAATGACTCAGTCAGACCTTCAAAACCCGATCACACCAGTTCCTTCCCGTTTGGATTCATCCTTTCAAAGGTGGACTCGACATGTAAATATTAGCTAATAAGCGGCGACCTCTCTCCACCTCCAGGTGTCCCCGGAGTGAAACCTGAGCGGTACGATGAGGGCCTGGCTGTCAAGCACTGCGCCCTCTCTCTGGTGGGCGAGCCCATCATGTACCCCGAAATAAACACCTTCATCCGCCTCCTCCACTCCCACCGCATCTCCAGCTTCCTGGTCACCAATGCACAATTCCCTCAGGAAATCAGGTACGGGCAGAAACCGACTCGCACAACTTGTTTGCGTCGCTGTTTGTTTCTTCTCTCGTAACAAATATTCCAGCCGATCTGTTCGTGGTCATTTACATTTCTGTAGCGTGTTATGCCTTCGCAAGCTCTTTTCTTTGAAGTCTGGGGGGGGTGAATTATGAAGTATGGAGGAGGGTGTCGCAGAAACAAGGATCAAAGGATCAGTCTCCGCAATTATGATGCTGTGTCCTTTAACGAGGGCGTTTGTGAGCGTCGACAGGAACGGTTGTGTGTCTGAGGAGGAAACGTACTGAAGTGACCTGAGTGTCCCTGCACTGCTTTGACTCAGCACTCTGTCTCAACACAACGCTGTGGCTGTATTCCCCTCTGAAGTCCCTTTTTTTTAAAGCAACATTGCCATTGCAAAGCAGACGTCTATTGCATTATTGACGCTGTGCGCTGACACAAATGTTGAGGGATGTACTAACCCCACGTTGTCAGTCCAGGTAGAGATGGCAAGGTGCAGTGGGGCTCAGGGCCAAAATGAGCGTTGGCAGGTGGATGTTACCAGCCTTACGGAGGGTGAGGAGCTCAGATCTGCTCCTTCGTGTCCAGAGGAGCCAGCGGAGGTGGTTCAGGAATCTTAACCGGGCGTCCAACTGGACCCGGCACAGACCCAGAACATGCACGAGAGATTGGAATAGACTACACGACTTTTGACCTCTAATCTCTCGTGTTCAGAAGCCTTGCAGGTCATCATCAAGACATAAACTGACATAGCTGATACGCCCGTCACCGGCTGATGGTAGATGCCGCGGATGGCAGCTGTCAAACATCTTTTTACTTTCTGTCAGAGCCACCGGGTTGGAGATGAGCTTCTGCAGCTTATTGAGTCTCTATTCCAGTGCAGCTTTGTCGAGGGGCAAACAGTTTCCTTGTATAGAGATTGTACAAAGTAAAAATAGCTGCATTCCCATACTTTTCTTCCTCACTAATTGGTTGTCTTTGCATCTTTACATAATTACCCCTCTTGTACAGAAACGTCAGATCGCCAGTCTGCAGACACATGAGAGGGCAGTGCTCTGCTTGTTGGTCGTGTGAGTCTTTTCCACATTTCTGGTGCGTCCTCTGCTCTTTCAGACGCGTATTGCTGAGAAGCACTTGTGTTTTTCATTCTACCTCCTAATTTCACCATCATTTCAGTGTGAATGTGTTGCTTTTGGCATAGTGTTTGAATTCTAGTTGCATGTAAATTACTGGGACAGCTGCGTGTTTCAGAGAGCTGACAATACTTGTGTGTTCTCAGAGGACGGAAATGTATTGATGACAGTGGCGTCGTCCATTTAAAATATACTCTTTGTTTTCCTTTTTCTCAAATGCTCCTGAGGTGTTGTACTACCTTTCCTCACCAGGTTCCCTACTCTCTCTCAAACTGGATCCTTCTGATCCTCGTATCTGTTCCATATTTTCATCAACATAATTCCCTCTCATTTCCAGGAGCCTGGTTCCGGTTACGCAGTTGTATGTCAGTGTGGACGCCAGCACCAAGGACAGCCTGAAGAAGATCGACCGACCGCTATTCAAGGACTTCTGGCCTCGCTTCCTGGACAGCCTCAAGGCCCTGGGAGAGAAGGTGAGCTGACCCGCTGAGCGAATTAGAAAGTCGAGGTGAACGCGAGGGTTAAACGGCACGATGCCGCGGATCGAGATGCTGCTCAAAGTGTCTGCTCAGTCAAAGTTACCTGGAAGAGGAAAGTACAACGGTTGCGGTCGGCTGCGAATTAATAATATGTAAGTAACGTGTTCTCATCATGTTTTTATGACACCAGTAAATCGACCTTGAGAAAGACGCAGACTGTGAAGTTCCTTGGACAGGAACCTCTACTCCACTTATCCCTGATAAGCTGCCTTCCTCTTGCTAAACGCTTTAGCGCACTATGGACAAATGCATTAGCACTCAGCTTGAGGTGTCAGGGAGAGAGGCGCTTGATTGCATCGAAAGCACCATTTAAACAACGAGCAAATATCAAATATAACTGCAGGGCTGAGCGAAAGAACAAGGCCATGGTGGTTGTATCGATTAATGGCTTTGTAATGAACACTATGATGTTAAGGTGATCTATTTCTGCCAGCGCGGCGTCACATCTGTAAAATGTTATGTTCATCACAAGAGAGGATGCAGTCATCAGAGTTTTATGGACCATAAACAGTTGCACACAGCCTCCTCAATCTCAAATATGACTGCAAATTACATTTTTTTAAACGATAAATACATTTCTGTGCAAGTATCTTGCAGCGTTAGTCGATTTCTCTCTCGCACCATGTTTCAACCTCCATTCAAACATCCAACAAGACATATCTAATGTAGGATATGATTCTAGGTGTGTGTCGGTATCGCAGATGAGTGACTAAAGGTTCATCCAGTCGAGGGCAGACGGCAAAGTCACTTTAGCCCGCCGGCACGTTCCCGGCATGCTGCTGTAATCTCATTATTTCCATTGATGCGTCGCAGTCTGAGAGTTCAAGAAGATGTCCATCTCAAGAATTGCTTTTATAATTGCTGTCAAACAAAAGGTAAATTGTGTTAACGTTGCTGTTATGCAATTATGTCACCTGATTTTTCTGAGCGTTTCACATAATTTTTGTACTTTTTATTGTCTGAAGCTGTTACTTTCAGTTTACAGAGCTCTTCCACCCAGCTCGCCTCGGGGTGAGGGATGGAGGGATGGAGAGAGATGGAGGGAGAGAGATGGAGGGAGAGGGATGGAGAGAGAGGGATGGAGAGAGAGGCATGGAGAGAGAGGGATGGAGAGAGAGGGATGGAGAGAGAGGGATGGAGAGAGAGGGGGATGGAAAGAGCTAAATAAAAGAAGGGGCAGGAAATTAATGTATGGAAACTGGTCATTTTTATGCCAGAGTTTCACGCGAGTTCACACCAGAGGTGTGTATTTCTTTCTAATTGATCCTTATATAATTGAAAGTAAAATAAATTATATTTAACATTAAATTGCTGTTGCATTCCACATGTACAGAGGAGGATGCCTGCACATGAAGGTCGTCGCTGACATCTTGGCAATCCAGAGCTTGTAAATATGCAGAAATCCCGTCGTCTGCTTTTTCTTGCATAATATTTATTATACTAGTATTTCAATATATTTATTTAGGTGACTTATTTAAAGAGTGAGTTGAGTAGCAGGTTCATAATGGGACAGGAGCTCATTGTCGCTGCCAGCTCTTATTATTGTTGTCTTTCACTTAAGGTTCATTTTAAAGCCCATATTCATAACCGTGGCATATAGTTAAGTATGAATGGAATAAAAAGGAAAGTAATAGTTTAAATGTTCTTTCTTTGAGTCAATAGCTTCATGACCAAAAGTTTTAATTTGAAGTTCAGGTGATTCAGCCTTCTTAATAATTGGTCTCAGAGGGCTGTTCGTGTACAAGTCAGATAAACCATATTGTCAGACTGCAACTTCCAAAAATAAACTTTCCCTTTCTGTCCGTCCCCCCCCTCTGTCTCCTTGTCCTAAGTCTCCATTTCCCGGTGGGCTCTATCTCCATCCTTTCCTTAGCGCTCATCCCTCTCTGTTCTCCTCCACCTGCCCCCCCCCCCCCCCCCCCCCCACCCGACAGTGCTCAAGGGGGGGATTGATGGAGTTATGCCTCGATGTCGGCTTTGCAACAGAGGCAGCCTTACCGCTCTGCTTCCACTGGCCAATTACCCCAAAAGAGCCAAAGGGTGCTCGCTCTTCTCCCGTTTGCTGGTTTCTTTGAGTCGTCTGTTTCTCGTGTCCTACGTTATCATCATCGCCCCTTTCTTTCGGTCTTTCTTCCCCTCCATCACTTTCTCACTAATCCTCTTGATGCTGCTCTGTACGTCGAGCAAAGTCTCCAGCATTGAGCTGTGAGCAGAGATCTTTATTTACGCAGGTCCGCTTGGCCTTGACATCAATTCAAATTGGGTATAAACTATTTCCCAATACGTATTAAAGTCTGATTTATTTTTTTACTTGTATTTATGTTAATAAGATAATCCTTTATTAGTCCCTTTATGGGGAAATTACAGGATTACAGTAGCATTGCTCACAAGTAATAGTGATAAGATAAAAGAAACAAGTAATAAAAAAAACAATAAAATGGTAATAACAGAAAACATTTTTTTTTTAAATTGTATTGACAGATGGATTAGAAATTGTACAAAGTACTGATATAGTATAAAGTACTGGTACTTAATATTTCTTCAATGTTTGCATCAATGTGGACATTTTTGTGGTCGCAATAAAGTTAACATGTGATTCTGAAATGTATAAAAACAGCATTTTCAGAGACGTGGATCTGCATGTTTGCTTCCACGTCCGTTCCTGGGTTGCAGGTAGATCTTTGTTCATTTTGTTTAACACCTTGCTTCCTTCCTGTGAGTCGGGACATTGGCGGCGGCTTTCACCTGGATTAAATAAATCATTGGAAATGTAATTGGAAAATGTGTCACAGGTGAGATAAAATGCCATGGAAAAAAAAGCCTGTATTGGAACTTATCTCAATCCTTCAGATCAACATGGGAAATCCTCCACATGTGCAACCCACAGAAGACGTAAAATGGCGTGTTGACGGGACGGATGTGAGCTGCTGTGTTGCCGGTGGAGGAGACGTTGGTTGCAATGAATGATGGCGAGCAACATTGTTCAACTGCTTTTGATTTGACACCATTGTTTGAACCGATAGCGACGCAAGCTTGTTAACAACTTCATGACCTTTTCTTTTCCCATTTCAAGAGGTTTTTTTTACTTCTTTGCTGCGTTTTTTAAAACTGATTGGAGCCGATATGATGATTAAACCACCTCAAAAAGGCAAACCCCTCGCTAATGGCAGCACACGCTGTTCTAACGCCTCCTGTAACGGTGTACAACGTCTCTGAGAGTTCAGCTATAAACATATTCGGCTGTTTTTACAACAATTAGAACTTTCTCTAAAAATTGAGACAGAAGTGTTGCACAATCGTGTTGCTGGCTCCGGATCCGTCGCGCAACACCGAGCTGGTTTTTTGTGTTCATGTGTAACATGATGGATGCATGAGACGTCTTTGCTGGATGTGGTTGTTTAGGACTCAACATTGCGCTCCACACTGTTACGACAACATTCTCCCGTTCATTTCCCCTCTCCGTCCATCCAGAGACAGAGGACGGTGTACAGACTGACGTTGGTGAAGGCCTGGAATGTGGAGGAGATGCTTTCTTACTCGGAGCTCATCGCTTTGGGCCAGCCGGACTTTATCGAGGTCAAGGTAGGGGTCAGCGGCCTGGCTTTATGTTTGATTGTGTTATTCATCAGTCATTTTCACAGTGCCATTATTGTATTTAACATTGTGCCAGCTTTCTTTTTCTTTATTTCTCCCTTGACCCTCCTGATGGCAAACACCGTTCACATGTGCTCCTCATTAATGAGTTTTCATGAAACAAATGAGCCGGTACCAGTGGCCGGTTTTACAGTTTGATGTATTCCCAGCTGAAAGCAAACCAGGAGAATTTGAGTAGTGAGAAAGCTTTGTATTGAATTGGTTCAGCCAATGAGCATATCTAAATATTTCAAATGGGCGAGTCGGCATCTCCTCTCTTGTCTCTCTGGCACGCTTCCAACTAACTCTTTTCAAACTGAACTTCATCATTTTATAAGTTTCGTTTTATCCCAAAAAAAAAGGCCACGAATAACAAACGTTTACTCCAACTCGGAGCCAGAAAAGACTTTGGTTCGTAATCTAAAGCGTTTAATTATTTAAGGGCTTCAGTGCACTTTTGTGCGTGAGCAAACTTGTGTTTGTCTAACTTATGAATTATTGACGTGGTTCTATGAGTGCGAGTAAGTTTCTGGTCATCCTTGTTGGTGAGGGATTTCATTTTAGTTAACGTGAATATTCAGCTGTGTTGCTGAAGGGTCGTTGTGTCGGATAAGTAGTCGGTCCCAAATGCTGCCACTGAATTATCACCAGCTAGAGAAGACAACATTTAACTCGTTAAGTTTCACTCTGATTTAAACCAATGTTGTATTTGCCTACGAGGCTTTAACTAACTAGATCCCTAATTACACAAAAGACCTTTAACCCCTTACTAGCCTGTGTGCCACCTTATGCGCTTCTTGTCGCCGTAGAGAAGCCGAGGCCGGTCGTGCACGTCTACATTCTTGTAACTTGCCGACTCAGAGCTTTTTCAGACGTGACGGTCACTAATAGTTCACAGATAAAAGCCCTCTTTGCATGTCTAGGGATGCAAAGAGGGCTTCCAAAGAAGGCCAATTACTTTTTCAAAGTGCTTTTGAACCCGGAGATCTTCACAAAATCACACGCTCGAGAATACACAAAGCTCGACTGAATTGTAGCTTACATTTTTTTACAATGTGTTGGTAGAAATTGTAAATAGAATTTATAGAAAAAAGGTGTTCATTAGTTGATGGCACAATACAAGCCGGACCTTCAATGAAACTTTCTCAAAGTCCTTGAACTTTGACAGTAACAGTCTCATCCTCATCTTATCTGTCTATCTTCGTACAGAATATTGACACTGAGACCTGACTTTGTCTTGTATGGCTGCTTCATATCTGAATATGACTGCCAGTGTTTGCCCTCTCTGCATTACGATCTCTTTGTTTCCATCTATTCGCGCTCCCCATGCCCCATATTACAGGGTTGCACAATGAAATTCAGAGTAGTCCTATTTCGACCCATAAAAAATACACAAAAATAAGCTATTATGTATGTGTGTGTGTGGAGGTAAGGAGTCTTAGAGCCAGAGGAAATGAGTTTTGAGGTCTGGTGGTACGGCAGCTGTAGTAATCAATTCATGCTGTCATGAATATTTATTTGTTTGTAGTGGCTCCCGCATGTTTTCATTTTTTAATGAGCTTGTCTAAATGAGCTGTGGACATTAAGGGCCTGTATAATTGTTACGTCTGGGGATACCTGAACTTTTTCAATTCTTTTAAAGCACTTTGTCACCCTTTGTTTAGGGTGCTGTTCTTCATTATTGCTTGTAGTCCACTGTCTTTGAGCATAAAACCTAAATAATGAAACTGGGAACTTCAGTTCTTTGCTTTCATAATGTATTCTGTCTGTACTCTTCTGTAAATGTGCAGTTTATCATCGGCTCCTTTTTAAACAGCGCCTGGACTCAGAGAGCAGCACAAGTAATGGTCTCCACCTCAGATAGCAGAGATAAGAGGGATCCCTGACCTTTTGAAGTCAACTTAAGCTGAGATTCACTTGATTTCTATTTTCACTCCACCGCGGGGGTGCAAGATAATTGGTTTGAACCGGTGATCCGCTCGTTCTCATCCTGCCTTTCCCCCAAAGAGTTGTTCCATGCAGTATGTGTGAGGACTTCCATACGGCCCAAAAATGCCCGATCAGCTATGGGTGAGTGTCCCATAACGTGTTATCTTTGCCATTTTGCCGATGCAGGAACAACGGCACGTGTCGCTCACGATGCGACCCCCGAATCGCTACTGAGCATCTGCAGCTCGACAAATGTGCAAAGTGAGCCGTCTGCACTTGTTTCTCATGTGCAGTAGAGGTGCTTGCAGACGGTGTGAAGTCGTGGCTTGCAAAATGCAGTAGTTTGGCAAGCTCGTACTGCTTTAAACGCACATGTGGCGGCTGTAGCTCATGGGCTAAGTGGTCGTTCTGTAACCACAAGGTCGGCGGTTCAATCACTGGGCTCCCCATAGTTCTCATGTCTAATAGTCCTTAAGCAGGACTCTGCACCCCCAGTTGCTCCCCGACGCCTCACACTTAATTACTAAGGATGGGTTAAATGCAAAGACCTATTTCCCCAAGGGGATTAATAAAGGCTAATGTATTTCTTCTTTTTCTTTTGTATTGAATTTGTACACTCTACGGGCAAGTTCAGCTACCGGTAAGACAACACACACTCTCACAAATCCCCTGGTGTGTCATTCCACGGCGTGCCGTGAGAACAGGTGAAAGGCTTCCCGCCGGCACAGTTGGTATTCATGAATCCCTCCTCACATCCGCGCGTCCAAGATGTTCCTGCGCTGCCGGTTAACCGCCTCCCAGCTATCGCGCTTCTTCCTTCCTCTGTAACCTTCACGTTTCCCGGCTCACTGAGCTGCGTGGTCTCGTTAAGCATCACGGATGCAGAGAATCACACCGGTGAACTGCCCAGAACGCTCTCATCCAGCGTTAAGTGCCTTACTTACTTACACCTTAACAGAAAGGAACAGAGTCCAAATGATGCGTCATAAACCTTTTTTATAGAAGCGCTTGCCTTTTATGTTTCTCACCTCCGTTTGCATTTTCTGTTTTTTCCTGATCACACTTGTGTACGCTTATGTATCGACCTATGCTTTACTAAGTTATGCTCTTGCCCCGCTTCAGGGCATAATCAGTGGAAAATGGATCTGCTGGTCGTTTTATTAAGACAGTATGAACAAGTCTGTGTTGCAGTCTCGACGCACATCCTTGACATCTGCTTTTGAAGTGTCGTCATCTCTGAGAGAGAATAACGAGGACGTGATTACGCGGTTTCATTAATATTTTATTGAAAAAATGCATTTAATCAGGGGACTGACTATTTCTTTTACATTCATTTTCTTCTGTGAGAGCAACTTGTGAACATGCTCGCCACGTCTCTGCTCTCTTCCTCTGGTTTTGCATCATGGTGCTGATGCTGCAGAAATTGCAGCGCACCAGAATTAGTTATGACCCAACTTATTTTGTTGAGGTTGTGCCGGCGCGTTCAAGGCTGGAAGTAATAATGTTGTTGCCTCGAGCAGCCTATTGATTTAACTGTTCACACTAGACACTTAAGCACTATCTGCAGAGCATCAGTTTGCCAGCGTTGCTGTAAACAAAAAGGCAGACCAGGCAAGATGAAAAACTCGCTTGAGCTCGCAGCTCACGCCAATTCAAATTCTTTTTTACTTTTTTGTTTACTTCATCTTTAATCTGAATTTTAAAAAAAGTAGTTTTGGATTGCTTAACATTGGAAAATGGATCGGTTTCTGCACAAACTGTTAAATTTTACACGAGCTGTGATTGTATCTGTGATTTAGCTCCACATTTATGACATTTAAAAGAAAATATCGAATGTTATCTAAACACATTTTGGAAGATTGTGCTTCATTTGGTTAATTTCTTAATAAAATCTGTCCGTCTGAGCCCTAATCAAATTTAAATATTGCTCATAATGCCTTCAAATGAGTAGTTATAGCATGAAACCTGTTAGTTTTCAGAATATTACACACAAGAAAACCCAAATGAAACCTCACATACATGCATACAATACATCATGAGCTCTGATCAGTCGGCCTGCCCCGGACCAAGTCGGTGTGTCTTTATTGAAATTGCTTTATTGCTACTTAAATAACTTGCAGCTTGCTCAAAGGCTGTCTGCCGGGGTTTATGATGTGCTGTTAATGGCTGGAAAACCAAATCCTGCACTCTTCAGAGTCCAACTTGCTTTTCCAGTAAAGATTTTGCGTAGGCGTGTGTATTGATCCACATGGCATTTTGTTATATCAGAGACGCTAACAAGACAGCAGGGAGCATGGCGTTGGACAGGCAATCAGATATACCCATCAAATGTGTCTTTACACAGCAACTGAAATGTTAATACAATTAGGCTGCACCCACATTTTCACCATTTTGTTCATGCAATGCTTCCTTTTTTTGACACAAAGATACAACAAGAGCAGAACTCATCAATCCTTGATATTTGTCTCATTTCCTAGAGGATATGAAGATGAAGACCAATATGCAGAAAACACACAAACCCTGAATGAGTGACACAAAGACACCTCTGTTGTCGAGCGGCAGATTAAAGAGTCGTCGCTGATCAGTGATCGTTCTCTGGTTCCCTGTAAAGATTTGCTGCTTCCTTGTTTTTACGTCATTGTGAAGTTAATGTCTGAGGTTTTAGATGACAGGAATGTGGGAACTCAGCGCGGGTCTCTATTCGATGTTTTACAAATGAAAACGCCCTTTCAGCCAAAAGCAGTGACGTAGGTCACCACGGTAAGTTGATCAATAAGGTTTTAAAGTAAATGCCAGCACTTGCTGAGTCGACATTAGCTGCTAAATTTGAGCAATAACTCAAAGGGTGTTGTGTATAAATATGTATCCTGTGTTCTGTTAAAGAGAAAAATACACAAGGGCTTTCGTTGTGCTGACCGCCATCTGTATCACTGTGATAATATATTATTATGGATAAATGGCACTTTGGATTTTAGCATTTTAACGGCAAAACTCATGAATGTCCACCAAAATTTGAAAAGCTACATAATTGTATACAAACCTAAAAATGAATGGACCCGCACATTCATCTTTTTTTTTTTTTTATTAATCTGATGTTTTATAAACCAAACTATTAGTCAGAAAAAGAAAATTAAGAGATTAATAGCGTTAACAACATTGATTTCAGCGCTACTCTCTCGCGGGTGACCATTTGGTGATGGTGCAGCAATGAGCTTCATATTTCATTCCCACCTTTTTGGTCTGGCATTTGTCCCAAACCCAGGTCTACAGTTGATAAAGATGAATGTCCTTGTCTTCATAAATTGTATTGAACGTTTCATTTCCTCAGAGTCTGACCTTCGGGACGGTGAAAATCACAGTGAAATCTTCCTCTAATCCTGACAATCAATTACGTAATCGGTCTCGCTGGCAACAGATAAAGGGTCGCTGTCGGGCTGAACTCTCCTCTCTTTCCCATCGCTCTCCTGTCTTTCATCTCTAAATGATCTCCGTGTCGTCCCCTCCACCGGCCTGAGAGCGCTGAACACATGACCCCCCTCTGGCTGCCGCGCTATCGACTGCAGCGCCGCGAGCTCAGTAATTAGTGCGTCCAGGAAGGACTGGTGGCGGCGTGATGGAGGGAGTCGCTCCATCATTTCACCAGCTCTCAAATTAGCCGTGACTGATGGGAGTCCAGAGCATTAGCATCAGCTCTGTGGAACGGCTCGGATGGTAATTATAAAGTTTATGTAAACTATGCAATATAATGAGAGTAGTAACACAATGCGTCAGAGACACAATGTCGGAGTAATACTTTGCTTGAATTTCTACCTTTTCTGAGATAGTAAATTTGCATCTGAACTAATCTTTGCAACTTTATAACATCCTTGGTCTTAACTAACTAACTCTATGGACGATGGGGAGAACATATTATTTCTGAGAGATCAAAGGCTGGATATTAGAGACATAAAAACTATTTGAAAGTCCCATTAAGGCTAATGGAGGAATGCTAAAATAAAGGATAGGAGGTCTCCTTTCTTGATGTAGTTAAACATTCATCTGCTGTTTTAATTTAGCTGGAGTTATAGGCCAGAAAACAAGGGATTTCAAATGATAAAATGGCAAATGTCTATTTTTAACAATTGCCATTATTGTCATTTACTCTTGGATTGTTTTGTCATTGGAACAATATTTTTCTCAATGTTAAGTGTGTTTCTCCTCACAGATGGGTAAGAAATAAAAGGAAAAGACATGCGTTGCAGTGAGTTGTTGGCACTCCAGACATCGATATGAGAAAATGTAGCTTAACCCTTGCCGCTGATTTGGTGAGAAACGGACAAGTGGATTTCATGTCCTATCCGACCCAGTTTCAGGTTACTTTGATGTTCCAGATTTATACAGATATCGGACAATTAATCGACTACTTCAGCTTTTTCCTGATCCAAAATATCGTTCGTAATCAGCCGTCAACAAAGTCTCTCACCCAGTTGGCAGACGCCATGTTGTGGGTATCGCCGTAGACACTTTTAGTCTTCACCACTTCAATCTCTATAGACATATCTCTCTTTAAATCACTCAATATATACCTCAATATCTCTATCTACGACATGAGTGACAGATGTATTCATCAAGATGAAGTGAACAGCTGATTTTGGGTGCAGAAGCATCTTATAATAAACATGATGCATCGCTTGTGGATGTGTTTGTCCCCGTTCACCAGCCGCTGTAACCTTTGTCGTTGAACCATTCATTATTAGTCCGTCATCTTACGCGGTGGGACCATTCATCCTGTGCGATCTACTGTCCAGTTGTTGTCGGACGTGTGCTTAATCATGTCCGTGTCCAATCAATATCACTTACCTGCCACTGGTCTCTCACTCGCCCGGGAATGAAATGGATCACCAGAAGGAGGGCGAGGGATAAGTTGTTGGGCAAAGAGATGCATCTGGTCAAACGCACACGCTTTATTTTGTGCACAGCCTCGACAATCAGCCTGTTCAAATTCCATTAAAGGTGAAACGCGCAGGTTATTCGTGCACAAAAGAAAAGGCTCTCAGTCTTTAACTTCGTCCCTCTCGCGTCGTCCTTGACGTTGCAGCTCCCAGATCTTGTCCCATCTCCTATCGCTCGCTCCCCTTTCCTGGAGATGTACACAGAGTCCCGGTGAGTTGATCTTGATCCAGCGAGGCCGATAACGTCAAGGTCCCCTCATCAATTCTGTCCGGCGCTCCTGCAAAAACGTATGTGGTCAAACTACAGAAGGAGCGGCTGCAGTTCACAACTGTGATGCAGAGATGCCCATTCAGTGGACGGGCTCCAGTAGATGTGAGATAGCCGGGCCGAAGGAAGACTGTTGACCGACGATCATCTCAAAGACTGGAATATGATGCATATAGCGGCTCACTGCAACAATGAGCTTCTGCAGGTTTCTCCACAGACACAAGGTATTTGTTTGCTTCAGAGATTACACAGTAACCAGAAAGACCAAATGACTAAATGCTTGACTTCATCGTTATCATGCACACGGACATTTTTTGTCAACAAATGCTGGAGTGAGTAAAACAACTTCTTAAAATGTGGCATGTCCGGCATGAGATGTATCTGCACATTCAACCAATACGTTTTTTTTAGGGCCTGAGACTTCCAAATGTTCTTAAATGTACATCATAACCCAGATTTAGAAGAAACCATCCTGAGTTATCAGAGGATTGCTGATGCAGGTCTGCTATAGTTGCGACAGTACAAGCTGCGGCCGGTAGCTGTTTGTTGTTTGTCACTAATGGCATATGACAGAATCCATCCATCAACAACAGAAAAGGGAGCGTTGGGAAGCTTCTCCACTACCCAGCATGCTCCTGGCTGTCTGAAGCCCAGTCAAAAGAAAAATAAAATGGATGAAAGCGGCAGGATGTCGGTGACACATCTTCACAAAGGATCCATCGTGGTCTCGGATCGAGCTGCACTTGACGGGCGGACAGCAGGACTCTGTTTACATCGTGATGCTTGGAGCTCCAACACAGTCACAGTTGATGGACAATGTTGATGGACAATTTTCAATGTGAAGATGTCACATTATCTGTCATAAAGAAAGTAAATGCACCACATGGATGTACTCTATTGTGTTTTGTTCGTCATGTTTGTGCTTCAAACGGGCATCTTGATGCATTAGCTTGTCCGTCCTGCGTGTTGCATAATGGCAATAATCGATCTTTGGATATTGGAGGGTCCTGGTGTGAAGCCTCCTGCAGAGTCCTTCACTTCGTACAGAACGAGCATCAAATACGAGCTCCATTCATGGCTCCCTCGCACCTTTCAGCTCTCCGCCCACAACCCGTCAATAGCTCGTCTCTGCCATGGGGAGCTGTTGTTCTCCTCGTCGGTGCCTCTCCCTCCTCATGGCTTGTAACCACAGCACTGCGCTATTGATCAGAAAACACTCAGCGTCCAGCCTGATTGATTTTCATGGCCGAGACCAGATGGTTTACCGCTTCCTACTCCATTTCTCACACCCGCTGAATGGGAAGATATATGTCAACTTTCAAGCTGCTCCTGCTGTGTGAAGCCTTTACTCAATTACATATTTATATATTAATACACGTCTGTAATCTTCTTTTTTTTTTTTAAACAAAGAAGTTTCATCTTATATGTTCATTAGTGTGTTTGTTTTGTATTTGTATGTTGGTTACTGTTGTCTTCTGTATTAAAAGTGAACGTTTTCAATATATTTATATGTTCTTATCGGGCGTAATAGTCCAGCATCCGCCAGAGAATGAAAAGCGACGCCCCGATCTTTTGTGTGCTTTCGTCTCTGACCGTGTGTGTGTGTGTGTGTGTGTGTGTGTGTGTGCAGGGCGTGACGTACTGCGGGGAAAGCTCCGCCAGCAGCCTGACCATGGCCAACGTCCCCTGGCACCAGGAAGTGGTCGCCTTCGTCCAGCAGCTGGTTGACATGCTGCCTCAGTACGAGATCGCCTGCGAACACGAGCACTCCAACTGTCTGCTCATCGCGCACAGCAAGGTAAGTCAGCGCCGCTTCAGACCCACACCCATCTGCACCCTCGACCGATTACACACAACAACCTCATCACCCCTCTATTGTGTGTTAAACCCTCTAGAAAACATGCCACGTTCAATGAGCAATATACTGTACGAGATTTATTGGATGCTGGCCAAGGAAACGAGGCAATACGCACAACAGCGGGGCTGACGGTGTTAACAATATGGCCGCTTGCAACGATGCCCTGCAACACAATCACCACGGCCCTCTGGCCTCTCGCCCTCTAAGCTTTGCCCTGACGTATTTCTCTCTGACATATTTCCCTCACTTGACGCGTATCGAGTCCGTATGGTGAAAGATTTTCAAGAATGCCCCCAAGACTTAGCTGTTGAGGCTTTAAAGGGGGTCCCAAGTGTCAATCACGGGGTCTCTGACCCTCCAGAGACCTCCATCTTTTGCACACTGCTTGGCATCAAGCATTAGTTTATCACATTTGAAAACGTTTCTTTTCCAGCTCTCAAAAATGAATATTTTCAGATTTGACTGTGCTAAAAATTGGTCGTTTTTACAATTGTCTCATATTTTATAGACGAAATGACGAAGCAAGAAAATTCTCACCATGTTCATCAATAGAGAACATAGTTGTTATCTGCAGCAGTTTAAAGTCAATGAGCTTCTCTTTACACACAATGATGAATAATGTGGTGATCCGCTTTGCATCGGGTTTTATTTTGCAGAAACGCACACGTCCGTTATCTCCATTTTCTTTCAGAGAGGCTTTCCAGACGACTCGCTGCCGTTTCCTATCTTTTTTTAATTTATGGGTTTTTAAGTCTTGTTATCTAATTTAATCTGCTATCTCCCGTCCTTAAGAAATATGCAACCAGCAGAGCGGTTTATGCTAACGGCGGCTAACCCACAGCCAGTGGTGGGATCTATCAATCTATCAATCTGTAATTAATTAATGATGATTAGCTGCCATGTTGCTTTTCACTGACACACACACACACACACACACACGACAAAGGAGGTGTTTAACGTCCATTTGTTCCCTTTATTCCTCTCACATAGGCAAGGACACCAAATCAATATTTCACCCTCTCCTCTTTCTGTCTTTTTCATCCCTCCGTCCTTCTCTCATCAACACAATAACATCGGTGGACATTTGTGCGGCCGCTTTAGTCACCTCAGTTCATTTGCACCTTAATTCTTTTGCAGCTCCTCGCCCACAACATGTCGGCGTGTCTGAATATATGCGCTCTCCTTCTCTTCACGTCTTTCCACTTCCTGGTTCGACCCCTCGCTCGCTGCTCTGAAGCAGCATCTACCATCCTTACGTGACCGCACGCTGCAACACGTTATCAGGGTGTGCGTTTCTAAGTTTGGGACAAAGACGGACTCACACTTCTTTGTACAATCGCAGGGCAGAAAGTGTATCAAGGCTGTTGTTGTAGAATGAAACTGGAGCAAAATGAATAAGAAATAAACGGTAGCGTTTGACAGATATGCATAAACTGATATAGAGCTTAATCATAAAAAGACTCAATTCTGTGAGATTCATTCAAATGACCCACGAAGAGCTGAGAAACCGAGTTGGTGAAGTAATCGAACACGTGACTGTCCGGCTTTCAAAATAAAGTGTTAAAGGGTATTTACAAAATACATCTATTGAAATAACATGAACTTGATTTTATGCCTTGGAAATGTATACCATTTTACCCATGCCCCTATTAATTGATAAAAAATTAAAGCAAATAGCATTGAGTTGTGAGAGAAATTTATTTATTATGGTTGAAAAAACAAATAATACTTGCTGCTGTATTGATATATTTGATTTGAGGACATCTGTGACTCCATACAGACACATCTTGAGAGATATGCAATGTATTTTTATTATGCTATTTAATCTCAGACCTCATCCCCCCCCCGGCTTCCTGATAAATGTATTTCTATGTTTTACCTCCAATGGCCCGAATACGCCGCCGTGGCTAACGCAGACTCTGCCGGGTTTCCTTTCCTCTTTAGTTGACTTACTTACTCACTCTTCAGTTTTGGCGGTCATCAATAATTCAGCAGTTTGGGAACTGAAAGCATTTTTTAAGCTTCCTCTCTGTTAAGTGTCTTCCTGAATGTGTCTCCGTGCAACAACGTCTCAGCAGGAAGAGAAGCTGTGAAGTCCTCCCAGTTTTCTTTTTTTATGCTAACTTACATAACAGCAGATTAAAATGCATCGCAGGAAAGCTGTGTGTGTGTGCGTGTGTGTGTGTGTGTGTGTGTTGCACGGTCCTCAGATCTTCTAGTTCCAGTTGGACGTTATCGCTGTTTGATGTCGTCCTTTAAAAGACATCAGAGCTGTGTGTGTCTGTGTGTGTGATCACTCTTTTGCAGCGCACAGCGATAGAGCCTCCCTGCACTGACACATCATCATCATCATCATCATCATCATCAGCTTCTTTTCAACCGCCTTGGATCTTCCCATTGAAAAGCATTTCTCTACCTCTCTCGCCCCTCGTTCTACTTTCTTTTCTCTCTTTCATCTCCCATTCTTTCGTCTCTCTTTCCCTCGTCCTTATTCTCAGTCCTCTTCCGACCGGCTCTGCCTTTTTTCTCCTCCTTTCCTTCCTCTGGGGACGTTGTGATGGAGTCACAACCCTCTCAGAGAATCCTCCTGAAGGACCTGTTGACTCATAAATCAGTGGACTTGTTGTGTTTCACTTTTATTAATACTTCTCGTTCCTTAATGGAACTGACGAGAGCTGCAACTCGCTGATTATCTTCATGAGCCATTATTTTTGATCGTTTGGTCTTTTAAAAGGGCAGGAAGTAGTGAAATGTGTCCATCGCAGTTTCTCAGTCCACAGTAATGTCTTTAAACATCTTGTTTTAACGGTCCAAAACCAAAAGACCTTCACTTAAATACGATGGAAAACAGAGATAAGCAAGAAAGCTCCACATTTGACGGGCTGAAAACCACATTTTCTGCCATTTTTGCGTCAAATCGATCGTCGCTGATTGTTTTAAATTTCGGAGAATCTCTTAATCGTTGCAGCGCTGTCGCTGCCTACTGCTTCATTCATGCCATGTCAGTAGGATGAATGCATTATTTCAACTAATCGCCATGACTGCCTTCAAAATTGCATGGGAAATATAAATTAAGCCTACAATTACCGTTCTTAAGTTATTTTGTCCCCACTTTGCTGACAGGTCTGTACTATTATTTAACAAACGGGAGCTTTTGTAGACGCCAGGAAGTTGCTAGATGGCATTACGTGAAAGGCTTTTTCACACTGGCCTGTACAACATGGCAGGAAGGCAGCGTTTGTCTCCTGGGTGGATGTTGGTTAGTGGCTGTGTCGCTGCTTACAGGCGAGAAGAGGACGTTGGCTTTGAAAGATGATTTCAGTCGCAGTTCAAAGTCAGAAAATATTTGATTTGCTGCATGCAAAATAAGAATATGTCGACTATCGGCTATCACTAAAAAGAGAAAAAAAAAAACTATTCCAAAAAAATAATGGCGTCCCATTTTATTTATTTATTCCTCCGGTGACGACATAAACAAGTAATTTACAAAGCTAATCTCCGGAGTGAACGCGGGACGAGTTTCATTTCCCACCGAGCGAGATTGAGACGCGACGGGTCCTCCATTAGTTCCCTGTGAGTGTGTGACAGCACCGCACAGCTCATTGGTCAATGCACACACACACACACACACACACGAGGGCGCTCAGTGGGGAAGTCGTCCTCGGTGATCGGCGCCGTGAGTGAAAACAACGTTCTCATCCCAGACGGCACAGCTTCGCTTTGTTGCCTGGAGACACAAATAGTTTGCCAAGATTCTGGCCAAACAAATATCTTTCCTTCTCACGACTAGAAACATCACCTCACCCCTTCGTTCTCAGGTCTCTTCAGCAATGCAGCGGGTTGCTGCTCTCTAAACGACTCGCGCTCAAAACGCCCAACGCCTCAACCGCCATCTCCATCACCAAGTTCAGTCTCGTCTGAGGGTTTTAAGGAAGCCACAGTGATCACACGGGGGGGTCGTGCAGGCCAAAGAAGCCTTCAAAATATGAAACGCTGAGAGCTAAAAGCACAACAGTCGTCCCCGAGAGACGACAATGAACCATTTTGCACCCGGTCGCAAATGCCATGAACAAAATGCTCGACCGCATGACGTCATCAAAAAGCCTTTTGAGGATGAGAATTTGCCGCCGGACTTCGGGAGGAAAAAGTTCCACTTTGCTTGCTCCCATTTTCCTCTCCGTCTTCCCCTCCCTCCGCAGAGGGCGAGGGATGCATGGCAGTGAGCACAGTTGCATGCTGGGAAAGCAGAGGGCACGCTCTCCACCCCTGCTGGCTGGTTTGGGAGCACAAGCAGGATTAGAGAGGCAGAATGATGTTGGAAGGCTTCTCCATCAGTCAAAATCTCTCTCTCTCTTTCTCTCTTTCTCTCTCTCTCTCTCTCTCCGTCAGCTCTGTGCGTCTCTTTGATCACATCTTCAGATCATGCTGCATGAGCGATACTTCCCTCAGCGTTTGCATATTCCTCCCTCTCCATCATATTGCCCTGCATCCATTTCGTCAGAGGTTGATGTTCTTCATGAGCTTCTGATTTGCAGTATTTCTGCAGGGCCTTCAAAGGTTTTTCAGATCAAAGCTACTACGAGGAACTTTCATTTTCTGTGTATTTTGGCGCCCCCTGTGGACGAAGGTGGTCGTGCTCATAAGCGCCAGAGTCCTTTTTTTAAAAACCTAGTTCGGAGCCTAAAAAGTTCAACTTTTTTGTAGCTAATGAAGTTGTATTAAATGTGTACATTTCCAAACAGCTTCTGTAATGCGAGACTTTAAAATGTGCATTAAAAAGGATAATTATTTCCAGTCTGTTTAATTTCTCATCACAAATGTCTTTTAAAATGCTTTTAAAAAGGTTTCCACGTACGGATCCTCAAACAGAGCTTCATCTTCCTCATTTAACCCTCCTCCTCCTCCTCCGTGTGCTTTCAGTTCAAGGTGGCCGGCGAGTGGTGGACGTGGATCGACTACGAGCGCTTCCAGGATCTGGTCCAGGTCCAAGGGGACAGCGGGGACCAGCGGGGCTTCTCGGCCCTGGACTACATGGCCAAGACTCCGGCCTGGGCTCTGTTCGGAGCCCACGAGCAAGGCTTCGACCCCGTCGACACGCGCTTCCAGCGGCGCAACAAAACCAAAGACATTTCAGGATGCTGATTGACGAGAGGGAGGTAAAGTGAAGAGAACAAGGACTATAGAGAAACAGAAATATATTTTAAAAGCAGGTTTCAATGGTTTATCCTGGTTGAGTTTCCTGTCGCCAACAGCTTTTTACACTTTTTAAATTGTTTTACTGTCCTTGGCCCCATTCTCTCTCAAACTCTTTGTCCTTCTTTTCGGTTCTCTTCAACTTGTCGTTTTATTGGCTTGATCAGCCCAAAACTGTTATTTTCTCGACATTCCCCCTTCACGTTCACTTTAAGTGCTTCTCTTGCGTTCCACATGTACATAGACCTTTCATACTCCCCGCTTTCTTTTTTTTTTGGAAGTGGTTCATTATTATAAATGTCAACGGCTTTGATCCGTCGACCCGTCCGGCAGCTCTTGGGAAGGTTTACGCGCTCGACCTGGTTTCCATCTTCGTCATCATTTCAGAAATATTTCATCGTTGGGCAGCTGACGCGATGAGCAGACAAGATGCAGCTCGTCTCCACACGTCGTCTCCGGCAGCGACACTTTCCCAGACGGCCGTCCTCCTCCTCGTTAGGGCTGTGGTTGTATTCGCTCGGCCGCTGACAGACGAGGCTGCGTCTCCGCCGGGAGTCGAGCTTCTCATCGATCTCTTTGTGCTATTTTTATTCATCTTTTCATGCACTGTTGTACATTCACAGCAGTGTTTGACAGATAGTGCTGTCAGCATGGCAGGTCTGCTGTGGATAAGTGGGGGAAAAGTGGACAACGTTTAAAGAAATATCATAATATAGCTTCTTGAAAAGCTTGATATCAAAACTATGACAACATATTGGATATGACTGTTGCTGGTTTCGCAGTATTTTAAAGAAACTACCGATGGATGACTTTGTAAAGATTCAGTAAAGTAGGTAAATCCACTAAAAGGGTTTTGTATTGCAGTTTGAGAAAGAATAAATTCAAATTCCTCCTGGAGATCACCGTATTCTCAGGTGATTTGACGTCTCGTTTCATCTCAATACGTCAATAAGCTCTCCGGACTCACAAATGTACAAACTAACGCACTGCACGTTAGAAACAATTCACCCAACTCCCAAATGTCTGCCGTCCAGGATCAGGTATGAAGCAATGCATCGTGGGTGGAGATGGAGCTTCATGTTGCACGCCAGAATAAAGCCTTTACTGGTATTTTAGTAGATCCTTTGTTTTTTTACTTGAATATACAATCAGATGTGAACTTTTACGTCCGTTGTGACTCTTTTTATCTCATGTGAATGTTTGATCCCGCTTTGTTTGGTTGTGACTTCCTGTTGGGAGAAACAGTCGGTGTGGGGAGACATCGCCGTAATAAATGGATGTGGATTTATCGGCTCTGTCGTTTGTGAATTTCATATGCAGCTCAAATACACAGCAGTGTAGTCGCCGTCACACTGTATTTCTATCAGACATTGTGTTGACATTAAAGACGAATATAATTATGGCGAAATCTTTCTGGGCTTTCAGGTCACGCTTATCCTGTTTTAATAAAGAGAGCAGAGCCTCTTCTCAGTTTCTACTCTGATGAAGGTGATGGTGGTGAAGGTGTGTAATAATTACCTTGGACAAGCTCGAGCACAACCAACAAAGTCTGCTTATTTCCATCCTTTTTGTTTCAATAGTTCATGCTCTCTGTGCACTTTAATACATTAACAGCAAAAAACAGACAAAAAAATCAACCAGCATCTTCCATACATCAAGAAGCAATGTCTTAGCTATCCTAAATATGGCGATTAACAGCAATCAGACGTAATTTTCTGTAAAGCCTCAGAGGGAATTGGCATGTAGTGAAGTGAGATTGCACGAAGCACAAGAGAGAACGCTCGCAATGATTGAGGTTGCTGGGTGTGAAGTCGAATAACCATAGAAATGCAGCAGGGAGGGCACAGCTTTAATCATCTGTAAACGAGGCCGAGGAAGTTGATCAGTAAAAGCCTCTCATCTGGAAACTACTATGTCAAAAAAAACACAGCGAGCATTTAAACGATGCTTGAATTAATGAAGGTCGGAGGTTCACATTTACTGACGTGAGAACTGCCCTGGAGACGATATAAAATGCCCCGAGTGGTGATGGGTAATTGCTCTAGTGCCTGAAGGAACACTGACTAACTGTGTGTGTGTGTGTGTGTGTGTGTGTGTGTGTGTGTGTGTGTGTGTGTGTGTGTGTGTGTGTGTGTGTGTGTGTGTGTGTGTGTGTGTGTGTGTGTGTCTCTCGCTTGGAGCAACCTCCAGCACATCCACAAGTCCCTACTTCAGGTTTTGGGTACACAGTTTATCCACTAAAGAACCTTGAAGACGTGGTTAACGTTGGTAATGTCGCAGTAGCATCACACACACACACACACACGCACGCACACACACACTCTGGTTTCCCCCTCAGCCTGAAGCTTTTCGCTCTGTCGGCACACTGTTGTCGTTGTTTGCGCCATCGACGCCGTTAGCTGCTAGCCCGCGGCTAGCTGAGGCCTTCCCGCCGCCGCCATAGACTTGCTCTTGAGTTTTGAAAGTAGCGTCTTCACCAGCCGTTAGGAGAAGAGCGCAAAGCACAACTAAAAGACAAGCATCGGCCATTTTTGGGAAATGTAACGACAACAAAAAAAGGCTAATTTACACATAACAGACATTTAAAAAAACGTTACTTCTGTGCAGAGTGGAATGCTAAGTGTGTGGGATTCAAAATGATATCTTTGGCTCTGCACTCTTTGATGTTTGCATTGCTCGGTGCATTTACTTAACCGGCGCGCTCCGTCGGTCTCGCTGAGTTCTTCAGCTAAATGAGTGCATGAATGATGGATGGGCTCAGCGGTGCTTTTCTGGTGTATTCAGCAAATCTGCCGGCCGCCCCACTCGCCGAACGTCTGATGAAATCATTTACGCTTATCGAAGCGCTCGCATTACCGTGGAGTAAATATGTAAATGCCTCTTTAACCTTGTCAAATCAAATCAATATGGATTACACACAATAATAGTGTCGAACATGAATAAAACATTCTCTCAGGGTCAGAAAAACAAAGAGCAGCGCCACATACCCTCTGCCTGACTATTCTCTCTTATTGTCACGTACATACATGACTACACCCCTACAGAAAGAAGAAATAAAGGCTTCTTCATCCACATTTTTCTGGCCGCGCAGCACGACATCCCAGAAGTGTCGGATGAAATTTTCAGTGTGCGGTGATAATTTTTGAATGAGAAATTTGTTTGTTTTTTTATCGTCCTCCGGCAGTCCTCCCCTAACACCAGAGAGACAAATAATTAATAAGAGAGACCAAATGAAACAGACAAGATGACAGTAATTGTTTTGAATGGTGTGCATGCTTTGAGAGGAGGGATAACATCAGATTATGTGGCCTTCAGTCATTTTTAGTAACTCTGTTCATGCAAGTATGTATCACAGAAACATTGCTAAAGGCGAGGGCTCTTCTTTTTTATAATTTTATGTCCTACACCCTCAAGAACTGGCTCCCAAATCCTTTTAATATGCACTGAGCTCAAACATATGTGAAGCTAAAACACACACTTGGCTGTGCCCAGACACTGACAGATGGAGACTTAAATGGCTGCAGTTCATCCAACATTGCTTTGTACTGTAGTTTCCTCGCTGACTAATGAGTCCTATTTAAGAGCGAGGACCTAATTAAAAAGCAGAGATTTTTGGGGCATCTAGAAAATGGAATTTATTTATTTTTAATTCCTGCAAAAACAAAATCAAGATGTCCGTTCAAAGTGGTTAGCGCTGCTAATGTCGCAGAAGAGTTACAGACACACGGGTGTGTGTGTGTGTGTGTGTGTGTGTGTGTGTGTGTGGTTATCACTGCATCCATGTGCGTCTGCATGAGTGTTCTGTTTGAGCGGTCCTGGGTCGTCCTGAGCCTTTGATGGGATCAGTGTGGCCGGGAGATAATTCAGTGTCATTGTTTCATTCGCTGGCTGCAGGATTTTGCTGTCACTTTCCAAAAGGCTTCGGTCCAAATTATAATTATGAGCAAATGTATTATATAGGGCTATTGTAATGTTGGTTTTGCATGTGTGGAGAAATTTCCATTTAGCATTAGCAACCAATTTTTTATTATTTTTGTGTGTTCTATATGCTTTCATTTGATTGATTTCATTTTCAGAGTCAGATTTATATTAATGTTTTGGGACTTCTCTTGTTATAATCCCAGTTGATTTAATAATTTGATTGAACTTGTATTCACATACAGTCCCACTGAGGTTAAAGATCCTGGTCAAGCTGCCATCATAACAGTCTCATTCATAAATACACAAGAACATTTTCCATAAAAGAGACGAGTAGCAGACTTGAAAAGCATCAGCAGAAGGCATCAGCCAATGAGATTGCAGTGTTAACTAATGCTAAAAGGGCATGTACATGCAGCGGTTAAATAGCCTTTAATCATGTTGTTAAATCTCCGTGGTTTGGCCGCTCTGTCCGAACACGGCCAATCAGATCAGACGTGCACGAACACGCTTTGTTTGAGTGGAGCGAGAGCCAAATGTGAAGGTCCCACTGAGGAGATTGCAACAAAAAAAACAGACCCTGAACAAGTTCAAACCCAATGGACAGCGTTGTCCAGTGCAGAGAGACACTTAATGGACGTTGCAAGATGCCTAACATATTACTTTGATTCTATTTCATTCTTCCAGTTGGAATAGTGTCGTTCTTATGCTCCGATGTGGTCAGTAATTGGTTGGGTGTAATGAGAGCCACCACTTTTCACCTCACCGGAGCTCGGCTGTGACCTCCATCGCGTTGTGCAGCTCACTCGCTTGCGTCACGTGTCATCTGGTCGAAATGCATCTGGCTCCATAGGGACGCTTAACGCCTCCACCTGAGGTGTTGGCCCGCGGCGTCATTTCCTGTCTGCAAGTGCAGCCTCCGTGCGATACAGGTGCTTTGGGGTAGCGACCCTGGAGTAGCTCGAGTGCTAATCGCCTCTTTAAACCAAATGACTCCATCAACCAAATGACCGTCTAATGAAGGCGGGCGCCTCGCATTTTGACGCTTCATTTTCAAATAGGAGATTTGCATTCTCGTGCCGTGATGAATTCTCGCCCGACAACTGACTTTACTGCTGTAAATCACACGGCGCCGCGATGAATCACAGAGAATCTGTCTCGGTAATGAGAGCTGAAATGCAGAGAGATTACGAAAGATATGCGCTAATTGCCTGCTGTGTGTCCTGGATCCTTCTTTTCCTCCTTGGGCTCAGCTGTCATATTGTCTGTTTCACACCTCGTTGAATAAAGGGTTCGCAGAAGAAAAAAGGCTTTGCACCGTCGAAAGCGATTAAGATATCACTTTATGGGTTTAGGCCTTCACTATCGGCTGTTTTTTCTTTATTCAGATAACTGCCATGTGAAGCTGAAACCCTTGATGTCGAGCTGATAAAATCTACCCAATGATGACTTCGTTCTATTGTCATTTTTAAGCCTGTGAGTTTTGTCGTCGCTATTTGGCTGCACTAAAAGAAAGGAAGCAGAAGATGTTTTTGCTTCCTTTGCATGAAAGAAAAAACAGAACAAAACGATGGACCAATGTAAACCATAATCATTTATGTTAAGGCAGGCTGCGAAACCGGTTGCAAAAATGAGTCTGGTTGTATAGAAGTCTACGGGAAAACGTCTCTTCTTCCCTCTTGGTATATTCCCTCAGTTAACATTGTAAACGTGAGTTTGTCTCAATCTCTAGTTTCACGTCTACGTCAATACATCATGATGTATATTTAGTAAATTATGGTCAAACATACCATAAAGCAGCATACTGTATGCTTTAGGGCGGGCTTTCTGTGATTGACAGGTCCTTACTCTACCAGAGCCGTACACGTCGTCTCTCCGTCCAAATGTTGTCATTTCCATTCACCGGATGCAAAAAAATCCAAGATGGCGACGGCCAAAATGGAGAACAGCAATCGACAAATCAGAGGGCGACGTCACGATGACTGTAGACGCTTCTTATATTTACAGTCTGTGTTGAAATTCAGTTAAAAGCTTTCAGATACGAAGCAATGCCTTCAGTGTTTGTCTTCAGTGTTCCTGTTGGATCTTTTGTCTCGAAGAACAGTCGTTTAAAATGATGAAAGGAAGGAAAAATAAAGATATGAACCTGAGCGCGAGAGAGAGACAGAGCATATTTCCTTGTAACCTTTATGTCCCGTTGTCTGGTGAGGCCGGAGCGCTCTGATTGATGAATGAACCGCAGGCGGGAAGCCAGGTCGGACTCGTGCGCTGAATCACACGGAGCTGATTATCATCCAGCGCACACATCGCCTGAGACAAAGACCTGTGGCACTTGAATCAGGTCGAGGTGAAAGAGACTTTTAGATCGTCCCCGAAACTGAAAAATAGCCGTTGGTGCCACTTGTGTGTTGGTGCCACAGGTCGTGTGATGTTTTATGCAGTTGACCTCTCGCGTGCAGTACAACCAAACTAAAAAACACCTAAACTAGACGTTGTCGAGATCCAGCCCGGCCTGGTTCTGGTGGTACAGCGGGATGTGTAGCTGGATTCGTTTAAACAAAAGAACGGCGACATAAACGTTGAAGGCGATGTGGCTGCACAGCGGGGACGTGGGGCTGATGCGGGGCTCTTTAGTGACGTACTCCCACCTGAAAGGACCGCATGTAATGTGTAAATGTATGCGCCCCCTCGACAGAAACAATTTGACAAGAGGTTTAAGCAAAATCTAAAACCTCTAGATTAGATCTCCAGCCCACCGTTGAGGAAACTTCTCATTTTACTGCAGCAAAGTTCAACAGTTTCATTACCAGTTTAAAGTTCATGACACTAAGATATCTTATCGTTTCTTATTTTCTTTGGTGTTTTTAATCACTATGTATTTTTAAAAAGATATGCAATGATTGTTTGCAGATGTCAAGTCTCTATTTGATCATGTGACAAGAGACAATATATGTGTTTGTTTATAACTCACGAGGAGACATGACACATGAACAGGTTCAACATGGTGATGAACCCACAGATTATTATTTAGCTCCTTGTTTTGGTTGAACAGCACATTTTCTGTGCGGTACTGCACAGTCTCCCCCGACCCTCATTTCCAGCTACACTTCTGCCTTACACACTAAACTGTGTGTTCCCAGAATGCAGTAGGGCTCCAGTAATGGAGCAGGCGGGGAACACAGATGAGCTGGAGAGCCAGATATTTTCCTGCAGAACAAACCAGAGCTGAAGGGAGCAGGAATACTGCAGCAACATTCATCAGCCGGACAGACACACAACTCACTTCAAGTGAATGCTAATGTGTCGGCTGGAGGTGGAAACAGGAAACTGCTCCCCGACACGTTCACCATAACAATAAGGCGATAATCAGAGGTTAATTAGTTGAAAGACTTGCAGTCGCGGCACCAACACGCATGCAGTGACGTTACACCAGCTTCTCCTTCGCCTCCAGCTGCTGTCGGTTGGAGCACGGCTGTGAGCGAGGACGAAGACGTGCATCCATCCTTTGGTTTGGTTCTTCATCTGATCCGCGTAGAAGTGGCAGCAGGCTCAGCCGAGAAGCCAACACTTCCCTTTCCCCGAGTTACATCCTCGGGCTCTTCACCCACCCGGGCCAGATGGGGGGTCGGGGTCTCCTCCCAGTTGAACATGCCCAAAATAATAAGTAATATTTGGCTGAAGCATATTTCGCTCTGACATTTATTAGTCCTGCTGTCTGCGGTTTGGCACACAGCCTCCCCGACATGATTGAATATATGGATTTCAGGCAGGTTGCCAGGCAAAAGGTGCCGATACACACTCAGCAGATCAATTCCATCAACAACAAAACAAAGACTTTTACCCGTCACAATGCATGGAGGCTGAGAGACGCTGACGTTACGCAACGGACTGAAGTTTGACCCGTGCATGTTGGCGTATTGAAGGGTAGACTGTGCAACAGGTCGGCTGTGTGACGCCGCGAGATGTGTGTTGAGCCTCGTTGCGTTAGAAGTACAGCTGTTATGCGATGCATTAGCATTGCTGAAGCGTCACATGGCGCTGCTGAGGAGAGCTGCGCGTGGGAATTACCTGCATTCCTGCTCCCCTTCTCCTGAACTTGTGTAAAACATGCTGAGCTCTGTGTTTGCTTTGCCGTGAGCAATGGCCACCGCCCAAAGGGTTTTTATTGAAACTGGAAATCCACACAGCTCTCACTCGGGGCTTGAACAGGCCTTTTTATGTGGGGGGGAGAAAAAGAGAACAACAAAAACAAGGACCGGCATCAATAGGATCCTCCCTCGTGTTCCAGAAGTAAAGCCTGGTGTCGATCAGACGTGCTTAGAAAGGTTTTATACATTCAATTCACAAATGTCATCTGTAAAGAAACCAACACAAATGTAACTTTGATCAGTGAGTTTGCACGTAAAGCAGACAGCCGGTGATGGATATGTCTGTATCATATGTAAATGCTCCTTCATTACCATGCAGATCTGCAAACAGAGAGCATTTGTTGATCTGCAAACGGTCGTTAGTCAGTATGTGGACATTTATTTCAGTCCAGTAAGAGCCTAATGAATCTGCCTCTAATCCTCAGCAATCACCTGCATCCTTTTGATTGGTTCCAGACTTGAAGTTGCCTCTGCGATCAATACGGTGCTTGTCACCCTTTTAGTTTTCAGAACCGGCTTCACTGGCCAAGAATCAGTACACGACTGTATTGATTAGTGAATATATATTTATAGCAGTGCAATTGTGCAAATATTTTGGAATACATATTGAATGGCTAACAGTTTGATGTAGTATATGCACGTATAAGTACATCTCATTCTACAGTACATGCAGTATGTACTGTACAGCAGCTTAGTGCCATCGGCTTATATGGATAGATGTACATGACAGACATTCATATCAAAACATATATCTATATATCGTATAATAGGCAAATATAGGGATGTTTATATTTAATCAATGAAATACAGATAATTTAATGTCACTAATATGATTCTGTAGATTCAGTCATGTATTTTCCACTGAGGTCATCTCTCAAGCTCTCTTTTCTTATTGTATTAAAACTAATCTGATAGTGAGTCTCGGTGACGTGAGAGCTTTTTGTGTGTACGGCCGTCAGTGTGTGAGTCTCTTGTCTCTGCACATGGGCTCGCTGTGAACACACGTCACAGAGCACAGCTGTCTGGAGGGAAGTGTGCGCTCAGTCTGCAGCCAGCCAGCATGGCAGGAGAACAGAAGGCCGGAGCGGCAGCGAGCGATGCGGTTCACCAGGCGTGAGTGAACCGCGTCAACGCCGCAGAGCCTCCTGATAGCTCGCTCGGATACGGACCCAGCATCCTCCGAAAAATCCAAGGGCGGAGGGTGACTGTTCCAGCATACAAATGCAGCCGCTGACATTTCCCGCTGAACACATTCTCAGCCCGTTCAAACGTGTCGACGGGCTGCGGCCAATCGAGGAAAACGTCCATTCTGCAGGCGCTGCAATGCAACACGGTGAAGGTCATCGTGCAACAGCACTTGAGGAAATGTCTCGCAAGTGGATTGACTGAAGGAGGAGAGAGAGGGCAAGCTCAGATCTCAAGCTCTGAACCTCACAGAGGCGTATCCGGTTGCACGTGGCGGCACTTCCGCTTCCCACCTCAGATGCCGGGGAAGATGCCACGGTTTGAGCCTGCTCCTCCTGTGAAGGAGTACGCGCCACATCTATTCCAGCTCTCCTGTGTTTGTGTGTGTGTGTGAGAGACTTCATGGGGTCAGAATGATATGCACAATGGTCACGATGCATGTTTCCTTCAGTATTTATGTCTCCCTTCAGTGAGTTAAGTGTAACTGGGTGAAGCTGTGTTGCCTGCAGGTGGAAAGTATACAGTGTGTTTCAAGGTCTTGTTGGACTTTTAAGGCCCACACTTATTATCTCAGACTTTCATGTTTGTGTTTTGGATTTGCAATCTCCCCACTTTGCATTGCAAACCGCTGCCTGGCGGTTTCCCCTGTGGGATAATCTTTGTTTCATTTCATCTTGCAGTAACATCCCTCGCTGACCCTTCTTAAAATCTCACGGAAGAACACATGGAACACTGCACGCACACAAAAAGGAAGAAATCTTTCAAAAATAGTTCAAAGAAAGGACAGGAAGTTAAAATAGAAACTCTGTGTTCGACAGAGGTATAATTACAGTGTAGATAGACCAATTCATAATAAGTATGATGGAATAAATCCCAATTTGGGTCTATTAAAACTCCCGAAATGCTCAGGATGCTACGAACCAGGATCCATCATTCATTCGGCTCATTTGTGTCATTTTGGACAGAACACACCTGGCCCCTCTGACTGCACAGCTGAGCCCCTTCACTGTTTGTCAGATTATAAGAAGAATAAGGTCAATTAGAAGAAACAATTGCAACATTTTGAAGTGAAGGGAGGAAGAGTTTTCTCTGTATGTCATCGCCATGGGCTGCAGAGGAGCAGGAGCAGACTTGTTCTTCCTTGAAGCCGCCTCAGTGTTGAGTACATCTGACCCGCTGCCTCCACTTCAAAATAAAGAATGAAAAGGTAAAGGTGGTGAGTATCTAGAGATCAAGATGTGAGCACTGAGCTGCTATGCACAAGTAAATACCATCACTTGAGACCCTCTGGAGTGTAAAAGATGGAGCCGCACGAGGTTTTATCACATCGTCAGTGCTTGCTTTGCGAACATGTGTTGGTGGCTCCTGTGTATGATCAATTTCTCAGTCCAGTTTCGTAGTAGTGGTGATCTTGTAAATGCTTCTTCGTCGATGCACCAGGGGAGGAAACTAAATAATAAAACTTTTATTTGATATTGTGCTTTTTCTGAATACTCAAAGACGCTTTACAGGAATCGTTCACCCACCGATGAGAGGAGCAACCATGAAGCTGCCACATCAGGACGCTCTAACAATCACACACCGTAGGCGCAGCTACGGGAGGAATTTAGGGTTAAGCGTCTTGCTCAAGGACACATCGACACGGGCTCGCGGAGCCGGGGATCGAGCCGCCGATCCTCTGACGGAAGGACGACCGTGCTCACCACTGAGCCACAGTCGCCCGCTGACACTGAAGGCTTAGTGTTGGACCGTCTGTGTGTCATACTTTTCCTGCGTATTCCCAGCTTTTTGCCAAAGCATGCTGGGAAAGCCTTAAGCCTCCATGAACTTGATATCTGATATCTACCACCAGCTATTTAGGACCCCTAATTGCCCATGTCGTTGACTTCCTGTAGGGGTGTGCTGGTATGTGTCATGGTGCAACAGGAACGACCACAGATGTGGTTTTGAGGACTTTGCCAGGTGTTTACGTGAGGCAGTCACAGAGCTGTACAGGTGTGCGGTCGAGATTAAAATAAAAGGCCAAGTTTGAAGATGGCCGTGGGCCCCAGAAGCGAGGGGGCCAAACCAGATCCCTCCATGATATCTAATATCCACAGATATTCAGCAGCTCTGCTCAGCAGCTGTCCGGCCGGTGTCACTGACGACTTTCACGTCATTGCACCAAATCCAGAACCGACTTATTGACTCATTAGTCTCTAAATTGACAAAGTTAGATAAGGCCACAGCAGGAACACAGAGACGTTGTGACTCAATCCATCAGGAACACACACACACACACACACTCACACATGCAGTCACACTCACACATGCGCATACACACGGCTCATGGTGATGAGCTCTCCGAGGCTGAACGGGTGAAGGAACCGAGCACAGATTGGATATGTGTCACATGGCGTGTGCGGCCTGTGTGTGTTTGGATGTGTGTAGAAGTGTGCATGAAAGGGAACGATCAGAATAGCTTCACCGTGTGCTGTGCACAAAAACCCAAACCAGATAAAACTGCTTACGCTGCAATTGACTTCAAAGTTCTAACTCTAAATTGCTCGAGTGATAATTTACTCAGTTTAATTATGTTCGTGTTTCTGTTACAGGGAGTTACTTTGAACTGCTTATGAAACAGTCTCAGTGGAATATATAACTACAGATGACCATCAAGAAAATGATTGGATTTCTATACAGCTACTGTTCATGCTTTTAACTGAAAATATGTTCCACTATATATATATATATATGTATATATATATATATGTATGTATATATGTATATATGTATGTGTAGATATGTATATAGGTATATGTATGTATATATGTATATATGTATGTGTAGATATGTATATAGGTATATGTATGTATATCTGTATATATGTGTATATGTGTATATATACATATATATATATACATACATATATATATATACATGTATGTGTATATATACATGTATATGTGTATATGTATGTGTGTATATATACATGTATATGTGTATATGTATGTGTGTATGTGTATATCTATGTATGTATGTATATATGTATATATATGTATGTATGTATATATGTATATATATGTATGTATGTATATATGTATATATATGTATGTATGTATATATATGTATATATGTGTATGTATATATATATATATATATATATATATATATATATACATACACACGTTTTTATGTTGATATACATTCATAATTATGATTTTCTCAAAAGTATCACTTTTTATCTCATAATTTTGCCTTTTTTTTATCTTCTAGTTATGACTTCTTCTTTTTTTTGTGGCACCAACGGGCTTCCATACTTTTGGTCTCAGTCCGCTCTCATCGATCAGACCGACGCTCGGTGCGCGTGCGTGCGGATCTCCAGTCCATGGATTTCATACTTTGACCAACCGGATCTGTGGCGACTCTTCACTGACCGTGAATGTGAATATAACCGGATACGACGTGGGATCAAAGATTTAAAAAAAAAAGATTAAAATTCAAAAACAAGATGAGAGTTTTGGCGAAAAGTGTAACCCCGCGCTGATCCCGGACTTCATCTTGGCAGAAAGAAACAAAACAATCCTTTTTCATCTGTTGACGATGGGAAGAGATATGCGCTCTGCGTTTCAAACAATTAAGGAATAATTCAGTCATTACACACCGAGCGACCCGGAGTCATCAAGCAGCTGCTTGAGGAGTCCACCTGAGTCCACCTGAGTCCACCTGAGTCCACCTGGGTCTGACCTGGATGCTGCTGCCTCCATCGAGCATTGGATTGACCACCTGCAGACTGTGAACACTCTGAGGTAAGTTGTGGGGATGAGACAACACCTTCACTGATGGATCATTATCACAGCTGTTGATGGTGTTTTGTGTTGTACGTCCACATTTAGACAGACAAATCAATACATTACTAACATGTTGTTGACCGCTGACCTGCGCGAGACCATCCGTCTCGAGGTCTAGCCCCGCCCCTCCAACACGACGTGCTTTGCACACCTTTAAGCGTGCGTGTTTTCACTAAAAACTAAAAGCACTCGCTCCAAAAACAACATGAGATCGCAGCAGAACGACTTTTAATGACGCCCGCTGGCTGTTGCGCGTGACGAGCTGCTCGCGTGAAGCGTGCCTGTGCGTGTGCACGCGCATTGGTGGTCGAAGTGTAACATCGGAGCTGTGAAGGGGTTCAGCCAAGCTCTCACTGCGGACCCCCCGGCGCGCTGCCGGCCGCCCCCGCACCAGCAACACCATCTTCATCTCCATCCTCTCTTTGCGCACTTTTCTCACGGCGCGCGCTCTCCCGCGGACTTGTCGCTTGTCCGTTTGACGTGCCGCGACTGTCTCCCCGTGTTGACCCACGGAGCGCTGTGCGCGCGCGCGCGATCCACTGGTGCGTGAAGGTTGCGTCACCAGCAGCCTCTCCTGTTCACTTCACCTCTGCGTGTGTCATTCCTGTCTTCATACTTTCTCCCTGTCTTCTTCTCTCCTGCGAGCTCCCTGCCGTTCCTTATTTGTCTGCTCTCTCTCTCTCTCTCTCTCTCTCTCTCTCTCTCTCTCTCTCTCTCTCTCTCTCTCTCTCTCTCTCTCTCTCTCTCTCTCTCTCTCTCTCTCTCTCTCTCTCTCTCTCTCTCTCTCTGTGTTTTTTGAGAGCACAGCTGCAGGCGGCTGAGTCTGTCATTGGGACTTGCTAATGAGCCCTCCACTCTGTCTCCCCATGTGGAGGAATGATTGCACTGGAGAGTGAGTGAGCGAGCAAAGGGGGAGAGAGAGAGCAAGAGAGAGAGAGAGATAGCGAGGGAGGGTGGGAGTGAGGAGCCAAGGAGTGGAGCATGAGAGGAGCTGTTGTACCTGCTGCTCTCGGTGCTCAAATACTAACGGGTTTTCTGGGAACTGATGCCGCTGCACTGGGACAAGCCCAAACTGTGGAGGCAGCCGGGCTCAGTGGTTTGTGGACAGACGGGCTGCCGCCGCTGCCGGAGGCGCCGCTGCATCTGAGGGTCTGATGGAGGAGGAGGTCACGGAGCCCGATCCTCGGGCGGCGGATCCCACTGGCGGGCCGTCGCCGCCGCCGCCGCCGCCGTCGCCTGGGACGCACTCTGAAGTGAACGGAGACCTGCCGGGCAACCCGTACCTGAGGGACGGGACGGAAGACGTGGTGGAGAGTCCAGTGAGGGAGCCTGTTGTGCTGCAGGATCCTGCTGGGTACAGCCTCCAGTGTGGGTAAGAATCAGCATTGGGAAGGAGAACGGAGAGAAAGAGTCTGTTGCTGCAGGCGGCAGCTGGTAATGTGTGCAGAGAGGTGGCACTTCTGCGGGACGCCCCCGTCTCCTTTTTCTTCTTCCTTTTTTCTTCTCAGTGTTTGGAGAGCGTGTGACGATGGGTTGATGAAATGCCATGGCATTCACTTGGCTGTGTTGTCAAGCCCCCTGTGTGCCTCTGCTGCACAGTCCGCAGCGCTGGGAAGTAATTAGACCATAAATTGCTCTCGCGGAAGGTTCAGGCACAACTTAATGATGCATGCTAATATTGTTCATCGTACTACCATCGCAGGGACAGATTTTGGAGCCTATTTGTTTTGTTTCATAGGTGCAGACACAGTTGGGTGGTCGATAGGAGTTGGTAATGATCTCCTTTTGATGTTTTTGCTGTAGCAGCGTTCAGCTCACTGTGTTTACACACACCTGTGCAGGTGGACGGAGCACCAGCCGTGTTACAACTCTCACGTCACCAAATGTGACCAGAATACCTCAATTCTGATTTGAGCTCAAGTCACAGGATGATCCAGAACTTGGCTTGTATTATTATAAGACCAGCTGGTTGGTTCTGTGGCACATTTGGGGAAAACCACAGTGAGGAATTTGCTCCTGCGTTTCTCTCTTTTTGGGTGGAAACTTTTTCCTGCGTTCCGCTAATCTGCCAATCTGTGATGTCACAGCAAGAATTTGTAAAAACAAGGTGTCCTATGGATAGAAGTCTCGCGATACGTGAAGTGGCTGGAGAATCGCGGGATTAGAGATCACAGGAGAATCTATCAGGCCTCAAGTGATGCGTTGTTGTCGGTGTTCTCTGAGGATCTACCACCAACGTTACTGTAGAAGTATGCCAGGCGACGCATTGAGGCCGCTGCGATGGCATCAGGGAACATCAGAACTTGAGTGTTTCTTAATTTTGGAGAAACACTCCAGCTTACTTTTCTCAATTGGGGAAAATTGATTTTTTCCTTCTCCTGATTGGATGACCATCTGTCAATCAAACTCCTGCAGAAGCCAATAACCTCCATCTGTGCTTTTTTGTATTTTTTTTTTCCTAGTGTCCAATGCAACGTCTGGTTCTTTCTGACAAACCATCAGGTGTACCTTTGACAGGTTGCACTGCATCCTGCTGATAACACGGTGTATTCAAACCTTTTCTCAACATGTGTTTGAAGACTTACCCGTTGTAGACCTGAGCCCTGGTCCTCTTCACGATGTTGATTCTGTGGTCAGAGAGCGCTTGCTGCCGGTGCACAGCGTGCTGCTCCCCTCAGTATTGGCCCATTGCTCACTGGCCGTTGTGCTGTTGGTCTGTTGTGATGAATTGCCATCTGGCTTCTTTGTCATGCAGAGGGCTTTGAATAAAGCTCTACTCTTCAATGGCCAAGACTCGAAACTGGTGGTGTGGTCGTGGACTGATTAGTCATTTCATATATATATATATATATATATATATATATATATATATATGATTACTGCTCCTTTTCATCCTAAAGGTTTGCGCTTGATACACTAAATATAGACATTTCTGAACCAAGAACACTCTCACATCACCTCCAATCACACTTGCACAAACGCACAATGCCATGTGGTTAATGTTGTGAAATGATTGGTTCCGTTTATGCCCCCAAAAACTACTTAGTTCAGACAAGAAAAAAAAAGATCACAGGATTCCTACTCTGTGCTGGTTCAGGTTGATCATTTTTTGCCTCTTCTGCACTTCAATTAGTTGGAGCTCTTCATCTGTATTCTGTGGTGAAAGCAAATACCGGCGGCCATCGAATTCAAAGAAAATACTCTGCGGTGACATCGGAAATCTTTTAGATAACGTTACGCTGTCTGTACCCCAACATGCCAACCCGACAACTCGGCCGGCCGCGACACGTTTCCGCTGTTGTCTTCCGGCAACGAATGAACGAGCCTCTTGTGCCGGCAGATGCTTATGAAAACACTCGGAGCCGGTCAGTGGGAAAAAAGCAGCTTTTTAATTGCAACAGCGCAGTTGCAGCTTCCCGCCTTCTTCCTTCCAAGGTCGAAGTGTTTCGATTAGTCGTGTCGTCTTTGACTTATTATTGAGCTGCCCGTACACGCAGGGCTCTCCCTGTAAGTGCATGCATGCACTGAAGAGCTGTTTTTTATTTATGTGCCGGCTGTAATTGGGTTCAGTTCTGCTGTGACCCAGCCTCAACAGCCCTGGAAAGACTTAAAAGGACTATAATGATGCAGTAATAGTTTAGTCTATAGACAATAGTTGTATTGCATGTGACTGGAAATGCACTTTTAAAAAGAAAGCAAGAATATGCTGTCAATGTTTTAATTAAATGTACCATTTTCGAACAGAAGGTGTCTTTTTAAACACGCTTGAGAGCTTGAAAATCAGAATCACAATTATTGGACAACCATGCATCCACATAGAAGGGATCATCTTTTTAAAAATCTGAATTTACGCAGAAATATAAATGACATCTCCAGAAAAGGACAACAAATGAGAGTAAAGAACAGACGGGACTGTTGTGTTCACTGCTAACGGAGAAAATAGCCACTCGGCTGGATCTTTGAACAATGTTTGATTCCTAGAGGTTTCTTTCATGATTGTGTGTGTGTGAAATACAATGTGCATGTACCTTTTCCTTTGTTGGTCTTTGACCGGTCAACCCCTAACGCACCTTTCATGTTAACTCAGGGGAAGCTTGTAAAATAATGCTGGAAAACTGAGATTTAAAAGTCGGCAATCACCTGTTTGCTAGATGCTCAGGAAGTATTTGCAGAGCAATATAATCACAGAATTCTACCTTCATCAGCAACCTTTGTCTCAGCTGTCGAACTGAACCGTCTCTTTTAGTCACTCTGCTCTGAGAAATGAATAGATTTCCTCATCTAATTTTTTATTTATTACATTTTCCCACCAATCACACTGAATTTAAACAATTATATATCATGACAGTACTATACTTTTACATTTGTACTGACGAGAGCTCGGATGCATTATGATGTAACTCAAAGCAACCTGCAACATTAGCCGTTAGCTTCATTATTTAGCCACTGGAAGCTAGCAGCTAGCATTAACCAGGTCGCTACCATTTCAACACATATTTGTTGTAGTTTGCACATGTGCAGTGCCGATCGGGGCAGGATGTACACAACCTGTAGGGTGGCACGAGTCTGTCAAGTTGTTAAGTACGGGTCCGTCTGGGAAAATGAGTTTTTTCAATGATATTTTACAGAGTAAAGTAGAGAAATAAATAACTGTTTCTTGCATAGTAAAACACGGAGGTGCCAAATAGTGATTTTTATATTTTTTTAAATCTCAAAGTCATTTCTATGGCTCATTTTTATTAGCCAGTCAATCTTAGCATCAAACCCCACAATCCTTGGCTCTGCCTCTATTGAACTGTATCGCAGTGTGCAGGGAATAGCAATTTGATGAGGGGAAAAATAGATGTGGTCTCGGCTGAGGCTGCGGTGATTGCTTCCTAATTGAAGTGGTTGCTCTATTGTGTCGCTGAGGCCTTGATCAATATCGTCTATGTTTGTTTCTTCCAGTGGCGTCTGGTTTCCCACTGCGCTCTGCACTCGCTATTTCAGAGTTATTTGAGAAGAACTATGTCAATGAATTGGTGTTGTAGTGACAAGTGATTCACAAGGTGTTTCTGTATCACAGACACAGAAGAAAAGGCAGAAAAGACTCTCACCGAGTCCACTCGGAGAACTTATCCCACTAAATAAACGTACATGAACATTAAATCACAGTTAAGAAAACATTTACCACCTTTTAACAATTTCTAGTCAATTTGAAGCAATGCATTTCTCAGTCCATGCTATATTGATCAAGAAAGTGGAGTTCCTGCCCGAGGCGCCAGCTGCGCCTACATGTACCAGCATGCATTGCATGGCCCATCCAAAACAGTGTAGCCGAGTTCAGAGGCTCTGTAGTCCAAACTATCGTGAACCAAGACAGCAACACGTCTTCTATTGTTTTCCACTTTGTCAAAGGCAGCTCAATAAACAATTATCTAACCTTTCACAATAAAAGCCTGACTTAAATTGAATTTACATTTTTGCCAACGGAGCGTTTTGCAACTCCACAAATTAGCTTCCAATAGCACGAGGTGACAAACACACTCCATGGCCGTGCGCCCTGTTGGTCTTGGTTTATCTTCGACATACTGAAGAAGGTTTTCAGCACACCTCTGTCCAAGTGAGGAGTAACACTTTCATGCACTTTCAACGCACCCACACACACGGGCTCTCTGGTGGTTAATTGGCGTCAGCAGCAACAAAAACTGCCCACGCTGACGTCCGTTGCAGCAGTTTTCCGTTGGCATCAGAGGGCAATTCGAGCAAAGGCACCACCAGTCAGTGTTTGCTCGCTGCAGCTCAGGTTGTGGACGTCCTCGCTTTCCTCCCTTACTGCATCCATATCAGCCCTCCGCTGCATTTCTTCAGCCGTATACTCTGGCTCGAATAAACAAGGCTGAACATCCAAGTTTGTGTTGCCAGCAAGGAGAACATGGACTTTGTTTTTGAGGTGCATCGAGAGCACACTCGCCACTGGCTACCCAGAACATTCCCGACTGAAATAGCAGCCTGTAGTTCTTCCTTATCCAACTACAACACTGTCACACCAAATGTCGGCGCTGGATGCAGCTCAGCTTCGAGGAGCACAAAGGACATCTGCAACAACTACAGGTGTTTTTCTCACTATATCCCAAACTTAGCTGGGTAGAAGTAAGGATATAAACCGGCCCGGTCCCCCGTTTTCTTAATGGATGGTTCGTCTTGACCTTGGAAACAACAGGTGAGGAAACGATGTCACGACAAGGTTGTTACTGAATGGATTGATTTCTCATCAAATGATTGGTTGACAAAAACGTCGATTGATTCATTTAATTCTTTCACGTGTGACTGAAGAACTGAAAACACTTTTGCACTTCAAAGCCTCCAAACTTCCTACGACACATCTCTGACCCGAGTCTTTGTCATTGAATATTTTTTCCGGTCCTTGTTGCGAAACACATGTCTGTCCTCTGCTCGGAGCTGGTTAGTGCAGGCTTTTAGCCAGATAAGCAGATTACTTAAGAATGCACCGCCAAAGTGTCGGAAACGTGAGAAAACTGAGGATGGAAGCCTCAGTTGCCTTTCATCTTCATGGAGCAGACGTATAGGACAAAGCACACAAAGCACGCAGCCGATTTTTGCCATCGTTAAGCCAAAGAGTAAAAGGTTAGAGGCGCATGACATTACGGCCTCTAATTTAGCCCCCTGAGGTTTTTTATCTCTAGCTTAAGTTATTCAACGCCGTCTGCTCCTGAAGAATGAATTGCAAAGAAATGTTAGTACATTCTGTCCCCTGAATGGTAAATTGCTCCAATCGATAATTCCTTATGTTGGCAGCGGCAATGTAAAAGTGCCGATGGTATACACACCTGCGTCAAACAGCTGATGGCTTACGGGTCGGCTGGAAGCGATGATATGGAAAGAACGGACAAGAGCGATGATTGTAATATTCATAATGACAGCTGAGCGATTGACTGAATAATTGATGAATTAGGAAATAAAAAATCCTGAGAATAGTAGTGGGGAAAGCTGGCTGTGAGAGAAAGCTTAAGGCGTCTTGATATGCATGCTTATTAAACTGACAAACAAGAAATATGCAGGTGCCAGTTTGCAATTTGTGAGGAAACTGATGGCTGGCGGCTCCAGAAAGGGAAACATCAGCGGTTTATATGTCCTGCTAAAAAGGAGCTAACGGGTTCAAAAACAAAAAATCGAGAATATAAACATTATTGAACAAAACATTGTTTTTCACAGGCATAAAAAAGAAACCGACCTGACGTTTGATTTGCTCCTGGTTGGCTCAGATTAACCATGAAATCCTTTATTAAACATTGTGAGCACGAGTTTGGATCTCAATCTGTAGTTTCAAGTCTTCTTTACGACGGCATGATGTTCATTTAGTAAATGATGGACCATTTAGAGTCAAATAACCTCAAAGCAGGGGGCGCTTTTGGGCGTGACTCCCATGTGATTGACAGGTCTCTACAGAGCCGCGTACGGCTTCACGACCGCGACACGCCACCCTCCAGCAGGTCTTGTTAATCATTCAACGTCCAAAAACATCAAACTTGAGGATTCAAAACCTCAGTCCTCAAAATGACGGGTGACGACGCGGCGACTGCGTCCACATCCGCTTGTTATCGGCAGCATGTGTGTGTGAGCAGCACTCGCTCCAAAAGTCACAAAATCTGAATTGCAAAACAAATGCGACACTGACAGCCCGTCCCTGCCGGCCTTCCTCTGTGACCACACCGGCAGAATGAATTGAATGGATCTGTCGAGCTAGCCGCTTGTGTGACTCGTGATGAAAGCCTGGATAGAGTGTGTGCGTGCAGGTAGACCGACAGTTAGCGCGTCACTTCATTGACGTCCTTATTGCAGACCTGCGACAGCCACAGACGCCGGATTTTCTTCTCTATAGAGAATTTCCTCCAATCAAACCAAAAGGTTTCTAAAATACATGACCTCCCGTAGCTTAAAAGGAATGGAACAAATGTGCAACGGGCTAAACCTTCAATCTCCTTTCATAAAACATTGGTTCGGACTTTGTTACCTCGCGTACGCCTGATTATAGTTCAGCAGTGGTGAGCCGTCAGGTCCAGCTCGGCCTGCTGGCCTGACCATAATCAAAATGTTATAGCTATTTTATAATTTATTTGTTTTCACAAATACTATAATGCAATCATTTTTCCCTGTTAGCTTATTTGTTTTCATTGCACAGCTCCTGTCTTCCTCTGTTGCTCTGCAGCTTTTTCTAAGGAGAGCTTTTATCCAATCAGATTTCTATGTTTCTATAGAAGAAGAGCGGCCCGAGACCTTCGAGGTTAAAGCACATGAGGACGTTGTCGTGATTGTCGTAGTCTTCAACCAGCCAAGTTGATGCTTTGACGAGCCAGAGCCAGCGAGGTGGCCTGCAAGTACGTCAGCTCTAACATGCGCTGTGATTGGTCAGTGGGGCCCCTTGACATTAGTCAATAAAAAGCTAGCTAGCTGCTAGCATAACACAGTAGTAGTATGACGCGATAAGGCTGAAACATAAGAGAAGTTATGGCATTTTTAGTGTTTTGCTTGGTGTAGTTTTGACTGAAGGAGGAGGAGAAACGGACTTTGTGGCGGATTTACTGACGACGCCTTTCTCACGGAGGGTTATGGACCTGCTACTGGGACTGAAGCACGTCATTGAACTGTTTAAGAACATAAAGAGGAGGCTGGACTTCGTTTTTTATATATAGTTAATATTGTACCTTCTTATCGTGGCTCGTTCTCTTGAGTGTGCAGTGTTTTAGTGACGCAGTTTTGTTGGATTGTTTTGTTATATACAGCAACACTCCTAAAACCTGAGTTTAGGACTGCAGATGCTGCTGAAACGCCCAAAAATTAAAAGCGTGTGACTCACTTTCAGATGCTTGCATTATGATGGTGAGGCTGAGTTGACGCTGCAGCTGTAGGACGGTGAGATGGGCAACGAAAGAGTCAAACGCACCAAGAAGCTTGAGAAGCAGTTCAGTGTTCTGAGCGGCTTCGATGGCGTAATGTCTCGGCTCGTTTCTGAACCCCTCGTTCTGCCTCAGACGGGCATCTTCTCGGAGTGCTCATCGAGGCCAAATCCAATTAGGGAGAAGGAAGCAGTCGCCCGAATCTCTGCGCGATGTGCTCTTATTCCATCCACCTCCCTCCTCCTCCGTGCCCTTGGGCTTCAATTTATTGAATAATTAATTGCCTCTGTCACATTTACACATACAGTGCACACACACACACACACACACACACACGCTCGCCACGTTTACCCCTCGTTAGACAAGTTTCCCTCTCGGTGAGACTTCCCATTTCGCGAATGAGTTCTGACTCATTTATGGATCTCGTTTATGCTGAGCCCCTCGGACGTTCACTTGTTGTTGTTTTTTGCTTCGGCAACATCACAAATGGACAAACCAGCTCCCTGTTGCTGACTACGGGCTCACATTTGTATGTCAGCCTGGTTTCCGGAAAGAAATTACATTCCCACACAGCGGAGCTGCACTGTCAATTGTGGCTCGAGGGAAATTTAATATCTTCACCCGGGTTCGGTTTGTTTCTGACGTGTCGCCAATACGTTTCTAATCAAAGTCGACGTTAGCGGGAGGTTCGAGGTGGACGGGCGAGTCAAACAAATAAACATGCGACGTCCAATCAGGAGACCGCTGTTCATGTCTCAAGTGACACCAAAAGTCAGTGCTGTGACTTTGATTACGTGCAAAACGTCTTAAAATCTTTCAATCGTTCAATCTTGAACATAATTAAGCCAAATTGGTTCAAAAGAGGATTTATGCACCTTGTAGGTCACTTCTCATCTTTGTGTTCTCGGCTAATTTAAATGCCCCATAACAGGATGTCATTCTGCGGTCACATGGGAGTTTCACCTCGCCGATAACCTGTGTAAAATGTGGAGCTTCTAATCGTTGCTTTGTGTTCAGAATAATCCTATTAAATACCCAAGAGAGACATCTCTTCTGCGCTTCCTTTTGTTTCACTCAACGTTTCCTTCTGTTGCCTCTCAGGGAGAAGATGCCGTTCCACCACGTGACGGCTGGCCTGCTCTACAAGGGGAACTACCTGAGCCGCTCGCTGTCGGACAGCGACAGCGACGTGCTGGCCGGCATCACCGTGGAGGAGCTGGGCGGTAAGGCGTCTCAATAAACTGTCTGGCTGCCGTCCTGCCGCGTGCTTAATGTCCATTTAAAGAGGGTTGGCTGCGGCCTCCTGCCTCTCAACAAACCCCCATTGGCAAATAAGAGATGACATTTTAACATCGACTGTAATAAAACATGAAAGACAGACCTCATGGATTTCAAGATGACGAGAAGCGATTCAGTTAAAATAATCGGCTGTCAAAATATCAGATTGTCACTTCTACTACTACTACTTCCTGAACGTAAGCGAAATCTTCAAGCTTAGTGTATTGTGCCTTTTTCTTTTTTTGTCAATGAATTAAACTTAAAATAGAGAGAGGGAGAGGGAGAGAGAGAGAGAGAGAGAGAGAGAGAGAGAGAGAGAGAGAGAGAGAGAGAGAGACTGTATTATATATAACATGATTTAACATGCACTAGATTATTTACACATTCTGGATTATTTAACATCATTATTTCATTTTTTACTGCTGGTGTATCACAGCACCTCTAAAGCAAACACAGCATCTCCTCGGGGGTAAGAGAATACGTGTGTGTTTGTCTGACTTCATTTTGAAGGTCAAACAAAGGTCAGCTCTACAGCGCAAGAAAGAAAACACACTTAGACTAAAAGACTTGCACTATAGTGCTGCATATAAATGATTTTAAACCCACTGCAGCTTCGTGTTTAGTTCCTCTTGGTGGCGACTTGAGGCGGCTGCAGAGCCACGACCGAGGGGAGCCGAGACCAAAAGTTAAACATCTGCTGCAAGAGAACAGCAACAAACAGGGTTTAGCTATTCAACGACCGCTAAAGTGTGAATAAAGGTGAGGAACCAGGGAGGGGGAGGCGAGGCTCAGCCCGTCATGCTTTTGGAGCAGATCAGTGGGAGCCATGCGTGGACTATTTTGGGACGCAGGCCCTGTCCACGCTGCAGAATCCCAAACTCACGCGGAGCTTTGTTTCCAGTTTCTAAACCGATCCACAAAGGATGCGTCGCACCCTTCGTCTTAAGGGGACAGGTGCTGCTCCGAGTCGCCCCGGTGGGTTTATTCCAGGCGATAACTCTTTAAGAGACAACACGGTGCGACCGAACCAGCAGCGGCACCCTTATCTGAGCCAACCAAGCGGCGTAATGAATTATTTTTCAGGTAGTTTATCTCACCGGGAGCGTTCGCGGTCCGCTGGCTTCAGTCTCTCGACTTGACACCGTGTGCCGCCGCTGAGGCCGTGTTTTACGAACCCTTTGTTTTGGGGTCCGTCTCGGAGTAATCACCTGGGCCTGTAGAACACAAAAACCGATCAATTACACTCTGCAGCCGTGGCAGCCTCATCGGCGGGAAGCAAGCAAACAAACTCGACGCCCCCAGACCTCTGAAATACTTATCCATTGATGCGACATTAAGCTGCCATCTGAGAAATTGGCTGCACGGCGCACGGTAATAGCCTGATATTCTGTCAGGGTGGAGTTTTAATATGCATGGAGATATTCGCAGCGTGTGAATTTCTCATTCGCCGTTCCAGCGGCTTTAATGTTTGGGGAGAAAAGACCGGCTCGTGGTTCAAGGGCCCTCGTGAGGTCAGCTAAAGCGCGACGAAGCTGACGAACACTAATTACTGCATCAGTATTCGCTGTACTCTCGATGTGCGTCGGTGGTGTCGCGGTGGGCTCGCGGCGAGAAGGTCAACAGCCTCTGACGGCTGTTGAAGCGCTTGTCGCCGCAGCACCTGGGAAACATCGCAACCCTTTATCTCAGTGCAAGAAGTGTCGCACACCCATTTCTGATGGCATCACAGTGATAAATGTTCATGAATTGACTTTAAAATTCACAAAATAACAACAGATCTTTCGCTAGTGACTAATACAAAGTGTACTGTATCTGTGCCGCGAGTTTGAGTCGCACAAAGTATGGCAAGTTGTAGCACACAAACTTAAAACTTAATCATATTTATGAAATATGTAATCATTTCTAAGGCCCACATTGTCCTTTCACCGAGGTATTTATACACCTGGTGCACGGACATCCCCACGTATCCCATCATACGCAGACATCTGCACCAGTTTTGAAAACCTGTGGGCAAAGAAGAATAAAGAAGAAAAAGAAAAGCGATTTCTAGTTTTTCTTTGAACTCAAAAGAGTCAAAGAGGCAAACTCTCATTCTTCATCAGACGCCATTACTCCTGCGAGAGTCGTTAGAGTCTCCTGTCCTGCGCTCGTCTCCCACCGCCTCCGCATTCTGCACATTCAACACTCCAGCCGCGCAATATTTAAAGAGGCAATTTACCGTATTTGTCCAGGGCCATTTAAAAACTCTCAGCAGCAGCAGCAGCTGTCACACGGCCCAGGGTGTGGAATCAGTCAGCTGGAATGTTTTTTTTGTAAATGTCTGTACAGAGAAGCTGCTGTTGCCTTTTAGGGGTTTCTAAAGATAACTGGCCCTAGAGTCATTTTTTTTTTATGACTGTATGGACAATGTCTTGAGGTTCATTCAGACACATTCAGAGGGGCCACTTCTGTAATTTGATCTTTGTCACCCATACAGTTGACGATGTCATTGCAGCAGGAAGGCGGGTCACATGGGCTTTATACCATCTTTAAACCCATATTTAAGGTTTAGTGATTAGCTCTTTGTAACTTTCAGTCATTATTTGTCAACACACACACACACACACTTGGCTGCAGACGAGCCTCTGACATGTGATCCAGTCGAAAGCCCAAAGCAGATTTAGTTTGAGCACTTGCACCCAAAAGCCGGTTAGTTAATCAAGTGTTTCTTCATTAGCTCTAAACGCAGTGAACCAACATTTCTAATTTGTATCTTTACCCCAGCTGCCGTTTCTTCTTCATCGCAGTGTCGAGGTCGATGCCACACTGTTGCAGAGACGCGCTGCCCTCGCTTCATGCCACGAGTGCATCCTCCGTGCCGTCTGAGAGCAATGTGTACATCATTTATTGCAGCTTAATTGTTCATGTAAAAGGAGACGGAGGACAATCGTCCTCCGCTGATGGAACGCAGTCTTCTCTCCACTGCGTGTGCGCTCGGTCTGTTCTTAGATTCCTGCAGGAGAAAACTCTCCATCACATGCCAGACCTTTGTCCTCAAAGAACAAACTGAGCTGTGCAAACACTTACAATAAAGTCAAGGTTTTAGAATTCAGGGAATGTGGAGTTTTACAAAAGTGAAACTCGAAATCCTCGTCTGTGAATAACTTTTGATAAGGATATTAAAAAGTTCCCTTTTTATATAATGTGCAAGACAGTAAGAGGCTGGTGAATAACCTCTCACTTGTTCAGTTGTATGATGTGCTGCAGCGAGTTGGGCTTTTCTGCGTCGCATTGATGTGTCTACTTTACAGGCCAGAGGCTGCACGAGGCCGCTGACCCTCGTTTACATGAACGCGTTCAGGGAAACTTCATTCTGTCTGGTTTCCTTCTGCAAATCAAAAGTTAACCCTCACACCAGCAGAGGTAGAGCACACATTAGCCAGAATGTCTATTCAGTGGGCAACGGGAACAGCGGGACAGGAATGCATTATCAGGGAGCTTCATGACTTCAAATAAATGTGCACAAAATTACAGCTGTTCCATTATTTCCCTCCCGAAAGCTGAACTTGCGGACTGGCCGACGCAGATTTCCGATTCGATGCCAGTGTATTAAAAAACAAACAACAAATACATCTTTATCAGCCTATATATGTATATTTGTTTTTTAATTGGACAGATAAAGAGAATAAGAAAGTGAAACTGTGAAACTGTGGGCAGCATAAGATGGATGAACACGTGCAGTTCCAGCTTTTCTATTACGGGCCACACAGTCAATACAGTCTAATCTACTAATACTGTATCCTCCTATCACTTTATGGATGTGACATGATTGCTATCATTAGTGTACAGCCTTGCTGGAAATTGACAACTTGAGTGCCACTCTTCAGAACTAAGGGGTATCAGGTATCGCTGCACACGCTGGCATGCACGCCGATACCCGAGCCAACATTTTAGGCCGTATCAGAGGCATTTTACAATACTGGCACCTGAACTTTGTTGCACAGACTCCATACACAGCATACTGTGCAGACTCCATACACAGTACACTGTGCAGACTCCATACACAGTACACTGTGCAGACTCCATACACAGTACACTGTGCAGACTCCATACACAGCACACTGTGCAGACTCCATACACAGCATACTGTGCAGACTCCATGCACAGCATACTGTGTATGGAGTCTGCACAGTACACTGTGCAGACTCCATACACAGTATACTGTGCAGACTCCATACACAGTACACTGTGCAGACTCCATGCACAGCGTACTGTGCAGACTCCATACACAGCGTACTGTGTATGGAGTCTGCACAGTACACTGTGCAGACTCCATACACAGTACACTGTGCAGACTTCATACACAGTACACTGCGCAGACTCCATACACAGTACACTGTGCAGACTCCATACACAGCGTACTGTGCAGACTCCATACACAGCGTACTGTGCAGACTCCATACACAGCGTACTGTGCAGACTCCATACACAGCGCACTGTGCAGACTCCATACACAGCGTACTGTGTATGGAGTCTGCACAGCACTGTGCAGACTCCATACACAGTACACTGTGCAGACTCCATACACAGTACACTGTGCAGACTCCATACACAGTACACTGTGCAGACTCCATACACAGTACACTGTGCAGACTCCATACACAGTACACTGTGCAGACTCCATACACAGCATACTGTGCAGACTCCATACACAGTATACTGTGCAGACTCCATACACAGCATACTGTGCAGACTCCATACACAGCATACTGTGTATGGAGTCTGCACAGTACACTGTGCAGACTCCATACACAGCACACTGTGCAGACTCCATACACAGCGTACTGGGTACAGTGAGAGCTCCAGTCCGGGTCCAGCAGCAGACTGCAGGCGACACTGCACCACGGCTTGAGCTTTGTCTGTTTCCACAGAGCGAATTTCAGGCAGACTTCACATTTTAAGAAGTCCCGGAGACACAGAGGCTTAACAGCAAAAACTCAGATCTGTGTTTTTATTAAAGGTTTAGCGAAAGCGCAGAGGAAGAAATCCTTCCTTGCCGCCACTTAAGGGTCTTCTTTCACTCGGCGTGCTGATCCGGACCAGACAGCGGTAAGCCTGCGGGGAGCTGTCTGCTCGGCCCACCGCCGCTGAGCTTTCCCTGAGGGAGAGCGGGAGAGGCTGACCGGCACCGGCATTCGGCCGCTTGTTTCCAGCTCCATGGGCACATAAACAGCAGTTACCACTTTGCGGCTTTTGTGCCGTGGGCCACGCAGATTCATGCTCCCACTTAGCGGAGTGGCCGAGGGGCTCGGGCTCACCTCGCTGCATGCGGCGCACTGACGGGATCACACTGACCAGGCATCAGTTGGGGGAGCTGTCCAGGGCGCTGACCGCGTTTACCTAAAGTCACCGCTAATTATGGCAGCGAGGAGCCGAGTATGGATCTAACTTGTTTTCAGATTTGACACAGTATCAGATCAGTTATCATGATGTCACAATCATTCTGGGTGTACATGCGTCCCCAAAATTCCCAAACAAAAATGTTTACACATATAATGTGAATGTATTCAGCCATCATTTATAATTGAAATTAGTTTCTGGTTCTCCAGACCCGCTTTAGTCCATATGCAGTTCTTATTAATAGATGTACCTCAAGCTGATTGAGATGATTAGTTGATGAAATGACTAATTCATTATTTTTGACATTGATGGAGCGATTGAGAGAGAAATAATTACTCTTGTGATTCCACACGCAGAGAAAGTTTGATTTGGTACAATTAGGATCACCTCAGAGAGCTGAGCAGCTTTTCTTCTTGTGTTGACTCCACTGAAAGAGGCTTTTTTCTGTTGGGTTTTCAATTTTCCATGTTTATATAAATGAGTTTTTAATCAAACTGCTAATTATGTCATGAATACCTTTCTATAGACTGTAAATATTCGGCAAAGAAGAAAGAAAAATCTTTTGCATGATGAGGTTGATTTCTACTTTTATTTGCTCTGCAGTTGTGAAGGCCTTCACGTTTATTTCTTTGACTTTCAGCCACACAGCATCTCAAAGCATCAAACCACAAAGTGCAAAAAAACAACAACATTTGTGTAGTATAATTAAATTTAAAAAAAGTCATTTAAGAGAATATGAAATGTAAACGAGCTAAAGTGGAATAAGACTGGTAGGTAGTAGAATAAACACCGTGTTGTGTGAGGAACCAAGGCAGCGGTAAGTAGCAGTCATTCCAGCGTACACACACACACACACACACATCGAGCACACACACCCTCATGAACATTTTACTCAGCAAGACATGATTTGCATGCAAAATAAAAGAAACTCCACCACTCGAGGATTCTGGGCCATCGAAGCTCGAGTTGGCTTTGACGTCTTTTGTATCGTCTGTCCTCGCGGTGGGAACATTGCAGTCGGAAAGCAGCTCAATTTTCCCCCCGTGCGTCACAAGTCTTGATGGACGCTTGTGCATGAAAGGGACTGAGTCATTGGGACATATGAATCCTGTCTCCTTGTGGTTCCAACACTTTCCCGACACAGGAGAGTACACAACGAAGACCTGAGTCACAGATGCACGTGTCCTTTTTTAATCTAGATGCCTTTCCTGCATGTCCATTAGCCTTTCCGGTTGTTGCACCCTGTGTTTGCTCAGGACGAGCTGTTTCGGGGGAAGCAGCGACGCAGGTGAGCGACTGTGACCCCTTTTTATTGTCGACCGGCGGCGCTCGGCGCAGTGAAAGCGCCATTCTCCATTTTCACGAGATGAATCATAATTACTGCTCCAGTTATGTTTTGTTGTTCCAAATCATTTGCCAGCAGTCTGGTCCAGACTGGCAGCAGTGCAGCAGATAATAAGATGACTGATTGGGCTCATTTTCTTCAGTTTTTGTTTTTGGTTCGGTTTAACAATTTCTCGGTTCAAGGCATTCATAATTGTATGTTCTTGTCTGCATCGTTTTTGCGTGCTTCACCAGAATCTGAGCGGTTTTCAGAACATATTGCATTTTTAATCTTGGGTATGACATTTTATTTAAGTTGCTGTTGGGTCCAACACTTGCATGGAGACAGTGAACGTCCTCTGTGGCTCCCGGGCAGGATGGAGTTAAACCAGCCGCTCCAGTCTCAAATTATTCAGTGCTCAACAGTGTGCTCATGCATGTCATGCAGTCATAGTGTTCTTCAGAGAAGTGACATTCCACCTCTATGCAAGAAAAAAAATAGAAAATGTGTTTTCTCTCTCCCGTCTCCCTGCACGGCCTCAGCTGTGTGATGGCGCGCTTTATGAAATATGCATTTATTAAAGCGCGCTGGCGGAAGCTGCCGACTCATTTCGCTGACCACTTGAACGCACGTCGGGCTGCTGACTCAACTGTGTACGAGCGAGGCGTTTTTTTGCTTGATTTTCTAATTTTTTTCTCTGCTGTGAGAGTGAGTCAGTTGAGTAATATGCTGCCGCCGCAGCACAACATGTGTGCTCGTTGTTTGGAACAGCAAGACCGAGACGCCGGTAAGGCATTAGAAAATGGAGGCTGGCAGTGTAAAGGATGCACGGAGCAGGAATGGTCCTCCTACACAGCAGCATCGACATTTTACACAAAACCACTTGGAAGAAAATATCTTGAAGGTCACCTTGGTGCCCCACGCCCCTGAGCAAACCTTCTCGCTTGAAAAACTCTCTGAATGCCCCTCTGGGTGTTGCAGCACTTATGAGGGATACAACGTATACTGTAACTACAATCAAACACAGGCCGGCGTAATGAAGGAGCTCACTGAAGGGGCTGTGACCGCAGGTGGAGAAAATGAATCGATGGAGAGGACTTGATCTTGTTAACCTGAGGAAGTGGTGCGAGACCAATTGCATAATGTGCAGCCCGAAGCTGGGTCAGACAGCAAGAGGGGGAGAGAGAGAGAGAGAGAAAGGGAAGGGAGGTTAAGAGAGCTGTGCAAATGATGATGAGAAAGAGGGGGAGAAGGAGAAGGGGGGGACACCAACTCATTCATGCAAAGCGAGATGAAGTCCTGAGATGTGCATCGCTGCCAAAGAAAAGGACGGAGTCCCAAAAAGAATAAGTGTTTGTGTTCTTGCAACTAGGAAGCGGCAGCAGCATCGTTCATAGATGCTCAGTTGATTTCCTGCTTTATTTTGTTTGTCTTGGCAGAGATCCGCGAGGCGTTTAAGGTGCTGGATCGTGACGGAAACGGGTTCATTTCCAAACAGGAGCTGGGCATGGCCATGCGCTCGCTGGGCTACATGCCCAGCGAGGTGGAGCTGGCCATCATCATGCAGAGACTAGACATGGACGGTGAGTCGCACACACACACACACTCAAGATTTACAGTGGACAGTGTGTTTCTATGCAGTTTTGTACAGATAAAACAATTATTTAAGCACAAGTGTCTAAAGGACCCGAGCATCAAAGCACCGCAAAGACACACAATCATGACACAAATCCACGCGCTGTGTAAAGCTGGAAAGAACAAAACGTAGAATGACTCGTCTGCTCAGGATCATGTGGCGCTGACAGGATCGCTGGACGTTTGTGAGTCATGAGTTACCTGGTGAGCAGACGTCCTCTTTTTCCTGGACATGTCCTCTTTTTGAGACATAAAAATGCGTCTGGCAGGGATTCAACACGTCCAGGATTTTGCCTCGTGTGATATTTATGTTTCTCTGGGTCTTTCACTAACTAGTTATTACGCTCTTACAAGTTGTGAAACGGTATCTTACGTTCAGCTTCTCGCGTGAGCTCTGACTGTAGAGAGAGCTGTCATTGGTGGACTGATCTCTGGGTTGCCAGATGCAGGATAATTATCCTCCAAACACAACCATGTTGAGCCTTTGGTACGATACTTCATCACTAGTCTGCAACACTGAGCACCTCGTCACCTCCACTCACGACGAATATCCTGCTACGCTCTGAAGAAACTACTTCTGCATGAAACAACAAACTTTTTTTTGGTAGTTTAGCACGACTCTTTCATTTTTTATGAGCTAAAGATGGCGTTGATGCTAAATGACAATGTATATATCCGTCTTTTACCATAAATCTTTATGTTTTTACAAAAATATACCAAGAATATCGGTAATATGTGATTAATCATGATTAATCCACAGAAATCTGTGATTAATCTGATTAATTCATTAATCATTTCACAGCCCTAGTCTTTTTATTTCAATCTTAACACTCTGTTTCTGCTGGACACATGAAAGCTCACACCGCAGAGTGAGATTGATTAAAAGGAGCGCACACATGACAGAGGGTTGGTTATCACAGACCAAAGTGCGCCTTCATATTGGTTGTCCAGCTGGAACAAAACTAATCGCTGCACTTGAACAATACACCCAGAGAGAAACAGCGTTCCTGCTGTTTGCTCTGAACCAGCGGAGGTTTATTTCTGCAGCACCGTCCTCACTTCTACACCTTTTGCCCTCAATGAGAACACCGCGAGCAGCAAGAAGGTTTCAAGCAGAGCCGCCTGCATGGACCGTGATTGATATATTGCAAAAGGATAGACTCCTAAAATTGTATACGGCTGGGAGGGGAGAACGCAATATGCAAATCCCTGGGAAAATATTCAAATTCGTCACGCTGCTATCACAGCCTTTGATAAGTGCCTTTCATTTTCACTGTGGAGAGCGAAATAACTATAAAGGGTTCAAGGCTGAATATTCAAGTTTAAGACGGTAGACTGCAGCTGCTTTTAAGCCTCAGGCCGGGTTTTGTTGCATCGTCTGCTGAGGCAACTTGAGGAAGCAGCCGAGGAAAGTTTCCGACCTGAGGAAGGTCACTTTGTCGTCTTTTGTCTCAGGGAGTCTGTGACTTGTGATGCTGTTTTTCTATTTAAACACTCGGCTCTCATTGTTCGGTCTCAGTGCATCGAATATCAGTTTGTTTGGAGTTGCAGCCGGGGAAAACCTCGTTGGCTTGTTTGCATTGACGTCATTAGCGACATTCTGGGGTTTTCTTCGTTTAGGGATTATGGAATATCAGGATTGACCGGCTGCCTTGCAAGGGCTTTGTGTTTATTGATTCATCAATATTCCTGTTCGATGACGCCATCTCACTCAGATATGATCCGACTGGCTGAGACAAACAGATGAAGCGGGAACCCACGGACTGACTGCATGTCCAGAGAAGCATGCACAAAAAAGCTGACTGCTTCTGATTGCATCACAGTCTATGAGAACATGACTCTTCTTCTCTCTTGAGTTATGATGTTAACATTGTAAACATGAGTTTATGTCTCAATCTCTAGTTTCGAGGCTTCTTCAATACAGCATGATGTTTATTTAGTAAATGCTGGTCCACTCAGAGTCAAACAGACCATAAAGCAGCTCATGCGTTAGGGCGGGCTTACAGTGATTGACAGATCCATCACACCCTGATTTGAAGATGTGAGAGCAATAACAATAAACAGTTGCAATGTACACAGCAGTGTTGACAAATAATCTTCTCATATGCATCAACACAAAAGCAGATCAGAGGAGCAAATATTGAGATGAGGGCATGAGGGATGGGAACGGGCAGTGTGGCGACTGCTCCTTGGCCAAGTGGGCAGCAGTGAGGATTGGATCTATGATCTCTAGAAGATGCTAATAGGTTCTCTGCTCGGCTCGTCTCAGCTGTCGAGGCTCTCCATGTGATCGCCGCTCTGCATTCCCTTCAGAGAGAGGTGTGACCACTCGTCTTTGTTCCACATCGCAGTGCACCAGCCTTTGTTTTGTCTATACAGATGACACATGTTTCTCTTCTGTCATGCAACTTTGACTCTATAAGTTTGTGTCTGTCTGTCTGTCTATACATACATACATATGTGCATGTATGTATGCACGCATGCATGTATGTATGCATGCGTGCATACATACATGCATGCATATGAAAACACTATACATACGGTATAATGTACAAAGAGTGGTGGTATAGAAAAGTGCATTTTTTTATTATTACATTTCGATATTTTTTAAGTATTAAATAACAGTAAAATAGACTATATGACATGATTTCACATCACACATGTTGCACGCGAGTGACGTGAGGTAGTGTCTGATTATTTTTCTCATCTTTCAACACATTTGTTCTGCCATCAGTGTGACTGTGGCGGGCAGAAGCGGTTGAAGAAGCGTGTTTTGTGGTTACGATGTTGTCCGCTGTGTCTCCGGTTGTGCGTACAAACACTCAACATCAACAGAGTCGTACGGTCTGTCAACAGACCAGTAAAGTCATCCGTGTCTGTGCATTGACTTCACATGGAATCTACTCGTGAGGATATTCTGCAACTCTCTTGGTGTGAACGGGCGTTATCCTCATCCGGACAGACAGAGAGAGGAAGTGGGAAGACGAAGGAAGCAAAATAAGTTGAGGGAGAGAAAAGCAAAGTTTACAATTGCTGATTATTTTTCTCTCACGTTCAGGTTTTATTCATCACAGCTTTGCTTCGTTATATTAAAGAGATTGTGTCTTTTTTAAAATCTTTTCCTTCAGTGTCGGTTTGGTTCATCCAGACGTACAGATAATACAAATCAGACAAACTCTGCAGGGGGATGAAGAAATCTCACCGGGCTCATGAAAACTTTCCAGTCAAAGACCAAAAAATGGAACAAAAAAAAAAAAGAAAGATTCCCGGTTTGATATGCTCGGTGTCTGCAGAGTTTTGATGCTTCGTTTTGGAAGCACCCTCAACAATTACTGGCATGGATCGATGAGCGCAGCAGGCGCTTCATGTCGTGAACGATCCACGAGCTTTGATCCGCTTCACATGCAGTTATTTTGCTTAAGTCGGGGCTCATTACTTCATCGCTGGTCTCAGTGGTAAACGCTGCATTGAATAGCGCCGGTCTTACATAATAACCACAAAGACATAAACATCCGCATCCGCAGTTCCCTTTAAGCTGAGCCTGAACGGCAAGATAAGAAAAACCAACACCAAGAGACAAAAAACAAAAAGGCAGATGTCCCGTCATGCAGCCTGCATCAGTTGGGATGAGTTTTAAAGGTTTGCTATTGGAGGACGTTAAGGATGCGTTGGCCGTCATCTACAACCAGCTAACAGTTTTGGACCGTTACCATCCATCAATAACCTGTTCATTTCGCCCACGTCTCAGGTGACGGTCAGGTGGATTTCGAGGAGTTCATGACGATCCTTGGACCCAAGCTGCTGTCGTCGGAAACGAGAGAAGGCTTCCTGGGCAGCACAATAGATACCATCTTCTGGCAGGTAAAGCTCTATTCTCTTGGAAGCACTACCGCTTTTGTCCACAGGCGGCGCCACAATCCACTCAGAGGGAAAGTTTCCATGTCGTAACTTGTAGTAACTGGAGGATATCAATGGTTTCACTGTTTACACAACAACTGAGGATGCACACGCAGCAGGGGGCCGAAAACATGATGCAACAACGTCACGTTGCATTATTGAGCGCAACCTTTTAATAAATAAATGTGCTCAGAAGAAGAAAAACGTCTCTTCTTCTCTGCATTAATGCAAAATAACTTGGTTTCCAATAATCACACTGTGAGCGCCTTTTTGAAAAGAAGTGCAAAAGAAAAGCTTTATCTCTCTCTCGCTCTCTCTCTCTTTATATATATATATCTCTCATCTGACGTCCTCTGAGGGACATCGTGACTGATGATGCTAATACGTGACCCTGACAGTTGTGCCTTTGAACATCCGAAAGGTTTTTGAGTCTCTAAAGAGCCTTTTGGAGCGACAAAGGAATCGGTGGCACGAGAGAGTGAAACGTCGGCACGGGAGGGAAAGCAACAAGACTTTGAGTGAGCGAGACAGAGTGATGGATGCGCCTGATAACGGGAAGACTTAGAAAGCATGAAGAGGGACCGATAACAAATGAAGCAGGTGCGAAGGAAAGAACAGGGCATTTGGCACTGGTGATAACACTTGGCTCGCCCGTCCGCCTGATGTCATCATCGGCCTGAACCGGGGCCTTTGCTCGGGGGCGAGAGCCGGGGGTTCACACCTCAAGGACGCCGGTCTTTTGGAGGTCTGAGTGCCGTCTGGGCGGATGTGTGGCCCCATTTTGGCTCCTGCAGCTTGTATTTTTATTCCTTTAACCCCTGCAGTGAGGCCGGGGCTTGGCAGCGTTGGAGTTTTCCTCACCGACACTTACAAACCCACAGTTCTGGTCTGACGATGTGACGCTTATAGAAGCTGGAATCGGCGCCGCATTTCATGTGTGGAGTGTTATTCGAGGGACTCAAATGTTTATTTATCATGATTATTCCTCCACATGTATGAGGTATAACAGTTTTTGGGCTTAGTTTAGTTTATTAATGGGCTGTATGTGTGTGTGATACTACTGATGGGACCATACTATTGTCATTATATAGCAGTGTGTATGCAGTGTGTGACTTTCACACCACGATGGCAGAATGTAAATGATCCCATCAATGAAGACAAAATAACACTATCTGCTCAAAAGCCCACCCAACACTGAATAAACCATCAAGCAGGACAGCTCATGCTGCTGGCTCATGACGGCCCACTCATGGAAATGCAGGAGCTGCACTGTCCTCATCATCAACAAATGTTGCATCCTTTTCCTTTGTGTCTCTAGAACGTGAATACAATTTAATTATGGAACGTAATATACAGTGTTGCCGCAATAGATTGCCTTCGTGCTGCGAGCTTAAAAGACCTGATATCGAATAGATTGCTTTTTCTTTACATCCTCCAACCCTGCACCATTAACCGTTAACGTGCACATGAAAGATAATGACCTCATGGGCCGCGTGGGAATTGTGAAAAACATCAGAGGGCGGCGCTTTTTCATGAAAGTGACGAGGAGCGCCACTCGTATTTATAGATAGACAGACAGATATTTATTCATGCCCAGGGGGAAATTAGTGTGAAGCAGCAGCACGTAAGTTACAGAGTAAACACGAACATATTAAGTATGATAAACCTCAATGTAATCACATGAAGGAACAGCACAAGGTGAAGATGAACGGGCTGCTCGGCACATCCTCATCCTCAGGGAGGAAGCAGCGTCTGGTCCCTGTTCACAGAAGAAGAGCAGACAGCTCAGCGTGGACTCGCTCTCCACGGAGCCGCGATGCGTTCTCTGTTGTCACACCGGCTCCAACGCCGGCACAGAAAGTTCATTTTATTGTTGTTTGTACGACAGACTTGTGCTTTACTTGGATATACTTGGATTTCATTTGGTCTGCGGCAGAACAGGCGCACTGGGTGAAAACTATTTGGTCCAATTCTACCAACTTAGAGTATTTTTGCCCCTTTTAGTTCATTGTTTTGTGGCACATCGACCGCACGGTTAAGTCTAGCAGCTTTATTAACCTGTTTCTAACGGCGTTAGGCAGCTGTTGTTGTTGTTGTTGTTTCTAAGGCGTGAACAGAGTAGACATCAGACGTCTGCATGAATCATCAGGTGGACAGAGGTCTCCAAATGAACGCTCATGATCCTCTGAGTCCGCTGGATGTGTGAAAAGACTTTTTATTTAATGCAACTAGATGTTAATATGACAGGTATTAGTTTCTTGTTCTTTCTGAAGTGACTTCATCACTTCAAACTGTACCAACAAACTAGGAAAAGCCAAATGAACAGCCATGTTTTGTTGGACAGGGAGTACAGTACATTTTAAATCGGTGTAAATAGAATATTTCATAATGATGTAACGACACAAAACTGTGAATATCTACTTAAAGTTGAACTTTAAGAATTACTGTACGTCTTCAGCATCAAATAATAAATATATATAAATATATCATTTGATTATGCTTGTTTTCAGCACTATTTGTGATTTTTTTAAAGATTGCTTTTGGCATGGTTGGTCTTTTAGAAGATGAGCCTGCAGGTATTTAACCAAACTCTTCACCTCCAGAACATTTCAGAACATATCTCATGGCACCGCTCCGCCTTTTGAGAAGAATAAATAAACCACCAATGTCATTTTGAGGAAAACGCTGGAGAGTTATTAGAAGACTCAAAGCATCAAAACAAAGGGGATTTGTGTAACCGTTATGGAAATACACAATCATCAAAGCGTTTGACAGCATTTTCACAGATTTTGGTTTCCTCCATCTGGCTCCCTGAAAGATCTTTTGGATTAAATATTCATTTTCCCGAGCTGAGGCTGTCAGTTGGACTCTACCGCCTCGCTCACCGGACTGAACTTGACGTTGTGCTCCTATTTTTTTTTTTGATTTTCTCATTCCACTAATGTCAGGCGACGTGTCACATCCTCACCAGCTGGAGCGACGGGTAGTGAGTCACTCGGTCACACGCTCACCTTCCTACTCACTCGTATCTGCTCCGGCTGGAACACTTTGTCAAATGTTTCTCATTATCCCGTCGGGATAATTGTGAGCTTGTAATCCAACAACTGCAAACATTTTATTTTCCTCTCCTCTGCCACGGAGAAGGCCTCTGAAACACACTGCTCTCATTCACGAGCTTATATTCTATACATCTCACTTCATTTCTCACTTGTCATGTTGTTTCCTGTTTGCTTTTGAGCAGCTGACATCACTTCCTGTATGATGAAGATGTGTGAAATGAATTACAGGTCGGACTGCAGCTGGACGTTATTCTAGTAACTGAGTGTTCTACCACTTATTCCATCGATTTATCAAGCAATCGGATTTATTAAGTACCAATATTAAATATGCAAAAGATAAAATGACACCAGGCATCTAATTGGTTTCTATTTCAGAGAAATCAACATTGCACAAATTCACATTATATGCATATTTGTTCAAACTAAACCCATTCAGTGACTGTGTGCCGTATTGCATGAGAAGTCTTCAGAAAGATAAAATGACATTGTCTTACCTCGTCACATTCAAATTATTATAAATCTTACAATATATATCGAGTATTGGCTTTAACGCTGTGTGACAAGCTGCTTAGAGTTGGCGTTCGGGACTTAATCGCTTCATAATTTACATCGATGATTGGAGATTCATGCCAAGTGACCGGAGTACAGTTTGGTACCCGGCAGCTCTGAACGATGACATCAGATGAGCAGTCTGAACACGTGCCGCCACGCTCGCCATTCCTGGTGTACAGCGCCGCCTCCTCTGCTTGACATTCATCACATGATTGGTCTTGATGAGAATATCGGTACTTGTGTAAAAGACATTTGGAGACATTTGAGCCTGCAGTTCTCTCTCTCGCCCGTAAAATATCATATCACAGTCGTGTTCTGCCTCTGGTACTGTTCAGCTCCTCTTTTTGAAGTTGAACCTCATCCAGCAGAGATTGTGTTTGAAGCAAGACAATATATATTCATATGTTGAGGAGGTTGTCTGGAACACATTGTTCCAAAATCAATACCAGACACTTTTTCACTGCGCTGCACTACGCTGTGAAGCACTGCCCTGCACCAAGAGTACTTTTATTTTATTCTACAAACGAGCCCAGAGGATCTGATGCTGATTTATTTTGTCACGAGCAGTGCAGAGCGGTGGCTGAGAAGATCATCTAGAAATGTGCACTGCAATACGGTTATTAATTAACAAATGAGGAACAAGGTGATGCTGAATGCACATTTGAGTAATTCATGTATAATGTAGATGTATTGCCAATAGTTTTGGAAAAATCTCCTGAATATAAGGTCCTACTTTCCTTCTTCAGTGTGTATTGATGCTCATAATGTATACATTAGACTATATATAAAACAAGCTCTTGGCAGCATATATTAGTTGTGTGCTGACATCTTAAAATGACGAATGGCGGCAGCGTTTGTGAAGCAGATCACATGAATGCATAGCTTTTGTTTGAGCACTGCAGCTGGTTTAAAAATGGTCTTTCATCTGTGCATTGTTCTGTGGAGGCTGGTGTGTGTTTCTGTACGCGAGTGTGTGTCTCAGTGGAGCAGCTGGTGCTGCACTCAGCGCCGTCTTGTTTGATATTGAGTTTATTATGGCGTCCGAGACCGAGTGGAGACCGCGTCGCAGAGCAAATCGAGTCCTGTTCAACAGCATTAGAGCGATAGTGTCTTTCCAACGCTGTTAAAGTGATTGACGGAGTCAGGAAAAAGTTCAATGTGTAAATTGTTCTTGACTCCAGACTGGAGACCGAGTCCAGGTGCAGCAGCCCTGACTTGTTGTATTAAACTTCTTAGACGCAGACGAGGAGTGTGACAGGCTTGTGGTTGTTTTCCAGAACCCCAAAAAGCAACCTCGACAAAATGATATTTCATCTACAGGAGCACTTGTTTAGATATCTGCAGCGATCCGTCAGAAAGCATCATGTTCTGGTTTTAGTCCACGAGAACCAAAGCGCCTCTTTCTCCGCCCGTCAGGTCGTAACGATTGGAGACAATCCCACTGGAGGGAATCATCGCCGTAGAGCGGCCAAATGATGGTCGCTTCAGTTGAACAGCGTCCAGAGAAGCAGCGGGACGCTGTGCGGGAAACAAAGGCCTCGGACTCATTTCTTGATTTCTTTTTTTTTTTTTTTACAAACATGCAAAGTGTGCTCTTTAGTTTGTGGCACCTTTTTAAGATAAGAGATGAGATAATCCTTTAATAGTCTCGCTGTGGGAAAACTGCAGACGAGAAAAGTGGACACGTGAGACACGTCAACAAAAAGTAATATAAACAGAAATAAACAGTAATAGAAACAGTAAAGAATCAACAATATCATCATTATATAGGCAGACAGAATAAAACATATTTAACATGTATTTATATTTGACCAGTTTAAGTAATTCATGTGACTACAGTGGTTGAAGTGTCATCAGGTTATGCTTGGTAATAATTTGCTTCCTAACCTTCTTCATCAACCCTCTTCATCAATTAACCACAAAGATGAAATGTGGCTTCCAAAAATGATTTTTTACCTTATTTTCGATGCATGCCAGTTTGGCAACCAAAGTGCAAATGATGGGTCTGCTCCTCAGGCCGGAGCCTGTGTTGTGTTTGTGTTGCTTCATACATTTCATATATAAACTAATATTATTAAAAAAAAGCAATATTTGCGTGAAAGCACTGCCAGGACGGGCAGAGAGCAGCTGTCACTCCGTGGTTGGTCCACAGAATGAAGAGATTCATCTTTAGTGGCCTCACTGATTTGCTTGCTGAATAGATTTTTCTAGCAAAGAAAATATAATTTTTAGAAGAAGTGAAAGCTATCACAACTAAATTATGTATACTCTATTTCATTCCACAACTTGAGGACATGTGCACAGGCCTAATGCAAGTGATGAATTACTGTCGGTTTATCCATCGCAGCTGCACAGGAGACCAGGACCTGAAAACAGACAGTTTCCTTTCAATCACTTTTCTTATTTTTGCAAAGCAAAGCGGGCAAAGATGAAAGTGCGTGTTGAGTCCATGTGTGTCCCAGGTGACCTGCCTGCAGGGGAAAGGACTGATTAGTGGCTGCATACCTCTTTATTTTGAGAGAGGGAAACTATTTCAGAGCTTTTTGCACTATAATCATTCCTTGTGCTTTCTTACTTTAACCCCCACTGTTATGGCCCCCTGTGGAGGAATATTTATGGCCATGAATTTAGTCATTGAACAACATGTTTGGATTTTAAACTTTGTTTTAGTTGTCTTGAAGCTTTAGTCACTTGAAACCTACACAGACGAGTTATTATGTGCTTCGCTTCTGCTCAGAAATTTAGATTTGATCATTTTAAGCAATTAAATGAGTCAACATCTCCACTTTAAGTGTGATTATTTGTTCAGTGTTAACTGATCAAGTATATTTTAGAACATATACAGTATGATGTTACATTTTTAATCATATTTTTTTCATCATCAGCTGTCAAACATATTAAAAGCAGAGCAGAAACCAAACAAAACTTGAGATTCATTCCTTTTCCTCGCTGCATTACATCATTCTCAGTCCTAATCCAGACCCTTTTGGACTAACATTAGATAAGTGGCCATTTTTTATTGCTGTGTTTGCTCTTTTTTGTTGTTCATTAAATCCACAGTAGAGCAAGGAGTTGGTGCAAAGCATTTCATGCTTTTCAGTTTTTAAGACGTGTCGTAAGGTTTCTGAATGTGTTAACTGAGTGTAATTAGAATAATTCCTCCTGCAGAAATGTCATCGAACCAGATAAGTGCTTTTTAAAGATAATGAGGCAGAAAGACTGCTTGAGAGCCGACGTCAGGAGGGAGAAGTCTGTAACCAGGTGTGATGAATGAGTAAACCAGCTGGGAGAGTAACACCTTTACATGTTGTCACGATCAGGTGAAACACCTCGTGTCCTTCAGATGCATTTACACATTTAAATAAGCTGAACGGCTGCTCGGGAAGCTGTTTTTTTTTTCAATCCCTGTCAAGCTATCATGAAATTATCACAAGACCACTCGTGAAATTTGTGCATTTGCGTCTGTTTTTTCTTGTTTTTATGTATTTTGTTTGTTGCCTGAAAACAGTTCAGTTGGTCTTCCAGCTGTTCTTTGTTCGTTCATCTATCCAGCGACAGATTATTTAGTATTACTTATTAGTCCTTTTACATTTGAATATATAGAGAAAAGAATCTTCGGTGGTGAGATCAAGAAGACGTCCTGTATGAATATGAAGTCTCCGCCTCCTTCATGATTTAGGAATGTAGACTTTCTTCCTAAATGAGATCCATTAATCTTCTCTTTTTTTTTCTCCTCTTCTCGTTCTTCGTGCCCGGCCACAATTTTGGATTGATAATGACTTTGAAACAACCCGTTTATGATGAATAATGCATGGGCCGCAGTGAGAGAGATGAGAGGAGGCTAATGTTTGTGTAGGCTCCTCCAGAGAGTCGCTAAGTGGAACGAGTAGTCATTGTGTCCGAGGCTGTTTCTAATCAAATATGTAATGTAGTTTCCTGCCCGTCAAACTCTTATTATCTATTGCATTTACTGTATGTGATCATTGTTACGTCTCCGGAGCTTAAAACCATTTTGCACCTCTGTATTTATTTGTTTTCTTTTACGTTTCATGTTGTCTTTAACTTCTGTGTTTTTGCAAAAAGGATTAGGTCTAGCTTTAGACGAAATTAACACCAAATGTAGTTTTCATATTAAGATGAGCTAAAATAAGACGAGCCTTTATTGATCCATAAGAGGGGAAATTCAGGCGTTGCATGCTAATAACAACAATATGTTTATATAACTAGATGTGGGAAACAGTGTACACCAGAAACATATATAACTGTGTTTAAATAATGTGCAACAGAAAGATACGACACAGATCACAAGCAGAGTCAGTTCTGCAGGTTTTAAAGTTTTTTTTTAATTAAACAAACACAAAAGAACTCTTCAATGTGTCATCCCACTAACAGTGTGTTTTACACGTGTGTCTCATATCCCTTTATTTTGTTATGGTTCGTATGCAGATTATAATCTGATCGTGAGAATATGCAGGAACAGTTTATGAAACACGACTCAGTGTGACCTGGACGTGTTGACTTGATGGAGCTTTATTGTAATGTGAGAAAATAGTTGATTCAAAAGATGATAATCAAACTAAAGAAGCTTCTGGAGCTGAAGTCAAATAACAGAAGGAGCGCTGAGGCTGCAGTTCAACCCCAGACAGAATATCAAATACTCTTTTATGACTTCACAGCAGTTTTTAGCAACATGAACGTCTCGTTGGTAGTTTGCCAGCAGGTTTAACATCACAGCGACGCTTATTTACACGATCTGCGTTTGTCGGTCGTGATCGTTTGTTCCCGTGAATGATGCGCCACTTTAAATGTTGCCGCCGCAAGGGATTGTGGGTCGGCATTATCTCCTTTCCTTTCGTGAAGGCAGGTCCAGTAGTTTCCATGCTAAAGGAGCTAAGTAAGGAAGCGTTGAAGCTCCTTTCCTTCAGTTCGGAAGCTTCCTAACCAAAAAGGACGACTCGACCTCAGCCTCTGACTCTTTTGTTGCTGCGTCTCTTCTCGTCCTGCCGGGTCTTTCTGAGATGACAGATTTGTGCCTGATTTATTTATTCATGTATAACCATCTACCTCCACATCATCCATTTGCTCCCTGCAGCCGTTCAGACATCATTTGCGACCTCTTAAAATCACAGCAAGGTTACACTGACATAAGAACTTCATCAGGCGAGTAAAAGACGTGACAGGGTTTGGACGTGCCTGCTTTGGTGCCGAATGATATTTCCGAGGTAATGTCAGCCATTAGCATCTTTCTTCCCCACTATTTGGTCCCATCGATGGAGGCACGATCCAAATTTTTCCCAAACCCAAGTGCTGTAACTGAAATGAAAGTGGTCCAGCGCCATGCATGGGATACAAGAGCCATTACTTCTCTGCTGCCAGGTGTCTAGACTCCAGAGGATTGAGGCCGCCAGGCAGGATATAAACACAGCATACGGCCATTCACATGCTGCCGGGGAGGCGGAGCAGGGAGGAGGAGGAGGAGGAGGAGGAGGAGGGGAAAAACAAAATCATATTCCTTTGCCAGGCATGGCCTTGAATAGCAATGAGGGTGGCACAGAGACGTGACATTACCGACGGATAATCACCATACACCCGCCCACGCGTGCACACGCCGTACCTTCCCTCCATCTACCTCATCACCCTCCTTCAAACAGCCCCATCCACTTTGAGCACCGGCCCTCTAATGCGCTCATCCCCAGAAGCCAGCTCAGAGGTTTGCTAGTGAGTTATGGAGGGTTATCAAAGAGAAAATGACTCCATTCGTCTCACTTGTGCCAAGCGCCGCAGTGCTATTATGTTTGGGAGGGAAAGAAGGCATCGTTTTGATCCCAGGCCAGAGTCCTCTCCTCCGAGGTCGTCACTCACGAGACGCTTTTTATGATGACCTCCAGCTGAGTCTCCCAGTGCCACCTTTGGTCTAAATCACAGTGGATGTAAATGTCTGCGTTGACATTTTTATTCCGTTGAGGATAGAAATATAGGCAGATAGATATTTTAATTCCTGTTAAAACATCTGGTTTCATTAACTTTTTGTTTCCGTTTTTTTATTTTATTCATAGCAGCACATAAAAACGTAATGTAAAAATAATTTAGCAGTAAAAAAAAAGAAACCCACCATTGCACAGCATTGTCATGAATTTCTTTCTGAACCGTTCCTGCTCAACTTCCAGCTCTTACGTGTGACTCAGATACCAGAACTGATCATGGATCAGCTGCAGGATGGCCGAGCAGTGACACAGTGATGTCATCAATCTAAGCATCTTGACCAAAAACACCCACTCATGCCACTAAAAGATGAAAGCTACTTCATCTGGATATTCATATCATGCGCGGTCATACATATGGTTTGAATAATCATTTCATGTTTCTCTGCTGCTGGACGAGAACCAGTACTGAAGCTTATCGGGTTCATCTTTTTATGTCGATGTCCAATCGGTTTATTCAATTCAAGCAATAAGTTACTCAGTGCTACGTTGAGATGCATTGTGGGCCAGCGTCTGCTGTGCATTAACCGCTGGATGTCGGGTGAACGAGAGATGTTGAATTTATTGTTATTGTTATTTACCACCAGCACAGATTGGACATTACATGAACGGTGCCGGATTTAAAACCCTTAAACAAAAATAACCTGTAAAACAACCGGTAAGAACATCGCTGCCCTTCTGACTGACTGTTCGCTGGCTTTGACGTAGACGTCAGACACAACTGCAGCCTCCGTCAACAACGGCAGTATAAGATGTTTACGACCAAAAGCAAACATGGTAATCATTACATGAAGTGTAATTGATAGCATCACCTCGCTCCCGAACACACTGATTGTGCTTCCTGGACTCTTCACCTTCATGACAGGGTTGAGTGGAGGCCGGTCCCTCACGGGTGACAAATAGACAGGAAGTAGAATATATGCTGTGCACAGCAAGAGACTGAGTTAGATTTTTAAACCTCAACCATTTGAGCTGTTATCCCGAATGCAGTGTGAATGCAAATGCATGCAAATGTGTGTGCATCATCATCAGCATCAGCAGCATCAGCAGCATCAGCATCATCATCAGCAGCATCTCACCGCACACCTCAGGCCTCCTGAGAAGCAAAATCTCATTTGTTTTTTCTGTCCCGTTTGCCTGCCTTCTGTATCTTATGAAGCCGTATGATTTAGAGCAGACATTTTCTCTCCCAGTGTGTGACATTTTGGTCTCCAAACCCCGCCCCCCTCCGTCACCACCCCCTCAATCTCCACCCCCTCCTCCTCATGTCCCATGCAGCTTTAATTACATGTGAGTCAGCCCGGCTACCTCTGAAATTCGCTCCTCATGCAGGCCGCCGCAGCTCTGAGAAGTGTCGACACATCACCGCCTTGTCGCTTAAAACACACATGCTCGGACGCGCTCTCACAGTTACAATTGTAATGTATTATCTGTCAATCAAAATGAAAGCCTCCTGCTGTGTTATACGGACACGCTGGGCGGCCGAGAAAGGAGCTTCGTCCTTTTTTCTCACAGTGTGGAATCTTATTTACATGAATGGAGAAACTAATTCAGCTTTAAGAACAAAACGCGGGCCGGTTTGTTCATTGATCAGCGTTTCACAGTCTAACTCGCTGCGTCAACATGGCCGGAGAGGGAGTTGAACCAAGTACTTCAAAGTCTCATCACGGCTGCAGACGCCAGGGAGTAATGGTGACTTTTACAAGGTCACTCACAAGGGTTTTCATCATCATTGTACAAGAGGGTTGTGCAAATAAATCAAGAGGAACGAAACATTTGTTTAAAGCGGCAATCCGGTTGGACGAGGCTTTAATGAAGCTCTTAAATTTCAACCATTTTACAACGAGAGATATGTCGGCATATCAATGATTTCAGGCTGGGACCTGTTGACAGAAGCTGCTGCTGTTGCCCTTTTGGGTTTAATGAAAAGATGTGCTGAACACTTTTCAGGTCTGAATGGAGCTACAATCGAATGTTAAACCTCCCGTGTGTGTGTGTGTGTGTGTGTGTGTGTCCCGCTGTAGAGGCAATGAATTACACGAGACCGGGCATTTAGATGCCTCTAATGAGGGCCGTGAACCTCGGGCGGCTCCTCCAGCCTGCACCACTCGGTGGGTTAATGGGAGTAATTTCTCCTTGATTAAGCGCACCAGCTGTAATTGGCTATTGATAGCCTCCTCAGTGACTTCAGGCGGTTCCCCTTCATGCTGTACTCTCCTCAAATCGCCTTCAAGTTGAGCGATCTAAAATGTGCCACTCTTCTGATTCGCTGATGCGGGTGGCATCGTGTCATCGTGTCATCGTCCTTGCAGCAAATTGAAAGTGAATTAAACGGCGGGAAGTCTGTGCAGAGACTCAGATTCCCCGACTGTTCAATACTAATGTTGTCTGCATGCGCCTGAGGAAGCCTTTTTGTCGGTCATGGGGTCATTACCTCACCCTGGAGCGCAGATGTCCGGGCCCTCGACACAGAGGTCTGTCTAACTTTTCTCCCTGTCGTGACCGTCGTGGCCCTCGTCCTGCCTTCCTTTTGTCTGCATGAATCTTCGGCCATTTGGTGGCCGGTTGACGCAGCGGTAATTGAGACATAAATTTCTCCTGAAGGCTCGGAGCCCTTCGGAGCCGGGATGGATCGGTAGAGGTCGATAAAGATGCCGACTATTATAAAAGAAAAGAAGGTGTGCGTGTTCAACATAAGGCTCAGACAGGGCAGGACATAATACCTGAACTACACTTTGCTACTGATGGCATGTCCCATTAAAGGCTGTAGTAAGACTCTACACACTTCCAGTGTATGACGTGCAGCCATGTAGTTGTTGAAACGTCATCTTTAATTTCATGTATATATTATACATCTTAAGGTCAATACATGTTTTGATGACATTGATGCAGATAGATATGAATAATCCAATAAAACTTGAGTGTGAGAGCAACAGGACATCACGGATGAAGAGGCACACATTTGTACGTTGTGTGGACGACACAGTGTACGAATACGCAGACGGCGCAGAAAAAGCTAAGAGAAATATCTGAGAGCCTGAGACTGAGAAGTGCCGCCATGGGAAAACTCTGGAGCAGATTCAGATGCTGTGAATAATGCAGGAGACTGCTTTGTAAATAATACATTTCCCGGCAATAAATATTTCCAGCCGTGAGCAGGAGAGAGGTTTTGCGAGAGGGACGTCCTGAAAAAGTGATGGAAACAAGTCATCACGCTGACAAAAACTAATAAACTGAATTGAATTGAGCAGCTGAGGCTCTGATTCGCCGCCAGGTGTCAGTGCCAGTTTGTAGGTTGGTGTTATTCATTTTCAAACCTTTGTTTCCCACACTTGTCGCTTTGTTTCCCTCGGCTGAGATCCTCTCTTCTGCTTGAGAGCCGTGTCCTCTTTCCATTCAAACGCCCAGATCGCTTTGTGGTACTGTTAACTCGCGATCGTGAGCAGTGATGGAAGCTGAACTGCAATTAAATCACCGCTAAAGACCAATTCACAAAACCAACTTTAGAGCCTGGCATTGAAATAAGTGGCAGATTTAAAGAGAAGTCGTATTTGACAATGAGATTATTGAGGATTGAGGACTTGTTGAGATGTCTGTGGCTCAACTCTTCTTCTGCATTCAACTTTCTAGCACAAGCTTCATGCATGTGTTTCTAATGCATTCATATTTCTGCCATTTTAAGAGCAAAATACTCGCCAGCCCATTGCGTTAGAGTTCAGATGAGCCAGTAATTGCATTTGACAGAGTGTGCAGAGATGTATCTGTTGCTGTGTAATTTGGCTGTAATGCAGTGGGGCTCAGCAGATGGATGTGTGTGTGAGGAGCTGAACACGCCTCCTTTACAAATGTTAAGAGCTGCAGAGCTCTCTCCACACGCTGACTACCTGTCCTCCTCGTCAACCCCTGAATCCACTTTGCAGTGTGAAGAGCAGGGACGCGCAATCGGAAAAAAAAAAAAAATTCATGCTTAAATCCAAGGACAGTGTTCTGCCAGCGGGAGAAAATCAACCTCAGAGCATCTCTTCAGATTGAGCTTGATTATTCTTATGGTAATCGTGGTTTCATTGAATTTTGCTGATACCGAGATGAAGAGATTGTTGAAATTGATAACGTGTTTTTAAGATGGTACATCTACTAATCTGTTCTCATGGAGATTTGTCTTGCATCACCGGCTCCCATCGTCTCCAGACATGGCGCTTGACAAAGGGGTGCAGTGTGAGAGCACAGTTTAAAAACACAATGGGAAATGCAGATTACACAATAAAAACAGCATTTGTATTCTAATTTCCCACCCAAATGAACGTGCACATGCAGGATATGCAAACACAAGGGAAAACACTGAATATAAGCAATGTAGCTTCCCGCAGCCTGTAGATGAGTTTGCTTGGATGTTTTGCCCGACAGGGTCTGTTCGTCAAACTATTACTATTTTAATAACTGTTACTTATTCAGTCTCTCTTGAACTGTCAAACCAGAGCTGTGATTGTTGCAGCTAACAAAGACGGTTGTGATCTATTTCATTTAGTTTCTTTTGGGTTTGAAGAGAGCGTGTTTCCATGGTCAGAGAGGTAAAACTACTGTTGAGGAGAGCGTATTCACTTGTATGGTGAAGGTCCCCACTAGAAGTATGTGGTTGTGTCTACAGAAACACAATGTAATTCCTCTTTTCTTCATATTTTGCTGTTCTCAGGAAGTTTTAAAAGACAATGACGTCATAAAAGATCTCGCAGTAACACTCAATGTTTCCAGCCTTAATTGACACAAAACTTGAACTGGTGTTTTTTTGCTCGTGAAGCATTCATTGTGGTATTTTGACTATTAGTAATGTTGGCTAAAAATATGATTGTAGCCTCTATGATGTCGTAGGAATGTGTTGTCACTTTTGAAGCAGAAAAAAGACTCGTCACGTTCGGTTTCATCAAAATCGGACCAGTGACGTCTCCGACATCACAGATCCGTCTTCTGCGTCTTGTTGCTGTTGTGAAAACTCTTTTTTTTAATTCAGATGAATGAGTGAATCGGAGAGGTTTTCTTCATCATCCCTCACCTCGCTCTGTCTGTGACTCTGTGTCGTTTCATGGCTCCTCGCCAGCTGGAACCACTGCAGCTCTCAACGGTACGTGACATTTCCAACTTCTCCAGGCTTCTCCATTAAAAGCCCCCGCTGCCCGAGACATGTGATTACACTTCAGACTGAACTTCTGTGAAGATTGTGTGACGAAGAAGACGACTGACGCTTTCCTGTCTGTGCATGCGGTTTCGTATGAAGCGATAGGTCACATGACACCAGGTGTCCGGCTAAAGAGCTTTTTTTCTTCACTTCTGGTCCGCTAGCCTCCTTCTTTTTCCCTCCCCTTCCTTTCACCATGCTCTTCCGTGAAGGTCACGCCACACTCAGGTGTGAATATAGCCTGAGCAGGTCGATGGGATGTGAAAGGGTCAAACAAAATGGCTTTTTCTTATCTGCCACCAGAGAGCTCAGGTGAATGAATCTGGCCTCCGGCTCGCCGCGCTCCGCCCCGGCAAATGATGCAGGGGCGATGGCGTCGTTAGCGGCGGTGAGGTTGCGCGGAGGTCGAGTAAACACAATGAGGCCGCCGACCCGACTCGCTCGGGGAGCAGAGACACAGCAGCCGGCTGTGACTTTCAGTGGCAGATGCCGCAGCATCTCCCAGGGTGCATCTGCGTCACGAACGGCTCCGTTTCCTGTGGCGCCGCTCAAGAGACGTAGCATCTGTTTCATGCCGTTGCACATGACGGGACAGACATGGACACACACTGAACATGCGAGTTGCCAGTTGTGTTGAGTCCTGTGGACACAACTAGGATTCACCAACCGCTCCTAAGAAGAAACTTCTTCTTTAATTCCTTCATTCTACAATCATCGTTTTTATCATGTCATTTGTTCATCACCTATTTTCTTTATTTTGCAAAGCATTGTGGTCTTTCAAAAGAATTGAAACAAACACTTCCAACGCTGAATGAGTAATGGCGTCAAGGACCCCGGTCCCTCGTTGCCGAGGAGAGGAGACGAACACAACAACTCGTCAAATGCCAGGCGAGAAACTCTGCCGCTCACCGAGCGACGATGATCCACATGTTGCATCCTGCCTTGTGGAAACAGAGCGGCCTAATGTGTGCGTTAGTGAGTGGGCAGTTGCACTCAGAGCAGATCAGATGTGTGTGTGTGTGTGTGTGTGTGTGTGTGTGTGTTATTTTGACCGTCAGCATGTGAAACGTTTGTCTCCAGAGCTTTCTGCCAGAAAGAGTTTATTTTAACCGAAGCATTCAGAGGTTTGTTGCCTAAACCTTTGCAAGTATAAAAGGTTTTCCTATGGATGTGACACTGTTAGTGAATGAGGCCCAGATGTTACCTGAAGCGTGCCGCGGCTCATTTGCATCTGGACTGAACATCTCTGCTACACAAAAGACCGATATATGTGTGACTGTTGTTTTTCTGCAGCAGCATCTATTTTTAACACAAAGGAAACACAGATATTGGATGTAATTTTTACTAAAAATAGAAAAATGAGCTCATAAAATATACAATACAGTGCAATACATACAATTTAATCATTGATGTGTTATTTACTAAATATTCCTTTGCTTTTTCTGCACCTTCCTCCAGGCCGATCAGTGTGTGTGTGTGTGTGTGTGTGTGTGTGTAGACAAAACTTAAAGTAATACAAACTGTTAAGAACATTGAGTTTGTCCTCTGCGAGTTCATTCAACTTCCATCGGACTTTTTTCTTTTCATTCGGTGTTTTTTACTTTTTTAAAACCGCCTTGAAACATTTGACGGATTAAACACGGCGACTCGGTCTGAAAGGAGACTTCCCCGTCCTCCACTGTGCGACAAGAGAAAGACTTCCTAATTCTATTGTTTCACTGTAAATCACCATGTAATGCAAATAATGACGCTCGCTCGTCATCTGGTGTTCACAGCAAAGATCATTTAGCAAGAGCCTTATGAAATTAGTTGTGTTTATTGAGTCAGTAAATACATTCAGAGGAATTCAGTCCTTTCGACCGATCCTGGACTCTTTCATGATATTAAATTATTTCTCAGTCGTGTTCGTATTGTATTCTCTCTCTCTGCCTTCTGGCCCGATTACAAAATCATATCACTGGATGTTAATGCTGTCAAATGTGCAGCCAAGTTCTGCTTTCAAGCATCCGATCAAAGCCCACAAGAGGACTTCTCAACTTGTCAAGAAGCTTTCTCTGAACCTCTGCAAACCTGCGGTTGCTCTCAGTAAGACCTTCAAACCTCTGTCTAGTGAGTGTGTGTGTGTGTGTGTGTGTGTGTCTTCTTATGGACTGGATTGTATAAATGCTCAAACTAAAGAACAAATTAATTTCTGGCTACAGCTCCGGGCACCAGGATGTGCATTGGTAAAGAATTTCATGCGTGATCATTCATGCATTTTAGCTTTTTTCTCGTATTGGCATCAAAAAAAAATGGAGGTTTATTCGTGGTTTTACTGAAGCTGGCACCCTATTCCCTAAAACTGTGTGAGAGTGGAGTCACATGAAAACAGGAGTCAGAAGTTGTTTGGTTAATATGCTTCGATGCTGCTCGACTGCAGAAGCAGGCGGTGTGTTCATGTGAAAGGAAAGCAGTCTCTCTCTTTTCTTAAAGATGAATAAATAAACTCTCCCCCTCTCATCCGTCTCCTCCCGCAGTTCGACATGCAGAGAATCACCCTGGAGGAGCTGAAGCACATCCTGTTCTACGCCTTCCGCGACCACCTGACCATGAAGGATATCGAGAACATCATCATCAACGAGGAAGAGAGCCTCAAGGAGAACTCTGGGAACTGTCACGCAGAGTACGAGGGAGGTGAGCTAACTCTACTAGCAGACGCACTGTGTGTGTGTGTGTGTGTGTGTGTGTGTGTGTGTGTGTGTGTGGCAGGAGAGAGCTTCCTCATCAGGCTCTCCGGGGCGACGGCGCGTCAGCTGTTTTATTGATTGGAGGCGTTGGGGGTGACGCCGTCAGCTGGTTCAGAAGTGAGGCGGATAAAATATGCACGACCTCGCTCTGCCAAAACTAGCCGTCTGAGATTTAGGGATCCGAGCAGCAAGAGGGTTCAGGGGTCACAGGAGTCTTTCCACTCTCACGCCGTGAAAATGGGAAACGTAATCATTTCTTACACACTAATTATTTGCAGATTCTTAAATAAAAATCAAATACTTCATCCCACAGTGGGGGAATATTTCTCTGCATGTCACCATCCTTAGTAATGAAACAGCTTTGAGCTGCTGTGAAGCTCTGGGGCTTCAGTGCCTTGCTCAAGGACGGTTCAACATGAAACTATGGGGAGAAAACAGGGATCCAACCAAATATGAGTTATTTTTTGCACATATATAACTTTATTTGCATTGATTAAACAAAGTGATTGCACGTGTTATTAGTTTTTGTCAGATGGAGCAATCTGGTTCACTTGAAAGGGATTTCTTTAATCTATTAATTAAAAAAACACGGATGGAGGAGTCTCAAATAGTTGGACCATTTTGTTTCAGTGTCGTTGGGGCGGTGGGACATTTTGCTTCCTCCAAAGTGGAACAGTTTGAGAACCACTGGTCTCGAGCCACAGCAGTCCAGTCCTGCATTAGCGGCATAAGCACACGGCTCGATGTCGAGAAGCATCCGCTCGGTTGTAGCCGAGCAGATGCCTCGTTCCTGTTCAGCAGCAGCCAACGAATGCGTTAAAATAAACCTTGTTACTTCATTTCATTAACTCTCACTGCCCCCTCAACACGTCCCACCGTTCGCTCTCAGGTTTGATACTTTCCTTCTTGTTCTCATTTTCAGAGCTGACTAATGCGGCGCAAATGAAAGTAGAAATGTCACGCTGCCAGAAAGACGTGCAGCGAGCGTACGTGACACTACTGATTGCGCTCGTGTGGTGACTGATGACACGGCGCTCTGAGAGGCGGCCGGATGAAATTGCACTGCCGTCCATTTCGTCCAGACGCTAATCGCGTGAATTTGGGGAAGAGGAAAGGCTGAGTCATAAGTTCCCAGCAGCCCTGAAGGCAGCATGGTCGCTCAGGGTCCGTCACTGCTTTGTTGTGCAGTCCCTGTGTTTGAATTCATCATTTCTTTCTAGTCAAGGTGTCTATATCTTCTGTTGTCGCCCTTTACCAAACACCTGCAGCCCCTGAACCCTGCCCGCCATGGAGGGGGGTCGACTTTGGTCTCAATATCAATGGACACAGATTATGCCGACACTTTATCAGGGTCTTAAAAAGTGTTGTGGAGGGATGACAACATGATATTCCTGTTGGGTTCATGACGATGACGAAGAGCCGCCGCAGGCTAACGGAGCAATTGCATCCGTTAGCCTCGAGGTCCACGAGTACCACCTCCACCCGCGGGGACACCAAAATGTGCTCCGTCACGGAGAAATCAATATGTTTTGTCATCGTGAGATTCATCATTGCCCTCTGGTGCTTATTGCTTCAGCTTACCGCTATATGAGGCCGCATATGAGGCGCCTGATTTCCCTCTGGCTTCAACTCACTCTGGAATCGATGCGGCGAGCGGCTGGAAAACAACAGAATACAGGATCCAGAGACGTTCACCAACGCTGAGCAAATTGCCCCAAAAGCGCAGAGACGCAAGTGTGGAAATACAGTTTGAGCTACGAATGTCACAGCTGCCATGCAGGCCCCCCCCCCTCCCCCTCCTATTGAAGGCCAATTGCTCCCAAAACACAAACAGAAGCACATAAATATGATGCAGGATGATGTCATTGGACCTGTTACTCTTTACCTTCATTGGTTGGTTAGATGAGAGGGTAAGAACATCATGTAAAGCCAACCAGAGGCAGAGGAGGGGGCGTGGCTACGCCAGGAAATCTAACCTTTTGGCCTAAACGACTGATGACATCATTATGCATAGTAATTAGCCCTGTGCTTCAGTATTTGTGTTTCCAAAGCAATGGGACCTCGAAACAACGTCAAGGCACCTTTTAACATTTCCAGTTTCAACTTCAAAAACCTTCAGTGGATAGTTTGAAACTCAAGATTCTGTTTTAAACGTTGAAAAAGGGGAATAAATACCCTTCAAACCAAGGATCCTATGAATTTTGCAATACATTCTAAAACCTCAGGCCGAGAATTATTCACCTCCAGGTCCGCGGATTTTGAAGCATGAGCACATGTGGAAAGCCATAAATCAGAAGCTTGGAAACCAGCGTAGAGCTTATTACACCTTCATGACCACAATGCTCCACTGGAGAAAATCCTTCGTGGATATTTGGCAGCGGTGTCGTTACTTTGTGCGGCTGAGGAGGTGTTTTATGAGGCTGACGGCAGGTTCAGGCCGCTGGACTGAGCACTATTGTCTGGACCACAACCCTCCTCCCGTCTCCGCAGTGCTCGCGCTGTTTCCGTTCATTTCACCCCGACTTACACGACTGTAGATATACTGAAAGGACACAAACTTCTGGTAGGTTTTTGAAACGGTCAGTTGCGTAATCACATCCCAGATGGTTTAACTTGGTTTGTTGAAATGTGACGCTCGCACTCGGTTACAGTCGGTGTCGCGGGCGGATGTGTGTGTTGTGTCACAGCAGCATGTGGTTACAAAATGAGGGAAAGCGACTTGTTCCTCAACGATCCCGGTTCAGTCCTCAGACCTGCAGTTTAGGGTGAAACTGACCAATCTGAGGTGCTGGTGGCCGATAGATCTTAAAAACATCTTTCAGCACCAACCAAGATCAACGTTCATGTAGTGTTGGGTCACGTCACCTTGCTTATTGGCTACGAGCGCCGTGTTAGATCATCCATTTGGTTAAAACATCAAGCAACGTCATGTTTTTATATGATGTGAGTCTGGAATAGTATTTTTTTTAACTGAAGATTGCCAATTATTGACACATCGCCTCAGCGCACAGGCCAAGAAAGATGTCGCAATCTCTGTCCCACTTTCACTTTTCCTGACCGCTTCTTGCTCTGACACTTTTTAAACTAAAGTCCTCCAGTGCAACACCCTGCAATTCACCTGCATTCCCATTATTACATTGTTTACTGGCGTTAAGGAGACAAACACAAGATAGTTTTGAGGGGGATTTCACTGAAGCGTGAAGATTGTAGAAATATAACAGAGTGCAATGCAACAAACACACAAAAACCGAACCTGCAACCGTCTCTGCAACCTGCAACAGCACAGGAATAGGCCATCGTTGTAGTTTTGTTGTGTTTTTCTTGCATCACAAATGGACTACAGCAGTTTTTTTGTCATTATGCAGCCCTCTGTTGCATACTATATGCATAATTGTAAATCCTTAAATGCCCGTTTCCATTTGGTAACGCAGGCTTTCTTACACTTTCGAGTCTGATGTCCGAGGAGAGATTAAATATTTCTCCCGACTTTCTAAAGCTCTGACGAGAGACGCAGGAGATACAACTGCTTTACTGTCCGTTTTAATGCGTAATTCATTCAATAGTTTAAAACTAACAAGGCCAGCACAGGATGTTCTTCCCGAGGCAGCGAAAGAAATTCAACCTGCCAAAGACAACGATGGTGCATAACTACACCGCCATCATTGAGTCCATCCTCTGCTCCTCCATCTCCGTCTGGTGCGCTGCAGCCACGGCCGAGGACAAGAGCCGACTGCAGCGCATCATCCAGGCGGGAGGCTGAGGTCCATCAGGACCAAAACTGTTCACGGTTAAATGTTTATTGTCTAAACGTTAAATGTATGCACCTCCCCGCCAGGACAAGATGCTTGTATGCCGAAGCATAAATAGTTCAGATTCTGATCCTGCTGAACCTTCCCATCCTGCAGAACGCTGCACAGGACCAGACCAGCCGGGTCTGGTCCTGTGAACTGTGACGCTCCTCTCGGTGTCTCTCTCCACGGATCACTTCCCGGTCACCCGCTGCTCATTCAGATGGTATCGAGAGCAGAGCTGTTAATTCTGCCCGGCAACACGTGTGTGTGTATGCGTGTTCGTGTGTGTGTGTGTGTGTGTGTGTGTGAGCTCACAGCTCAAGTTTATCTCTGCGGTGCACGGCTCAATGAGAAAGTAACCTGAGTTCATGATTGACGTGTTTGCCGTGCAGCTCGTTGACTTATTCGGTTCAAAGATTTGGGTCGAGATGGAGCAGAATTGAATCATATCCTATTCGAAGGACTTCTGACTTTTTCACTGCTGGATTCTACTTTTTCTGCCGGTTATGAGTCTTTTATGAAGGAGTAAACACAGAATGTGCACCCTCTGCCTCTCCTTGAATGCGTAGTTATCTGCACCCCGAGAAAAAGCCTTTTTTAACTTCCGTCTGCCTCCCTCTGGTTTCTCTTCCAGTTCACCCTGCGAAGAAGAACCGCCAGACGTGCGTGAGGAAAAGCCTCATCTGCGCCTTCGCCATGGCGTTCATCATCAGCGTCATGCTCATCGCAGCCAATCAGATGCTGAGGAACGGCATGGAGTAGCTGCGCCCACTGTGATCCGGAGGGGGAGGGAGGGGGGAGCCAGCCTGCATGTGCATGCTAGTGGGTGAGGTCACATCCCCGTTGATAGGAAAAGAACTACAAGGAAATACGTTAAAATAACCCCTCGACAAAATCCATTTTCCATCTTTCAGTGGCGTGAGCCTCCACCGTGAAGCCAGCGCGAGGAGTCACACAGGACTCCTCCCCCTTTACCCCGACAGGGACACTCAAGGGCTGACATTACACATAATAACTCTGTCGTGTCTGTTTCCCTGATGCAATAAATGAAAAAAAAAAAAAAAGAAATTACACACAAAAAAAAATGAATGAAAAAACAAAATCTGATTGAGTGCAGGCGAGCTGCGACCGCGGACCTGTCACCCAGCAGGAGTCAGATAAGCCACCGGGGCTGCAGGTCTGGAGGGAGAGAGAGGGAGAGAAGAGGGAGAGAGCAATTGCCCCCTTATTATAGTTCCTGGAAGCTCGATGACGGGCCTCGCCGCCCCGTGGACGCCTCAGCTCTCTGACTTGCTATTTTTCCCAACGCTGCGTCTGCGGGGCTGCGACATGAGGTGCTGGCGTCGGGTTCATCAGCGCTACACGCTCACGAAGCAGTCGAGCGAACACAAAATGTTCCGCCTCGGATATATTCACGAAGGCACTCGCTGTCGGGTGAACACTGTTCAGGTGCAAAGAAAAATGTTTGTGTGTTTCCTATTAGAGGACAAAAAAAAGTCTAAACAATCCACCCTTTCACTGTTATCCTGTATCTCATCCATCTGTGGTGTTCAGTGCACTCCAGTTGTATTGCAAGGGGCTTGAATTCAGCTCCTCCTCTTGTCTGCCTCGTCTGCTTCGGCCTGCGTTGGTGATTGCCTGCTTCTCCCCAAAGTGACTTTCCACAACACTCTCGAGATCAAGTGTGAAGCGATCGAAGTCGACGGCCACGGCGAGAGCGAAACAGCGAGAAGTTCTCCAGCTCATCAGAGCTGAATCCAGCGTTTTACTCTGGCTGCAGTGTGTCTCGCCAGCTTCTTTCGCCTGTTGGCTCCGTGGCCAGATGATGCTTTTACACTGTAATCCTGAGCGGCAAGCCAACAACACCGTTTGTATGAGTTGGAACATGTAGGTTATGTCACTTTATTTGGAATACCAGTGCCGCATCTCCGTGTTTTATGGTGGATTTTTGTTTATTCACAAGTAAATGAATTATAACTTAGTCCTGTGGAAAGTTGGATCCACTTAAGTTTTCCTCCTCTTGATTGTTGTGCTCAAAAATTGTTGAAAACACGTGTTTCAAGCACAAATGCCCCAAGAAATGGTTAGTGTGTCGGAGTTAACGGTCATAATGTTAACTTCATTTCATATTTCAAATTGGAGGAGCAGGAAGAGGAGGAGGAGGAGGAGGGTCATGAACACCATGTTATCAAGTGCATGTGGTCAAGTCTGTCCTTTTTTGTAAATACCGTATCCCACGTCTCAAGTGACTCCAGGTGTGCAGTGTCTCTGTGCGCAGACCAACGCGGGTTCAGACCTGCAGGAGGAGGTCAGCAGCTGGAGGAGCGTCCGGCCTCCTGCTCCCTCTCAGCAATCCTGAAGCCATAAAACCACCGGACACGACGTGACGCAGCTGTTCCCCGTCCTTCACCGTCACCACAAGGTCACTCGTGCAGCGTTTCAGTTCTTCCTGTTGTCTTTGTTACTGGTTGTATTTCTGTTGGACCGTACCGGTCCTGCGTTCCCAGGGAAATGGAAAGGACGGCTGTAGGTTTGTGCGAGAGTGCCATCTAGAGGTGAAGTGAGTGAGGTGTTTCTCTCAGCACTGGGATATGCAACGCTCCCACCAACCTTCCCATGAAAAGGTTTCATTCACAGGTGAATATAGGTGCAGGTACAGACTAAAGAAAAAGCATTTTGTGCAAAAGCCGTCTACAAATCCTAGTAGATCACACTGGTTCAGTTGTAGTGTTGTGTGTTTAATCTGAAGAGGTTACACTCCTTTTATTTTAGGATTTGTGGTGGAAATGTCGCACCGAAGTCCCAGCTGGTCACTGCTTGCATGTAGTGGTTAACTGGAGAAGTTTTGTCCATTTGTTATTGTCTTTGTATTTTCAATTGTAGTGTTTTTTGGGGGGATGTTGAGCAGTAACTGTAGTAACTGCCCCCTGCAGCAAGGAAGCATGTTTCAGGAGTTTAATTTGGGATGAAACACTGTCTCTTCAGTAGCATGGTGATCGAATCCCACGTCCTTCTGTTTTTCCACTTTGTACATAGCTAATAACATAGCATATGTATTCGACAAGCACACGCTATCCATACTTTGCATGTGCGATATTTAAACATGTAGACTAGAGAGAGAGTTTTAGTTGTACTATTTATTAGAGGCATAATAATTATGAAAGTGTAAATACGGAAGTCTGTACAAAAGTCATATTATCAAGCATTGATGCAATAAAACTGTGTTTTTTTAAATGGGGTTTTGTTTCATTTGAACAGGACTTGAGTTCATCACTGAGGCAGTTGTGTGTTGTTGCAGAGATTCAATCAATTCTGACTTTAAAGCCGTCTAATACATGCATAAATCACTCCTTCAAAAGGTTAATACTAAACTATAAAGGCCTCTTGCATTGCTCCCTGACTCCTTGAATGCCCCCTTTGTCACGTGAAAGCGACACCGGGAGACACAAAGCGACTTATTCTAAGTCAACGTCGGCTTTTATGTCGACAACGTGAGCGCCTGTGTTACTTAAAATGAAGCCATTGGTCCCCTGGTTTGTTTCCCTGGGTTTCTTTAACACCTCGGTGTGAAGATGGGAGGAAGGGAGGAGGCCGGCGGTGCATTGGCACAAATGGCGACCTTGTCAGAAATGTGCAAAGTCGCTCGTGTTGTCAATGGAGGACGTTGTTAAATGTCCCGTTTGACTGGTCTGCGTTAAAGCTCATACATGTTTTGTCCTGGTGCCTGAGGGAGGAAGTGGCAGCTGAGTGCAGAGCGTCCATTGTGACCACAGTAACACCACTAGGGGGCAGCACTCTGCACTGAGAGATGAAGCTGAGGCGTGTCACATGTACAGTAACATACATGTGAATTCATCGTAGCCTCCACATGCTGGAGCCCCAGCAGGTAAAACAATACTACCATTTTATGAGCCAGAGGCCTTGTTTTCTACGTTAACAATAACTATACTCAATCATCTTTTTCCAAAATCTAACTGTATATAAGATGTCTGTGTCACGTTTATCTCACAGCTGAAGCTGTGCTGTCGCGATAAAGTTTCTGTCCAATATTAGTGATAATCATCATAATAATAATGTCTATGTTGCTATTTTGACACAGATAGGGGTCGGATCTGCTGCACGGACACCAAAATAAAAACTAAACATGATGTCATTGATGAGATTCTCTGCCCATGGGATTAAAACAGATTGTAAAATCTGCTCACAAGAAGATACAAACGCTCAAGACAATACTGCCAATATGGAAACTACAACATAACATTTTTAAACCGTCTCTCTCAGAAATGACACAGCGACGTGACCAAATTAAGATTTCACCTCCAAAATAAGGGCAACGGTAACTATTCAGTAATACAGCATGAAGTGAAGTTAGTTGTTGTTATTTACAGCAACTGTTTGCAGGATTTCCGGCAACATATAATCCCATTTCATGCCGGCAGGAGACGAGCGGGCCTGTCGTTGGAAGCGCCCGATAAGCATTCACTGGTTAGCTTGCAGGCTCTGTCCTCCAGAGCCGCCCGGGCCTCTCCGGCTCGCTGCTATCTGGTCTTCATGCTCCCAGCAGGCTCCTCCTGTGTCAGGGCATCCTCAGCTTTCAGCTTAATGCTTCCTAAAGAGCAGCTGAGTGAGAGTTAAACGGAAAGAGTTTCTGGGGGTCTGGGTCAAGGACATGGCGGCTGCTTCAGAGTTGAAGCCTTTACTTCCGATTGGCTGCCTCGGACGACGTTACGTAAGGTCTTGGTGGACTACTTTCATGGAGGACGAGCCATTAAACTATTCCTGTCGCTGTTCACAGTTGCAAGTGATGCAGCCGGGAGCTGAGGGGGAAATGTCTTTTGAAGTCGACTTTTTTTTTTTTTTTTTTTTTGGAGATAACTTCAAGGGAAAGTCTTTCAATATGAGAAACATTTTGACTGAAACTATGCAAATGATGAAGCAGTTAAAATAGAAAAGTGCCTCAGCATGGTTGCTCTTACTTTACTTTTTTAGACATACTAAGACTTTTCTTACGATATTCTCATATATTCTCTTCTTTTTCGGACTTTTTGCGACATACGACAGTTTGAATATCTTTCTTTTCATACTGAGCTCATGTTGAGGTACGATGCTTTGACTGTTTTCACAAACTATACTGTGACCTTTAATGACTCTTTTTGACATACCATGTTAGGGCTTTTTATTGGATTTCTTTTGAATACCATATCATTTTTTCATGATTTTTTGACATACTGTATTATTTGTCTATTTTCGCAAACCATACCGTGGCTTTTGATGTTCTTTGACATACTATATATGACTTTTCTGACATGCGGTTCTATAGTTTTCAACATATTATATTTAAGTGAATGTATGACGATTCCTGACATATTATACTCTGACTTTTTATTTATTTTTTAACTATACTATACACACTATGCCCTTTTTAATAACATTGGCCTACTGTGTTATGACATTTTATATGACAAATACTCAAAATAAAAACAAAAGCAGAAAGTCTATCCTCAGAAATGGCGACCATGCAAAAACCCAGGCAACCAGTTGTTTATTGGAAGACAATCTTGAGCCCAACTGATAACATGGAATGAATTGAATTCATGACATCATATACATCTCAAGACAATATTAATATGGGCCTCAAAGGCCTCCAGCATTTCCACAACCGATATACACTTGTGCACTTTTCTGATTCCTTCGTCCTGGAGTCTGCAGCTCTCTGTGAGCAGCAAAGTGCTTCAGGCTGCAGCCTGTTAGGTTTGGCCGCCTCCATTATTCATGGCACTCAGCAGTTAACAGGATTAATAGGCTCAGCTCAACTAAACTTTGTCCCCGTGTGCGTACAGTACTTACAATCATGCTACAAGATGTACTGCGTTTGGTGCTATCGAATTCGGAGTAAAAATGGCGATAAAAATAAAGACAAATCCATCCACGACGTATATAAAACCATGATGTTTAGCCCAGTAGCCCTAGACAATAATCTTTGAGATGATTTACAGGAACTGCAAACAAATACGCTGTGTCACACCGAGTAATATTTATTGTAGATTGAAACCTTACCCCCCCCCCCCTCCTCAAATATCTCCATCCTTAAAACCCTGTAGAGAAATGGCGGAGGAATAATGGCAACGTCACATTTGAAGTCTGTCAAATCCAGATGGAGAATCGGTCCTCGTGCTGATTTGACACCGTGTGAATGTTTCTCAGACGTCTCCTTCACTGAGACGTCGGCCTCTCGCATCTCGTTCAGAAGACGAGGAGCCGGCTCCCCGTCGTCGGCCGTCCCTCGGTCGAGCCCACGGTCCGGGGGAAAGTCCGCTTGTGTCATCTGGTCCCGGTGAAACTGGCCCGTGGACTACTGCCTCATGGTGTTCTTGATGGTCCACGTCTGCCCGGAGCAGGGCGACAGGACCAGCAGGTGCCCGAAGTAGACGTTGGCCGGCACCACCTGCAGGCAGCGGCCCGTGGCGCCATTTATGAGCGCTTCGTTCTGCGGGGCGGGAGGAGAGACGTTCTGAGGGTTACCAGGTGATATTATTATTATATTTATACATATTATAACGTGTGTGTGACTGTGACAAGACCTGAGCCATAAAAAATAACACTTTCTTATAATTTTACGACTATAGTGCGACTTTAAAACACATAAACACGTCCTCTACTTTTTATGACGTACGTAGAGCTTTTGAGAACAATATTTCGGCATATGACATATCAATTTAATTTGTGTGTCATTTTCATTGTATATTATACCAAGACCTTTTAATCACATTTTCTATTTGTCATACTATATTATTAACTTTACCGCTTTTTGATTGGGTGCTGCCAGTTGTCTGAGAGGACATTTCTGTATTTCTACTGGTCTGTCATGCTTCCAGGTTTTTACAAAGTCCTCTTTACAAATGTGTTGGTCTGTGTTGGTCTGTGTTGGTCTGTGTTGGTCTGTGTCTTGTGCGTGGAGATGAAAACTCTGCACGATGTCTCAAGCCGACAGTAAAAAGGTCAGAAAGAGACAAAGTGGCCTCTGAGCAGCAGATCAATAAGATGGAGAAAAACAAGCTAAACACGCACCTATTGTATTAAACTGTATATTAAACTGTATTAACCTGTATATTAAGCTGTATTAAACTGTATATGATTAACCTGTATTAAACTGTATTAACTTGTATATTAACCAGTATATAAACCTGTATTAACTTATATTAACCTGTATATAACTGTATTAACCTGCATATTAAACTGTATTAACCTATATATTAAACTGTATTAACTTATATTAACAAGTCTTAACCTGTAAATTTAACTGTATTAACCTGTATATTAAACTGTATTAACCTATATATTAAACTGTATTAACCTGTATTACACTGTTTTAAACTGTTTTAAACTGTACTAACCTGTAATACTCTGTATTAAACTGTATTAACTTGTACTAACCTGTATTAACCTGTTTTAAACTGTATTAACCTGTTTTAAACTGGATTAACCTGGATTAAACTGGATTAACCAGTATATTAACCAGTATATTAGCCTGTATATTAACCAGTATCAGTCAGTATTAACCTGTATTAGTCAGTATTAAACTGTATTAAACCGGCGGTCTACTAAGTTATAACAGCACAAGCTTTAATCCTACTTCATCCATCACTTACACGTCTGTGCTCATCAGGTTTCTTTCTGGTAAAGAAAAGCTGTTCTTTGGTCTTCTCACCTGAGAGAAATGCCATGTCTTCTGCTTCAGGTTGGGCACCTTGTCACAGTTGAGGAGCTGAGGGAAGCTGCTGATCTGATCGTCCACCACGCAGCGGGTGTCGTCCCCGGTGCTGCCCAGCGGGCCCAGGAACAGCTGACCCTCTTTGGTGTAACGTCCTAACTGCAAAAACACAGAGGCGGCACTCACACGACGCAGCGACCACGTTGTCCCATTCACAACTTAAAAATGCCAAACAAGCGCGTCTCAAAGGCCGATGTTGCGCCGCACTCACGACCAGAACTAGAGTCTGAGACCTGTGCTCCCTGAAGCCCTCGCTCACCACCACCAGCTCCAGAAGAACTGACAATGACTCTGAAAAACTGCAACCATTCTCATCCTGACAGCAGGACTCTCTGCTAGAAGACGCCATGTATACACTTGGATTTCAGGGAAGAGGCGAAGGAAGCGGTGGCACAGGCACTCTGCCGTAACATGGTGGTGTCCCCTGATGTACCTGAGGACCCCATCCGTGGCAAGGGTGCAGGGTGGCCGTGTGGTTCTCCTTCATGCCCTGATCCATGCACAGGTGGCTGGCTTTGGAGTTGCGGATCTGAAATCAAAAAGCGTCCTCAAAAGTCTCACCCGATTTCACATGGAGCAACTCTCCGTGGACGCTGGTAACAGTATTTAGGTATACGTCATGGCCACCATCAGGTAGTCAGCATTTTTTAAAGGATATGGCTCTAAACGCAGGTTTAAAGAAGTATTTATATGATAATGTCTTTCGATGACACAGGACAGTGTGTTGAGAGGTTTTGTGGATGTCTTTCTGTTTTAGGATTGAGATCCTTTTGCTCAGGATTAAGACCTCTCGCCTCATACGAGCGTCTCTTCTCCTCCGTGTCCGTCGGACTCACCTCGCCGTAGAACAGCGTGTTGTTGTAGCGCCTCATCTCCGGGTAAACGTTGTCCAGGTACCACTCAAAGCTCTTACACTGCAGACTCTTCCTCAGCGCCACCCGCTGAGAGATGTCTCCATAGTCGATACCGTGGTTCTGCAAAAGCGCAAGGCGTCATTGTGGGGATTGTTTGCTGTATTTTTTCAAACGGTTAGACAACTTTTGTATTTTAAAACAAATAATATCCTGTCAGCTGTGGTTTTGTATTGACCACCAGCACGATAAAGAGTCATCTCACCTCCATGGGGATGTTCCAGGCCAGGTAGACGTTGGGCTTGTATTGGTCCATCCAGACCTCGGCCACGCGCAGAGCGTTGCGCCGCGTGTGGAAGGCGATGTTGCTGTGGTAGGGTTTCTTCATCCGGGCGATGTGAGCCACCCTGGAGCAAGGCAGCACCTCCATGCTGCCGCCACACAGCCACACCTGCAGGCCGGGCGTTAGAAAGCTATCGATGCCAGGCAGGAAATATCCAAACAAGCCAACATATACAACCACCACAACATCCCCTACTTTCAATCGACAAGTACTAACAGCATGATTGCCACATTCGTATTTGGAATCATATTTCTGATTTCTCTTTATATCTTTAGTTTGGTCCCCACCAACTCTTTCTGCTTGTTTGTGGTGAGACAGCTGGATATTAATTCTATGATTTATATTATGGAGAATATTAATTTAATGTCACACCAAGGAAAGAAACACTCATAGTTGTTCTTTCTTTGCCTTTTAGACAAACAAACACATGTTGTCTGTTATATGTTGCTCTTTTTTTAACTTTTAAACTGTTTTTTGCACTTTATTATTACTCCTATTGCACAATTAACTATATGACAGAAGAGAAACGTACTTTCGATCTTCTGTAAGTTTGCACGTTGCACAAAATTGATGATAAAAATGACTTTGACTTCTGACAAAATAACACCGCAGAACAATAAAAAACCTCTCTTTCATTTATTTTCAGAAATGTGCAGCGGCAGACTCCCCAACCTCCCTGCTCCATGTGACCCATGCATCAGCGATGCCCTGGTGTGAGCTGCAGCCAGCGGGCCGGTCCTCCAGGACTCCTGATGGGGCCTCGTCTGTCGTCTACCATCCATCATCCATCATCCATCGTCTATTATCTATCGTCTATCAGGGGTGAACTGGGTGGCTCACTCACCCTGATGCCCAGCTCGATGTTCTCTCCTCCGTAGACGTCCATGCCCGAGTCGAGCAGGCCGAGCTCGCTGAAGTAGTCGCGGTCGGCCACGAAGGAGCAGCCAATCATGGCGGGAGTCCTGCGCCGAGGAAAACACAGCAATATGAAGGTGACGTGTCTATTCACACTTTTGTAAGTCTTTGTTTCAGTTTTTAATCAGTGTTTATTTTGACTTTATCACATTTAGCACCTACGTTGAAAAACCGATGGAAAAAAAAAATCACACTTTGAGGGAGTCTGGTACCCAATCGTTCTTTTTTACCCTCACTCATCCCAAGAGGATGCTGCAATCATAGTCCTATCCATCATAGTGTGTGTTGTGTATGAGTGACGTCGGCTTGCCTGATGGGGGCGGATACGTCCCCGTCGTCCCACCACTGTTTGGGCGGGTTGATGTACATGCACCACAGCTCCCAGTTGTAGCCGTGGCCAGAGTTCTCGTAGCGCTCCACCTCGAACGTGTCGTGCTTGATGTTGTCGATGGAAGGCAGAATAATCCTCTTGTGGTCCTCTTTTATTCTGGCCAGGATCGGCTCGGCCCTGGCGAGAGTGCAAAGAAACACACGCGCATGTACACGCGAACTGGAAGGGACATGCTCCTCTTCAGATCTGCGCTCTCGCCCACGTTTGAAGTCCCTCAAGCTGCACCAACTATCACTAATTCTACTTGATTGCGCTCGGTGCAGCTCTGGAGGGCATGCGTCTATCCATGCTGAGTGAACTGGGTTGTGTACAGACTCTGAAGCGCACGCCGAGCTGGAAAACGAGCAGCGGGGACCGAACAAAATGGTTCTCGCTTTCGGGCCGGATCAGTTCTATCTTTTAAACGATCCCTTGAAATGTGCTTTCATGACCAGGCTTCATTTGTTTTCTTTAGTTTCTTGCTTGTTGTTTGATGAGCTGTGCTGTATGTACCAGGTTTCCTTGAAACCGGATTCTAAAAGGCGCTACCCTTCTCCTCCTCTGCTTATCTTAAAACTTCTCAGGTGTGAAATTGCTTTCTGTGTGTTCGTTTTCATGCTCCGTCCTCTGCTTCGGTGATTCTGTAAAGCACTTTGTGACTTTCTTTTAAAAAAGTAATACACTAAGTGCGGCGTGTTTTGCAGCACAATGGGGCGTACTCATCCAAGAGAGGAGGGGATTCACTCACCAGGACGGGGTGAACTCCACATGGGCGTCGAAAAATCCCGTCACTTCGGCGGTGGCCACCTTCCAGCCCTCGATCCGGGCTCGGATCAGACCCTCCCTCTTCTGGTTCCTGACGATCTTCACCAGGCCCGGGTAGCGCTTGTTCACGTACTCCTCCAGCGGCGCTTTCAGCTGCTCTGCAGCCCGCCGAGCGAAGGCCACACAGAACAAAAACAACAGGTGAGGGTCAGAGCGGATATCCTTGAAGCTGAGGTCACGGCGGCGTCCCCGTCTTCCAACGGCATCGTGAAACCCCGGAAAGTCCAGCTTCGCAGCGCGGTGCCGTAGCTCACCCTGACCTTTGACACCTCTCCAAGAAAGGAGGGAAAAAGTAGAGGATAATTTCTCTGAAGCGCTCAGTAAAACTTTCCCCTCAGCCAGAGGGGGTCATTTGATTCCATGGCTAATACTTAGGCCACACACACACACACACACACACACACACACACACACACACACACACACACACACACACACACACACACACGCACACAGTGGCGATAACACTTTAGATGAGTCATCCAGAACAGCAAACTGCCCTTATTGTAGCAGTGGGATTATGCGGTTTAATCGATTCTATTCAAGTGCTGGAAACGTACTTGATTCTTACATCAGGAGAGACCTCAGAGATTTGATCCAAAGAGTCCTGGAGCCGCTCGGTTTAGTGCAACAAACGTTATCAGAAGACGGGCGGATCTACACACGCTAATACGCATTCCTGGAAATGTCAGTGAAAACTGGGAGCGCTCAGATCACAAATCTGTTTTTTTTATTTCACACCAGACAGAAGAATGAATACGCTGGACCACTGCGAGGACATCTTGTCTCTGTCCGGCTACACCTTCCTTCTTTACAGCTCAGAAGAGGATTACCATATGATCTCTCAAACCATACATGAAATAATACAACCTATTCTCATCAGCATATCCAAAATAATTACTATATAATATAAAGAATCATCCCTACAGGCTTTAGTGCGAGCACCCCAGCATGCCAGTCAAAAACATCCTGGCAGTCATTTGAACACATGATTTTGTGGTGAAAAAGATAAGAAAATAATGTAATATGATGACGCTGAAGACACTCGAATGTCTTGCTGTCCTGTGCAGCGAGGACACACACAGACAAGGACACATAGTAATGTCTGACATCACAATTTGCTAAATAAAAACTCCATATTTAGTTGAGTAGCCTGAGTACCTTAAATTATGGTCAGTGAATTTATGTTTTTTCTTTCAGAAGGATTCACTACACACTTAAAAAAATAAAGAAATGAAAGTGCTTTGCTTTATAAACTGTAATTAACCAATGAATACATGTGGCAAAGGTAACATTTAATCGTGCCAGCTGGCGGACCCGATGTTGCCATGATGGTAGAAATTATGAGTTTATACAATCTTGAAGTGAAAAATATACTTGAGCTATCCAGCTAGCCGAGGTTTAGCCTGGACACCTAGCTTGTTTCGTCGGGTTATACTTCCTCCTCTGCATCACAAACACACACACACTTAAAAATTCCCTTCAACAGAAAAAGAAAAACACATTTCTCATGCTCTCTGTGTTTCCCGTGTCTTTCTCTCTGCCTCTTTTGATTTCTTTCTCACTCGCGCTCTGGATCAAAAACTCATTTCCCATGCTGTGTCTTCTCTCACACACACACACACTTGTGTGCACAGAGGCGACGAGTGAGTGTTGTTTGTTTGCATACCTCGCCCTCTGGGTCCCCCCCCCCTCTCCCCTCATTGATGGACGGCCGGCTCTCAGCCAACCGTCCATTTAAAGTGAGAGAGAAGGTGCTGATGCACCTCCATTGTTGTCCAAAGCCACATCACAACACAACATTTAGCTGACATGTGTCGCCTATTTACTGCATTCCAGGTCCTGCAGCCGGAAAATGGTCCAGAGAGCAACATGTTACTGCTTCTCTTATTATTCTGATTTTATTCGTGGTGCTACTGCTTTAATTCTCTTCGCGCTGTGCATGCTGGACACGAGACATCTGTTGCACTTCTGTGCATCCTGGGAGAAGCATCCTTCTTCAGATGTTCTCCATGAGCTTTTTTTAATTTCTTCCCTTTCCTGAACGGAGGGTCCGAGGACAGAGGAGGCCTTCTGTGAACAGACTGTAGAGCTCTATGGCAGATTTTGGCCGATACTGAATACATTGGATTGAACTAAACTTAATATTAAGAGGGAAATTCCTTTTGATAACATCTCGGGTTTTCACAGTTGACGAGCACACGTGCTGTACGCCAGCTCCCAAGACAAATTACTTTATTTAAAGAGGTAAAACTGACAGTGAGTGTCCCCTGTATGTTGTTAGGAAAAGTGTGTGTGTGCATGATTACAGCGAGGTGCTTCAGGCTGATGTTGAATCAGGAAGCCGGTGTCTAAACCGTGATGGATGTTTAAAGTGGACAGTTTTGACTTGCTTTCAGCTATTGACTTGACCGTTTGCAACAGTATATAATATCCCAAAACTGCAAACATTAGACCCAAATAGTCCCCAAAAACGCATTAGTTGCTACTTAATATTCACAGCTTGAAAACCTTTTGCCAAAAACTACAGAGCCCGGCTCTTCTGTGAAAGGATTTAGGCCTTTCTTTCAAGGATAAACCATGTGTTTGTGACACTTTAAAAAAAAGAAAGTTGTACGTCTTCAGTAGAAATCAATGCGCTCGGGGCTGAGCGGCACGGGGCCGTGTTGAGTGACAGACGACAGGACGCTGTTGCTTTGGATCTTTTCGTGAGATCCGACGACAATAAGAACGACAGAACAACGGCAGCTTCATCCTTTCAGTCCTGGACCGTCTCCTCTCTCCTCCCGTTTGCTCTCCATTCTGTGATTATCCTCTCTCGCTCTCTTCCGGGTATCCATCCCCTCCCCTCTGTCCGACCTCATTTATCTTAGAGCCTCTCTGTTTCTCGCCCTTTCCCTCTCTCTCTCGTTCTCTGCCACTCTCTCTGATAGCCTGGTTTGCCCTTTCAGCATTGCCTTTGATTCTTTGATGCCTCTTCATTTCTGTTTCCCTCTTCTTCCCTCTCCCTCCTTTTCCAGCCTGCCGCTTCTCAATCCCTTCAGTTGTCTCTCTTTCTTTTTAGCCTCATCCCTTCTTCCCCAATTTCTCTCTGAAAACCGACACCCTTTGCTCTTTATTGTTCCTCGACCTTCTCTCTCTCTCTCCTCATAATGCCGGGCATGACAGCCCTGCCCATTAAATAAGACGAGGACATCCCTGTGACATCCAATTGGGGCGCTCTGCCTCCATCGGCCCCACGAAAGACATTCGACACCATCAGTCACCTGCAGAGCAGATGCTGCTGCTCAGCAGCGGCGACGCTTCATTGCCTCGTGGAGCCGATGAAGCCGTATCACAGGTTTGTTGCCTTTGTCCCATGATGCAACACGCCGGGGGAGCGCTGTGTCCTGTGTGTTTTAGCAAGAGCGTGTTTGTATTTTTTTAATTCCTACTCTTTGTATGCAACTGACGAGATGAGAGTGCTCTGCCATCGTGTATCAGACGGGGTCAGGAGCTTTGCACATGCGCGCGAGGCTCCTGTAACACTGACTGTGAGCGCTCTGTGAGGCAGAGCGGCTCGCGGCAGCACCTGCTGCTCGTTGAGAACAGAAACCACATAACAACACGTGCTTTGACGCCAGGCTCAAGTCTGCAAGTCGGCAACGCCGCCTGTCGGTGAGGCTACGGAAACGCGCACACACGTACGTAAACCGCCTTCAAAGTAAAAGCGGTGTCGTTGTGATGCGTTTTTCCGTCATTTTTTCATAATTGAATTTTTGATTGACCTCACACGGGCCGGACTGGGAGAGCTGTAAGACGCCCAGGTCTGGAGATTTAAAGTGCAGCACCTGTGTGCAGCAGTGATGAGACCCTCTCAATGCAAAAACAACAAAAATGCAGTTAACACATGATAACATGTGAATCTTGTTAATACATACATATACTTCTACTTGTTTGTGTGTGGGCCCCCTGTTTTTACATGAGGTTGAAAAAAAATAAACGCTGCCATCTTGGACTATTTTCACAAGTCCGGTGGTCCCGCTCGGCTCCACTTTCTTTTGTCATACTTGCCCTCACAACATAGCCGAGTGTCAAGTATGGATAATCGGAAATCCTCCATTTCTACTGACCGTCATCGCTGTTGTCGTCCACCAGGATGATTTCTTTGAGCAGGTGAGCCGGCGTGTGATTGACAGCCGAGTGGACCGAGCGGAGGATCGCCGACAGGGCCTCGTTGACGAAGATGAAGATGAGGGAGATCTGGGGGAGGTCTCTCGGGTAGCTGGCCTTTCTGCACCTGCACAGAGACACGCAAGCAGACCCCACCATCTGTGAGACAAAGTGCCCGACATGGCCTCATGGACCAAAGTGGCTGTGGGGAGCTGCCTGGTCAGTGGGCGTCTGCTGCACATAGGCCTATTTTTATCTTCTGTTTAGTTTAAACGGCTGTAATGAGGAGGAAAGAGGCAGCGTGAGGCTTTGGCTCCGAGAGCTGAGGAGGAAACAACTTCCTTTATGTCTTAATTTATCGATAATCTTATTTCCCACATGAAATTAAATGTCTATTTGAATATTGGTATAATAAATAAGGCATTTTCATGAAAACGCACACGGTCATGTGACGAAGCACGATGAAAGCACGGCCATCGAGAAAGACCTGTTACTTTAATTTAACTTAACTTAATTTATGTTAACTTTTGTTAACAAAGAGAAGACAATGGACTTTGTCTTTAAGTGGCGAGTGAACTGCTTTTGTGTTTTTACATCTGCAGTGTCGTTGTGTTAATGTGTCTCGGGTGTTGTTTTTAGTTAATATCGTTCCTTCTGGTCGTGGCTAGGCATCTTGAGTGTGCGGTGTTTTAGTGCCGCAGTTCTGTTGGATTGTTTTGTTGTGTTTTGTATGTAAAAAATGCACGGCCCGCCACTGCTATATACACTGATAAGCATTTGGGATATTGATCGATTTTAGGACCTTGTGGGTACACAGAAACGTCTCAGAATTGTACGACGAACCTATTTCTGCACTTTAACCTTTTAAAAGTCCACCTAATTTTAGTCCCTTACTTCGAAAATTACATACCCAAACTAAAAGAGGTGTCTCTCTGCAACCACAAGGGCGAGGGTTTAGAACAGAGAAAATTCAGCCGAGGACTCCAAAATTTATTAACGATCGCTCAGGTTTTTAAAAGGTTTTGAGGCGATTGCTGTTTGCAACACGTGCACATGACTCTGTGTCACAAAGTGCCAGCGCACAAGCGACCGACAAAGCAGCAGCGCTCTCGCACGCCATGGTTTCTGAGCGGTGCATCCGCCGGCTCTCATCACTACTGTTCCTGTTGGGACAAGCAGGCTTGAACGGATTTTTAAAATATATATTCATAATATATAATCATCGGTACTATTTTTAGCCGTCATTGTTTCCTTCCATTTGCCTCTCTCTCTCTCTCTCTCTCTCTCTCTCTCTTTCGTTCTCTCCCTCCCCGCCGCCTCCGCCTCTGCAGTGTGAAGACCTTCAGTCAAACAGCGCCGGCTCCTCAGACTCCAGCTTATACGTGCCGTTGCTAAGCCTGAAGATATCACACCCCAACGCGCCTCGCTTGCCACTTTGATCCCGGGAAACATGAAAGACCCCCCCCCCCCCCCCCCCGAGTGACAAATGAGAGCGCTGGATTCAGATCCCTCCACTCTTAACAGCTCACCCCTTAAAACACACACGGCTGGTGGCAGCGATTGGCTGAGGGCGCTCCCATCATGGAACAGAGGGGTGTGACCAGAGCAATGTGGACCAGCGACAAGACTCCTTAAAGGATGTAATGCAGGTGTAACACACTCCACAGAGCTGGAGACATCCACCACTGAGATGCAAGCACAAATGGAAACGCATCTTTAAGCCCATGCTGATTCCAGTGTTGCATTGATGCTCATGTCTCTGAAAAGTGATTATATGTATTTAAAAACCAAGATATAATCCAGATGTGATAATCAGAAGAAGGTTTAGATGCAGTGAGGTGTTAGCTCCACATTCCTCTTTTCCAACAGGTTGTGTGTGCGTGTGTGTGTGTGTGTGTGTGTGTGTGTGTGGCGGGCCATCAAGGCCTTCTAAGTCTTCTCTGAAGGTCTAAACAGATTCACAAAGTTAAAACTATTTCATCATCTAAAAATATATATTTTTCAGTCCGGCCGTGATGTGGACTCTACGGCACCCATCGAAGGCCTCGCTCTAAAACCACGGCCCGCCACTGGTGTGTGTGTGTGTGTGTGTGTGTGTGTCTCGGAAGACAAATCCCATCAGCAACATGTCTTTAACTAAACAGCGTCAGGGTTTCATCTGGTTTAATGCAGCTGAACTAGAGCGCCTAGAAAAAAGTAGATCCAATGAAAACATATTGCTGACGATATTTCACATTTGTAATTTCCCCCCAGATCCAAGTACATTGCACTCACTTGCCGGGCCGGTGGTCCGGTATGGTCCGATCCAGGGAGATCCTGTCGCTGAGGTAAGCGTTGTAGCCGTACTTCTCCCTCAGGTATTTTGCGTCGCTCTCCTCGTCCGGCAACAGCGTGGCAGGAAGGCCGCCTTTACCCCGACCCCCGAAGCCCTCGATCAGGCCCAGAGATTTGGACAGACCTGGGCCGAGGCAAACGGGAGAAGATTACACGTCAGGGTGCTTTAGTCTGGCTGAGTCACTCTCCTCTCTGAGGCCGGCAGCTGACAGCATGCCTCTGATCCACAGCTCCAGCCCCACACGGACACAGCGAACAGGCCAACATCTGAGCTGAATTCACAATATGATTGAGATGGAATACCTTCAACACACAAGCAGGGATACATCTGAACACGGCAGGGATGCGGGGAACAGGCCGTATATAACTCTTTGTTCAACAATCAAAGTCAAAAACACTTTTCTGCCGGTAATGAAGCTTTAAGGCCTTAAAGCTTCATTATTCTTTATGTGACTGGGCGTATTTGTGGGTGGCAGGGTGCTTAAGGCGACCATTGTTCAACGTGATGAGCCATGTTCATGAGCCTCTGTGTGGGCAAACATTTCTTTGAAAAGCTCCCGCTCTGGTGTCGACCCTGACCCTTGACCCCGCTGGTGAAGGAGCTAAATCGCCCGACAGTGGGCATGTGCAGTACTTGATGATTAGAGGAAGAACATGTTTATAGTCATCTGCCTTACGCCTTTTAATGTGACCCAGCTCGTCAATTAAAAAAAAGCTAAAAAAGGAAATGTTCTGCCATTTATTTATGAGTATGTCGATGCTGTGCCCTGAAAACGGGAATGTGGACAGCGAGACCTGCTCCTTTAACCGAGGATGAACGGACTCTTATGGTAATTCTTCTAATAGACGGTTTATAAGCATGATGACGAGAGACATGTTAAAAGCAGCGCCACGACGATGAAAAGCACAAAGCTCTGAGCAAACACTGCATCCAAAAGGAAGGCACATAAAATGAAGCTAAGAGCTCAATATGATCAGCACCATAACTCCTTAAGTGCCCAACAAATATATAATAACAGAAAGAAGAACGAGGCTGAAATATGAGGTTTCAATAACCACCAATAAAGTCTCTGCACCCACACATCTCTCTTTCAGAGGGTACATTTAATACACTGGCTTCACACCTGAATTAACTGTATTTAAATAAGGTATTCTTTTAAGATTTCAAAAGAAGCTTTTCTGTATTTTTTTTCAGTTTTAAATCCATCCCGTATTATAATTGAAATGAGAGAAGAACATGTATTTATTATTACTGTATTTATTATGTTTTATTCATCCAGTTCAATTGGAAAACTGTCAATAAATAGTGTTGAGATATTATGTAATTGCACTTCCTTTATTTTATTTGACAGTCAGTTGTTGAGTATACATACAGACATAGTATAACTGCTATGGCTTTACTTAAATAAACTAGACATTAATGTGATGTCCCGGACCTTCGCGTAAGGAAATCCTCTTGAACTGAACCTCGTTGAACATTTAATACCCTTGTGACATAGAATATAAGAATATATAATATAATGTAATATTTTTTTTTCCGAAATTCTTCTCGTAAATGTAGGATAACCTTTCATTTCTGCACCAACAAAAGTGAAATAATAAATGAATCGCAAATAAATCCAACACATTTTACATTTACAATTTCACTGCAAACGAGTCAAACATCTGTTGATCTGAAGTTAAATGGGTCAAATTTGCAGACATTTTTTCTCCTAGGTCAGGGAGGGGATTTAGTTGTTGTTTTCAACACACATGATCTCATCAAACATGCTTATAAATGACAGAAATAATAGTGTTGGACTGAGAGGCCTACAGGTCCTCGGATCACATTGTCGTGATCTCCCTCCCTCCCCGTGGAACCTCCCGGTGTCATTTCGGCTGCTCTTTACCGTTTAACTGCCGGTACACCACATCCTCCAGCGAGCTGAGTCTCTTCAGCAGCACCTCGTGGCTGACGCTGGGCCCCTGCGCCGTCCCGTTGGCCCGGGGCCTCGTCCAAGCCGCCGGAGCCTCCGGACCGGCGGCTTGGACGCTGCGCGTGTTGCACTTGGCCCAGAAAGTCACGAACCCGGCGACCGCGAGCACGTTGAGCACCAGTAAGACCCTCCATCGTCTGAAGACAAAAGCCATTAAAAAAAAAAAAGAAGTCGTCCCGGACGTGGGGGCACCGGGATGGGGCGAGGGGAAGGGAGGGAGAGGGAGGGGAGGACAGTTCCCCGGAGGAGCCGAATACGTGTCACAGGTTCAGGACTCCCTGGGTTCGCAGTGCGCGGACAGCTGCAGGGAGGTGCGGGGTTAGAACAGGCACACCTTGTGATGGAGGGGGGTCATGCGCGGAAAATGTAAGACAAAGACACCAGCATACGGGTGGTCTTGAGGAACAGATACTCCTAAATAATTCAACAATGAGGGGAATATCAAGTGCGTCTCTTTTATGTGTTTCCCTCCTTTGCGTGGAAGTCGGCAGTGATGCGACCGAGGAGGACCGCGCGCAGAAAGAAGAAGAGGAAAAATAAATCCTTGCAGATGTTGCACGGGGGGACCCGTATTGATCAAGCTCAGAAAAGCCCGGTCCTCTTTGTACACGTTGCGAGATTCAAAGTGTGCAATCGAGGAGACTGGCGCGAGATCACGAGCGGCTCAAGAGACGCAGCGGCGGCGGCGGCAGCGCGGCGGCAGCGCGGCGGCAGCATCCTCCGGTGAAGGTGCGGATGACGCTTCGGCAAAACGCGGCGGCGAAGAAACACGTCCCTCTTCCTCGGTCTCCCTCATCGTCTGCCCGCCTCATTCAGTCAGCACGTCGGGAAACGGGTTTCTCTTCATCTTCTTTCCTCCTTCGTGTCTTTCCGCACGCCCTCCGCGTTTGTAGTGCATTGATTGTTTCCTCTGATGACTCTCCCGCACGGCGCTTCACCAGAAGGGCGGCGGGGACAAAACGTGGAGTGGATTCCGGTGACGCGTTTGCTTTCACGGCAGGTCAGAGGGGGGTGGGGTGTGTTCCCCCCTCCCCTGCCAGCCAATTAGCTGCAATTAGAGTTCATTCAAATATTTCACACTGGTTCCCACAGTGGGTCTCTTCGGTCCACTCGCTTTTATTTGTTTTGTCTCTTACAGACTTTTTTTTTAATGCCACATTTTTGTGTGTTATTAATTTCACGCGCTATTCCACTCGCCAGAGTGGAGCACGGTGATGACGTCACCCCCTCACAAAGCTAGTAGACATTAACCCACTGACATCTCATGAGGTGAGGGGTCTGCAGTGGGATGTTTGAGAGCATCCTGGTGCGACGCTCCGCGTGGTTTCTCCTTGAATGAGCTGTGAAAGATGATATTCTTACTTTTGGTCAAAGTGAAGCACCATAACATAGAGATACTCCATTGCAAATACCTTATTCTTGATTTTATTGAAGCACAGTTTGCAGGTACTAACAGCAGGGCTCTGGTGGCTCTGATCGTTCAGTGTTTTTAGATTTAAGGGCCGAAGAATCTTCATGGTTTGCTGTTGGAGTCTTGTGACAACAAAGAGCTTCATCCCAGCTTGTCCGAGGTGGAAGGAGAACGCGTTTTGGATTTGAAGGTTTAGCCTGTTCTTCGTATCGGGGCCTAGTCCTGCGTGGTGGACCGAGGATAGACCCCTGAGGTTCTCCATTTCCGAGAGCACCGGGGATCTACAGTAGTGGCGCGTTGGCGATGTCGGTGTGTCGTTGAAGCGATGCGGTAAAACACTTCATCTCACAGCGTGGAAATGTGCGAGTTGGTGCAGAAATGGGTCACCCAGATAGCTGGGATGAATCAAGGAGCTCGGCAACTCTGTGGCTTTTCTGACAGACATGCTATCTCTGATCTGCAGGCAACCCAGGAGGAAAGAGACGGAGAGAGAGAGAGAGAGAGAGAGAGAGAGAGATAACGAGATCAAAACCATTGCTGGATTGTGTGAGACGAATCAAGAGACAAACAGAAAGAAACATCAATGGAGGAGGAGAGAGAGAGAAAGAGAGAGAGGCACACAAGTAGGCAGAGAGAGAGAGAGAAAAGGGAGAAATAGAGTTTTATAAAAGGAGGGAAAGTGCACACACTGGGGAGGAATCAAAATTCAAAGGGGAAAAAAATGTTTAAAGCAGTAAAGAGAGACGCAGAGAGAACAAAAGAGAGAGAATGTGTGACAGCAGTACAGAAAACAAGGTAAAAATAAATTAAAAGAGCAGATTTGACCCCTGGATATATTTAAAATCTCTAAGGCTGGTTGTGGTCTGGCGATGCCGTGAGTTTAACGTAATGTGTGTTCACCTGATCCGTCTCAAAGCAGCCGCTGTATCCCCCGAGAGCTCAGCCCATCCGCAGTTACAGAGCACTTAAACTGCATTCACAAAGAGAAATAAAAATGGGCTGGAGGTAGATCAACGTTAAATGAACTCCTTCCAATAATAGAACATTTTTCCAAAGCCATTTTGCATATCAATACATAAATCATACACACGCGTTGGTTTGGTCCGCAATGTCTTCTACTCAAGCGTCTGGAAAAAAAATGAAATTCTCGAGCACCAGTTTTGAACCAGAACGTTTTCGGCGAGCAGCGCTTGTTAGCTTAGCCCCAAATAGCTCTTATACCTGTGAGTGAGAACAGCATGATCTCCTCATCAAAAGAACACTCAAGTTTTGTTTTTGGTCCGCGTTTCAGCTTTTGTTGGCGGAATAAACCGACTGTTTTCCCGCCAGGGGGACTAGATTTCAGCCACGTGGCTCATGACACCATCTTTTGAAAAGCCTGGATTCAAGAATGTTCACTATTTTTTGGGCTTTACACTTTTGTAGCTGGATAAGATCTCATCTTCAAACCGTGTGTGAATGTTTGACCGACAAACCCACCGCTCTAATCATCCGGGGGGTTGATAGCCGAAACAGGAAGTGCCATTTAAGTTCCGCCACGGTTGCAGGGGAAGAACAGAGAACAAAGTCAGCAGGATGATTAGAAGTGGGAGGGTGGGGTTGGTTCTCGCCGGGGGATTTCACGAGATTATCCTATAAATAGTGTGGCGACGTTTCTTCAGTCGTCGTCACCAGCGTGCAACTCTGGCACGCGAGCGATAAAGGAATGTGCCCCCGGGCTCGTACCTCAGCACGACTTTACGAGTTTGCCGAGAAGGATTTGAGTGTGATGAAGTTAATCACTGTGGAGAGAAGAAAGAAAAACTGCGGCCCAGTCTTCTCACAAAAAAAGCTTGTTTCATGCATGCGCTGGTGCGGTTATCGGTCCACCGGGAGCCTGTTGTGACCCCGGCTCGCTCCGGCAGAATCCGAAGGCAAATCGACCTTCACGTTGGATTGAGCGGGTGTTTGCACTTGGCAGTAGGGTGGCAGGGTGTGTGTGTGTGTGTGTGTGGGGCGGGAGGCGACAGGTACGGAGGCCCACCTACACGCCCCCGTCTGGAACTGAGCCCTGTTTGTTTACCAGCAGCTTCATGGACACGGTTCACTCTCAAAAATGACCGTTTTATGCTCTTTTAATCAGGAAATACTATTTTAGTAACACTCTCTGGGACTCTTATGACTTAAATGCACTATACACATACTGAGTTATAATCTGCTTGTAACGCTCATGTTTTTTTTTTTAACGCATTTCAATGCATTTTTAAATTACTTAGAAAGGCAAATATCATATTTCGTAATTGACGGCAACTCATTGACATTTCTTTAGAGTGGTAAAGTGCTGTTACTTTATGATAATGAGTACACAAAAAGACACAGTGACCCTCCTGTGTTGTTCCCACCTTTTTATTGTTGCGTGGACATGGTTTCTCTATAGATGATCATCTACAGGTAAAAAAATATATTTGAATAAACACACAGTATTCCGTCTGTCAAGAAAGAGTGACCACAAAATGTAAATATTCTGTCTACTTTAGTCCGAGCAGTGAAGCGCTGAACACACAAATCACTCCGTTAACATCCAACATGGGAACTGCTAAGCAAACATATCCAATTTTATGAAAAACACTTTTGTTGCCATGAAATGTAAAAATATTTGAAGAGATAAATGAACAGAAATGCTTCAGAGTTTGTCGCCACTGTAATGGAGTTCACACCTTTTGGTTTTCTAGCCAACATAAAAGACAAAAAAACATTCAATTTCTCCTCACGTCTGCTTGTAAGCGTCACCTGGAGGAGGCGGACGGCCGACTGACAAGACTCCACCTCCATTGTTTGCAAACTGAAGTCGACGACGCGCAAAAAGATCGGATGCCCATCGGAAGTTCTTGAGGCCGAATATTCTCGTCGCTGAGCCGCTCAGACGAGCACGGCGCCTCACGGTTGCTCGGTAAAAGTGCGCCGGCGGGACGCCGCTTGTTCACAAGATAAGGCGTGGTGACGAACCGCCACTTACCAGAATTACAAAATGACATAAAACCACCTCCATGCGGAAGAGGCGGCCTTAATGTGCGCGGCTGCCCGGCTGCATGTCATCCTGTCGTCCCCTCCGTCGCTCACTCGGCCCACCAGGGCTCCCCTTTGGCAATGTGCAAAAAAAAATAAAGATAAAACTATGTCAAAACAGTTCTGCTGTTCAAACAGAAACAGACTTGACTTTGAGTCTTGATATCAAACCCTTTTTTTGGCCCCTTCTTTCTACTCCTGGAGGGACGGACAGTTTCGATGGTATCCACTGCAGCATGGTGTTCGGGCCCATCGGGGGTTGGCAGCTCGTTGGGTTTTCTTGGCTCTAATTTAAGCTGTCCTACTTCCCATCATGCCTCTGGGGTTCAGGGGAAAGGGAGCCAGCGATGTACCACTTCGACGTCGCTTACAGCCGGTGTCCCTCCTGCTGAGGGACTTTTTTTGGAAAAGTAGTACGACGGTACAGTTGCAAAAAAAAAAAAAAAAAGTGTTGAGTTGCGTCACGCCTTTCTAAAAACGACGGCTTTAAACGTTTTGGGGTAATTAATTTTGTTAGTAACTCTGGGGTTTAGCGCTGCTCAGCAGGGACCCGCAGCTCTAAGTACTTTGAAAACACTGTCTGGGTTAGATTTAACATCTCATTGGAAGAAAAGAAAAAACTGTTTTCATTGGCATACCCATCTCCAATAAAAATGTGATTTGACAGCTTTTCCCTCTCTATTACAACCACATAAGAACAGGTGGAGAACAAAAACCACTGAACGTGTGACACGAACATGGACACGAGCTGGTCTGGTTTTTACCAGTCTGAAGTATCATGTTTGAGCTGGACTTGGTTGTACGTGGTATCAATGGAGATTTTTCTGATTTCAAAAACAAAAGAAACCGTTTTACAAAGTTGCAACTGAACTTTACATCTCTGAAGTCCAGGTTTGACTAATTCAAATACAGCATTTAGATCTAGATCTGGTCGAATGTAGTTTGGATTGAAAAAAATAAGTAAAATTGCCCCCTCAAGTGGTGTGGCAACAACAGAAAATCCAAACAAATGCCCAATAACTTTCTTCTTCATTCGCCCCAAATTAAAGCTGCTTCAGCGTCATCAGACACCCTCCAAACAGTCTATAGTTAGTCACAATTACAAGTAGCTTTCCATAGCTACCATTAGCTCTTTGGTAAAGAGGCACAACAACAGAGCTGGTGAAAGTGTCGGTCTGTGTGGGAGGACCTCCTCATATGAGGGCTGCTCTTCAGCAGAGAGACCTCCTCTCTTGCAGTTCAGCTGTCGAACCGCCTAAGTCTCCTCAACCTGATGTCCTCAGCCGTCGCCTGGAAACCATAAGGAGGAGGCGCTCCTCTCTGGCTGGGTGGTCCTACAAGACAAAAACATCATTTGATTTACTCACTTCAGATTTCGGCGGACTCTTTTCTCTGGTGGCTCCACCCCCAGCCCCATTGAAAGCTTCTAGAAACCAGTGGCACCACAACCCCCCTTACCTCCGTCATTCAGACTGTTTCTGATGGCCGCCAGCAGCTGCTCCTCTTCTGTCAGTCCACCTGCGTAAGACGCTGGAGGATTTGCTGTGTTTTCTGGTGGAGACTGATGGTAACCCGAGTATCCTCCATCAGTGCCGCCGTAGCCTCCATCAGTGCCGCCGTAGCCTCCACCAACACCGCCGTAGCCTCCATCAGTGCCGCCGTAGCCTCCACCAACACCGCCATAGCCTCCACCAGTGCCGCCGTAGCCTCCACCAACGCCGTCGTAGCCTCCACTAACGCCGCCGTAGCCTCCACCAACGCCGCCGTAGCCTCCACCAACGCCGCCGTAGGCTCCACCAACGCCGCCGTAGCCTCCACCAGTGCCGCCGTAGCCTCCACCAGTGTCTCTGTAGCCTGCAGACACACAAATACGCACACACACAAGTCATCAGTATTTAAATTTAAGAAAACCCGTTAAAAAGGTTGAGGCTGGTGTATTCCATAGTTGTGAAAAGACTCTAAATCAACAATGTGCGAGACTGTCATTATTTTCCGATTAAGCTTTAAAAAACGGGATCAGACCAACGGGTACGACACAATCAAAGCTCTGTGTTGCAGTTAACATGTCAAATTCTCAAGAGAAAAAAAACATGTATGTACCCGAAGCGCCTGAAGAGCTGTAGTGCGTATTGGGCCGGGAGTTGTGTCCATTCAATGTCACAAACCCTGGTGAAAAAATAGACAAGCAGACAATTTTAGTGCACATGGAAGTGTTAACGTGCATTTTCACATGGACTAATACAGAAACACAGATCTGCACATGGACTCACAACCATCTCCAGTATCTTTATTTACACACACATTGTGTCAGTTCGCAAACCTATATTGTATTGATTGTTACAGATAAATTAGCTGAATCACATTTTAAAGCTTCAGGATTTTCTTAAAAAAAAAAATATATATATATATCTTGAGACTTGAATTCTTACCTGCACATTTCTTCATGACGGCCTTCAAGGGTCCAGCAGTGTAGAGCAGACCCACCAGGATACCTGCCAGGTGACCGACGAAAGAGGTCCTGAAGGAGTGGAGCACAGATTAATTTCTTACTAATGAAACACCAAAAATTTCCCCTTGGGGATTAATAAAGTATATTTCTATCTAACACTGCCATCTAGTGGACGACCTTCATCCGACAGCATCTAGTAAAAGGACAACTGTGTGCAACACATTTGTATTTACTGTTAAAATATTGTGTATTACTTCAAAACATATTTTTTTTAAACTTTTTTTGTCTTTTTAACTTATGACAAGTTTATGAAGTTGGCTTCATTGGCCCAAAGCCTGAATCATCTGATGAAGTGTTTGTGGGGATCCACTGTTTTTCTCCAAGTTGCAGAGACTACCAACAGCTGTGCAGCATACGACAGGCTTGTCACGCTATTGCAAATATATAGAGGTCAACTTGAACATTTGTGAGCTGGTCCTTTAAGTGTGAGCTATCCCATTGAAAACAGAAGAATTAACCCCGACAGTGCTAGTGCCCTGCTAGTATCTCTGCAGTGTATCTAGCCAGTGAGTCCTGGCGGCTTGTCAATGCATGTCTGATTGGTAACCCACCCGGGTGATGTGATGTGGATCAGCACTAGCTCCACCCAGCTAACATAGCGATTGGATACAGGAAACCCCATCACGTAGCTCACACCTCCAGGGTGGTAATGGTTACTGAGCACCTTCAGAGCAAACAGGACACCTAGAGAATCAGACATATTTACAAAGAATAATTAATAGGAGGGTGGGGGCGGGGTCAGCAGTCAGCAAGATACTTCGGCTGGTGTGTAAAGTAAAGCATCCTTACAGGAGAAAAGAAAACAGAAAAAACATATCTAACTAAAAAAAAACTATAATACAATTTTACACCTTGGATGCATCCAACGATGAGATCATGCAAAAAGACAGCTCAGAGCAAACCATGGCAGCAGGATTAAATAAGCATATCTTCTTTAAACAATCCCCCGAATTCATTGTTTAAAACAGCAAGTAGCTGTAAGAAGTGATTTGCTTCAACAAGATCCTGTTAAAAACATCAGATTCTGCTCTGCCGCCATGATCGACTCATCTGAGACCAGCAGTGACATGACAAAAAGTCTGTTAAACTTCAACTGAACTGCAGGCTGATGAACACAGAGCAAAGATGACAAATAAGGTTGCAAGTAGAGGTGGTAGATATGTAAATACTTGAATACATTATAGCAAGTGGAGCCTCCATTTTAAGTATTCTTCATGGATCCACAAAGTTCCCAGTACCTGAGACAGGACTCAGAGTCTAAATACCTAAACTTATACATTTATGAATAATACATTCTTCCCTATATTTATGTGGCTTTACAATCAAGGAAAATGGTATTTTGAATGTTTATTCCATGTTGTTCCAGTAGAGTGACAAAACAAGTCTAATCTTTCACAGCCGTGTACATCTTGTGAGAGTTTTGCAGACGAGTCTGTACCTGAGAAGCCGACAGCACAGGTCATGCTGTAGGACTGGTCCTGGGTGAGCTCTGTCAACATGGCCTCCAACACCAGATAGACCAAACCGGTGAGCAGAGAGAAGACTGACAGCAGGTAGGCGAACCAGGGCCCGCCCAGCCGTTCCTCCAGCTTGCTGCCTTTCCAGAGGAAGGACAACATGTTGAAGTAGAGGTGCCAATCATCCACATGGTGCAGCGGGGACAGCAGAAGGCGGCGCCAGTCTTTGAACCAGTATGCCTGCTGGACGCTCACACAGGCCTACGGGTTGGAGAGATATTATTATTCATATTGATACTAATCAATGGTACACGTCATTCCTACAAGATGGTAAAGCACCGACTGCAACAGTAAGTGGTAATTTATCATTTTAGTTGGACAGCAAGTCGTCCCACGAGATAAAGCGGAAGCAGTGAATTGTGTAAATGACGGTCTCTGTATTTGTGCATTGCCTGCATCAGTGGAGCTGCAGGGAACAGGTAGAGGTACACGTTGAGTCCCAGGACGGCCAGAGTGACTGGGGGAATGTTGTCCACACCCATCTGAAACACCTGGGAGGCCAGGAACATCAGGCCCAGGTGGGATCCCCTCTGGCGGGTGCGCATACTGAAAACAGACTGGGAAGAAAGAAGGGGAAGATTACGACTCAGTCATTTCTGCTTTTCCACAAAGGGGGAAAAAAGATAGTGGAAGCCATGAGGGAAGATGGTGAAATGGGCCTAGATGGGAAACCTCTTGATATCCTGTTGTTAAAGCTGAAAACTAAAAGCAATTGTGCTTTCAAGTGTTGTTTGCTCCTCGACTGTGGAATCACCATCGCAAACTCTCAGGACACAAATACCTCCTCCAGCTACAAGATTACATGTTGGTTGCTGGGTTGAGGAGATAGAACAAAGACCATGAGTTATATAATGTAATCCTTTATTAGTCCCACAGCGGGGACTAATAAAGGATAATATTATATCTGCCAAAACCCTGAAGCTAAAATCCGAGCACCAAGTCTTAAATCCATGAATGCATGTCATCAGGAAGCACTTTATAGAGGAACTCTGTGGACTTGTGTTTGAGCACACACACACACACACACACACACACACACACACACACACACACACAAAAACAACCATTACCGACAGTTAAATGACCCATAAGAGGCATTTTGTGTGTGTGTGTGAAAGGAAAACGTAAGGGGATTTGTTTGTTTTTTTGCTTCTAAACACTGACGTCACATAGTCGCACTGCAATATTGGACACCATTTAAACGTCACACTTAAAATGATGGTGTATGATAACAACACAGCACACAACCTGATAGTGTGCAAATCACGCGGACATTGTGTGACCCCCATCTTCTCCTAAGATAACTCTTCACTAGAACAAGAACAATAAAGCGCTTTGGTAAACTAGTTTTGGCTAGCTTGGCTAGCTATATTCTGAGCACAATGCTTAATTAACGACTGTCAACAGCCGAAGAAGAAGTCCGTAATTCTCAGCATAAGTTTTTATTTTATTTTTAAAAAGCTGAATAAAACCAATTAGCAGCATCCTTGGTGACTTAATATAAACTAACCGTTGGTTCAGTGGGTTGTCGGTAGGCTCGCACACCCCGTTTCCTTCCTCCGTGATGCTTCAGCTAATGCTAACGTTAACGTTGGACGGGTGTTTTAAAGTTTGTACATCGAGTCCGCGTCAAATAAGTTAGTCCTCTAGGAAGAATACCAAGTTACGTACTTATTTATATGTATCTTAGTGACTCGTCACCAGAGTTTGTTTCTTAATATTTCATCATTTCTAGCAGTTACTAGTCACGACTGCAAAAGTTTGGAGTTGAGTCAGCCATCACGTGACAATAACAGAGCCACGTGACTGGCGCAGGCGCATTGCGGATTTTCCTCTGAGTTATCTCCAGCTCAGGTCCTTTAAGGTCTCCAAGCAGAGTGAGAAGTCAGGCTTCACCTTGACCATAGGTTTAACATTTACATTTAGAATGATACGAGTGAGCTTAAAGTCTGATCAGACTGTGTAGCTTTAAATATATATATATATAATTAACACTGTAAACGTTTATAGTAGACACTGAATCATTATACATTAAATGGAAACTTCAGAACAAAAGTGTCTCCCAAATAGTAATGATAGATAGATAGATAGATAGATAGATAGATAGATAGATAGATAGGTCTCACATATCTCCATCAAATTGTAGTATTATTCTCATCTACAGAAAATGTATGTTAGTTATTGTTCTGCTTTTTTACACATTAAAAGTAGAACGTCATTCTAATATTAACATTATATTGTTTACTTTAACAAACAAAACTGTGCAGGGGGTTAACATCCCGCGTTGCCTAAATAGTCTTTGGTTTCGCATCAATTACGAACACGTGTGTCTCACACCGTTGCTCAATGAATTATTCATGAGCCAGCAGCGACAATGGGGATCACCTTTCTCTCGTCAGAAACCTCAGCTTCAGACGTGCAATACGTGTGTTTACAACCGACTCGAGCAGTTCCGGTGTCATTTGCATAAAAAACTGCAATGTGTTCAGTCAGACTCGTCTCTCTCCCTCCACCGACCAGGAGCCGGAGCCAGTGGAGAGGCTGTTGCTATAGTAACAGCGGTACGCAGGGCAGGCGAGGATATTTCATCAAGTTGACGAGTATCACGTACAATACTTACCGGAAGTCGACGGTGTCTTGTCAGAATAAAGGCCCTTGAGCGTCGTCCCAAAACATGAGTGAATTAATTGCTGAACTAATATACATTTTTACTGTAATGATTAGCACAGTTGCTACGGGGAATAGCATATATATATATATATATATATATATATATATATATATATATATATATATATATATATATATATATATATATTGTTCAGGTTAATTGGGAAATAATGGTGAAATGCAATGTCACAACCAATGTGAAAAATAGAAGGAATTATTAAGATATGAATTTGATGAGAACACTTGAACTCTTTTTGGTGCAATACTTACACATTTTTTACTATTTATTTTATTCAATTTTTATATTTCTATTTTTGTGTTTTACTGTTTAATTTTTTAATTGTGTTTTTATTACTGTTCTACTGTTTACTTATATTACTTGATCTGTGAATACGGGCTGCTGTAATACTGTAATTTCTCCACAGAGGGACTAATAAAGGACTATCTTATCTTATCTTAACACACTCCACTACCACGGAGTGTGTGACAGTTATTTAAGTTGTGACTTAAGTATTTGAAGCATTTTTTTATATTATTATTAAGTGAAGCTGTAGTAAAAGTCTATTTAAATTGCACTTACTATTTAAATATTGTTTAGATCATGTTTAAGGGAACATACTTAAGATTGTTCTTTAAAATATATTATAAACCTTACGTTGCACCCCTCGTTGCTGCTCTTATTATGAAAGTCACAAGCGGAAGTGTGTTATGTGCAGCGTGCAGCTTAACGCTGGCAGCGAGGCAGGAGAGGGAGAGAGTAGCGGGTGGTGGGGGGAGCGCGAGCTGGGTAGCAGGTAAAGGTGTATGTGTCTGTCCGTTCATGAGCGAGGTGGAGATAGGAAGGAGGTGACGGCGCGAAGAAGAGACGGAGAGGGGGAGAACTATACGGAGGACAAAGGAGACGAGGAGAAAGGAAAGGACTAGGAGAGGGAATGTCGGAGAGGATCGCTTCGTGCGGGAGCCTGTATGACAGCACCAACCTGCTGCTACAGTACTGCAACAACGGTGAGGGAGCTCTCTGCTTCTCATATCACACACACACACACACACACACACACACACACACACACACACACACACACACACACACACACACACGCACACGCGCACACACAGATGATTTGATTGTGAAATAACCGTGCAGGGCGCCCCGAAATGTGTGCACGAATTGAACCGCTTTCACACGCATTTATTGTCCGTGACGTTCATTCGGCGCAGAGGCTGCAGACAGAAACACGCACCTGCCCGTCAGTCACTCAAGCCAGCCCGATGGAGGCATTGCACGTCATTCAATCTGCTGTTATATCGTCATTTCATCTTCAATATTGCAACACTGGCTTGATTACATTTAAAAAAAAATGTTTTAAAGTATTTTTTTCCCTTCTTCTTTTTTCTTTTTACCACTTTTAGCCTCTGATTTAAATGTGTTATACTGTGTTACAGCTAAAACAATTTGAATGAGCTCATTGAGGTCTGTGTCATTTGCCTCAGATGTATTTGAAGTCATGCACTCAAAACACATGTCTTGTTGACCCACCACCTACACACACACACACACACACACACGCACACAACAGGCGCTGGGAGGATGGCGGTTGTTATTATGGATGGGAAACTCGTTCTGATCGCAGCGTTGCAGGACGTGGTCCACAGTCTCTGGTTTTGGACATGCATGGTGCTCTCTGTTGGCCAGTCGTCAGTTTCAGACGCTTTTCTCCCGCTGCGGCCTGGAGTCTCTGTATCCATATCACATCCTGCTTTTCCAAATATCATGCAAATGCACTGCTGCTGCGTCTGTAGGACCGATCATATCTGTGGTGGTGACGATGACTGTTCATCAAGTAGCACCTCTGTCTCTGTTTCGGAGTGAATTCCCATTTAAAACTCTTTGCGTGATCGCTTGGAGAAAACAATTAATGCACACAAACTGGAGCCGTGATCCCCGAGAAACCAGACAGCCATATTGAGCGACAGGTGTGCAGACCGCTGGGTGGACGGGTGGTATGTGCTGTGGTCCAAAGCCTCCCAGGGCGGCTTGTCGAGTGACAGCTGGTCCTGCAGTGAGGGATCAGCCGCCCCCTTATTTCTGCAAGGGTTAGGGTGGTTTGGGTTTTGTTGTAAGGTATAAGAAAAGGTTTTGCTGACACTCACAGAAGATTGTTTTTGAGGCCTTCTTCCACTCAGAGGTCAGAGGTCAATCCGGAGCTCAGGGAGACCCAAAGTTATTCGCTAAAGGATCTGGATGACAGTGGGGTAAAAACCATGAAGATGACGGCCTTGAAGCAATCTAGTGTTGAATTATGACATATACGTGTTGTTCTTTATGTGCCTTTTTAGTGAAAGTGCAACCGCACACCGGGAAGTCAGGAGGGGAAACCGCGCCGAGGTGTTTTTCATGCTGGAGATAACAGAGAGTCTGTGCAGCACACGGGTCTCTGTCTCTGCAGCTTCCTCCTTCCTTTTAGTTTTGTGTTGTTTGCTTGTGTGTCCTCTCCCTGTAAGCAGAGACCAGCAGTGTTAATAAAATCTGCTCCTCAACCAACTCTGGTGCAGGTTTTATGTCTGTGGAGGGCAATAAAATGAGTCCTTTATCTAAATGACCCCACTGAAGTAAACTCCAGAAAAAGCATAAAGCAAACCTCAGGACGAGCTCCACCCACTTTAGAAATGTCTTTTTTTTATTATACCAAAGTCAACTTACAGATCTGTGTGAAAAAAGGCTTCTCAATCTTGTTTATTTTATTTATTTTAAGCCAGGCTCCCCCTCTCAAGATGGAGAACACACTGTCGTGTTCAGTGTCTGCAGGACGTGTGAGCCGTTGTTGCTGCTTCTGTAGCTTTCTCGGTGCAGTTTGTGTTTCACTCTCTTTAATTAATTTAATTTAGTGGCAGCAGGGCGTGCACGCTGAGTGCTCTCATCACACAACTGGATTCCTTGTATGAGGTTAAACAAGATCTCTGTGAACTCTGAGAACACTCACATTGCTAAACAGTCAGGTTCAGCGTGTGTGTGTGTGTGTGTGTGTGTGTGTGTGTGTGTGTTTGTGTGCGCGTGTACTATTGATCCTTGAGTCTGGCTTTGCAGCATCTCTTCCTGGTGGTGCCTGGCTGTACTGATGCTGGTGCAGTGTGTGTGTGTGTGTGTGTGTGTGTGTGTGTGTGTGTGCGCATGTGGCCCTGAGCCAGGCTCCACCCCTTCTGCCTGTGTCCTCCCTGGAAGGAGGAGAAGAAAGAGGATAAAGGATGGGGGTGATAAAGAGGGAGTGGCTTGGGAAGCAAGGGAGAGAGTGGAGGAGGGAGTGGTTGAGCGGGATATGAGTTAGTAAACGTGTGTGTGTGTGTGTGTGTGTGTGTGTGTGTGTGTGTTATAGAGAGAGCAAGTGATAACAGACGGGGAGGGGAGGGAGGGAGTCTGAGTCCAGGAAGCCTCTGGGGGAAGAAGAGTGAAAAAGCTGACCGACTGTGCTGTGGACTGACCGTCTGTTTGACTGACAGGAGGAGGGACCAGTGTAACGTACTCACAATGACAGGTAGGACCAGACCAGTCTCATCACCTCACTGCACCATGAAGACCACAGCAGCCGCCAATGCACTCATTGCCCTGCGTCTGACCTCCATCTCTCTCTCTCTTTCTCTCTGGCAGCATCTCTCTTTCCCCCACACACACAACCTCTGCATTTCATCATCCATATACTCTCCATCTTTCCTTTTACTCCCTCCATCCTTCACCCTGTGACTCTCGGATAGCAGCCATGTCTGTGCATGGGCCTCGTGTCAGCTGGGTTTTAAGTAACACTTGAGAGCTGTGTGTGTGTGTGTGTGTGTGTGTGTGTGTGTGTGTGTGTGATAAATCAAGGGCAAATTGAGAGTGCTCGTGACATGAAGGTGAACCCAGCTGATCTCTCCATCTTTTTCTTTCTCTTTTCTCTCCTGTCATCCTTATCTTTCTTTTCTGTTTCGTGTCTTTATGTAATGGTGTTCAAGCACCACAGCAGGGGCTTTGCTTTCTGTATTCCATTGGGTTTAAACGGTAGAGAAAGTGTGTTTGTGCGTGCGACCTGCATTGTTCACATCATTCATGTTTAGTTGCTAGCAGTCTTCTTCTTCTCTGCCTTTTTTTCCAGTGCATCGCTGCATCTATAACGATGCACCAGGCTGAAAGAGAACCCCCCCCCCCACACACACACACACACGCACACACACCAAACAGAACCGTTAATAAACATATTAAGCATAAAACCTGCAGCTTTGCAGCGCATGTTGAACATTTCATGCTGAATACGACTCATCAATTAGTTGATTTGATGAACAGTTTTCTGCAGAAGGAATGTGCTCAGAAGTTTCTCACAACGCCACTTAAACAGTGTAGAAGTTACTGCAGTACTATGAATCCAGTAGTATTCTTGTTAACGAGTGTATTGAGCTGCTTCAGACTCTTCATGACCTGTCCCTCCTCCTTCGGCGTCTCTGTTCAAACCATTTTCCGGCGGTTCGGGTGAACGAGAACGTGGCTGCGATACAGCTAAAGTTGAATCACTCTCCTCCGTTTCTCTCAGCATGAGTCCTCTGTTCCCTTTCCTCCTCCCACCGACAATCTGTTGTCTCTCTCTCTCTCCCTCAGGCCTTGCCTGCTTTCTATAATGAGAAATTGTGTAAAAAAATGGGCTTAATTAATTAATTAATTCAATTAAGAGAGTTGGAATCGCTACATGACTGCCTTGCTGCGAATCGCTATCATACAATAGCAGGAAGTTATTCAAAGGAAGAAGCTGGCAAGTGCTTGAATGTATAATTTTAGTTGAGTGTTTACTTTAGTTTGAACTTGTAGTATTAATTGCGTCAGCGGCATTACTGTTTGTGTCCTCCTGCCCAGGAGCACACAGAAATTAGCCAGAAGCTAAGTGTGCTACAAAGCATTGCTTCTCCTCGGATGAGTTTCATAGTTTTTTTTGGGGTCCCTAACTGAAGAAAAAAGAAAATCTCATTTGATAAACCCCTCAAACATGAGATAGATGAGCTAACATTTAAGGAAATGATGAGGAATGCTTCAAATAATCTGACATTTAGCAGCCGGTCCATGCTAATCTGCCTTTAGCTTGATGTCTGTATGTAAATCTGAAGCTGCACTTCCCTTTCGGCTCGGTCTCATTTGAGTGAAAGATGTGATACAGTTACAACACAACAGTCCTCTCTGTGCCCAACCGGGCTCAGCTTACTGCGCAGGACTGATGCATGCTGGGAGCGTCGCATTGGCTCGCGCTGGAGCAGTGTGACCCGGTACAGTGCTCTTTTATTGCACGTTTTAAAGTTACTACTATAATTGAAAGTGTGAGTCAGTGGTTGGTTTTATGTCTTGCAGCCTGAGACACAACCTGTAGGTGTTTCTGTGATGCCTGAATAAGTGAACATGGCAGTGACTGTAGTCTAAATTATAGAAAACGGTTTGTTACTTCCTGACGGACGGACCGGGGCTTAAAATGTGGGATGCGTGAGCAGTCGAGACGTTCCGTCCAAACCCAGAATCTTGTTTCATTATCAGGCTGTAATCTGTTAATGTGGGCCACAGATTAATAATCCGCCCTGGGCAGTTTGCCTTTGATAATCTAGCAGGGCCTCTAGTGATGTCATTATTGTGGGCGTGAGGCCGGTGGACGATTCGGCTGTAAAGACTTCAATTCAATCTGAGAGGAATGAAAGATGAGGGACGTGAGGGCGCTGGAGTCAACCGCAGCTTGTTTGCTTTGTGTGTGTTTTATATATTTCATATCAAGTTTAGCAAGTTTTGTTGAAACATAATGTTTGTTATGTTTGATGACAGCCTCAGCTGATGTTTTTCTTGTCATTATTAATGTTTACGATCAGGATTTCTTAGCATACATTTTGAATGCATTCCCTTCACCATTAGTCATTTGCAAAAACTTTTTTTTTTTAATATTACAAACCAGCAGCGACATTAATGTCCTGTGATAAACAAAATGATCGAACAATATGAACTAATGATTTGAACAAATAATTTGCAAACCTCCTGCTCAAATCTGAACGCATGAGGATGCATCGCACAGGGCGAAGTGTGTGTGTCTGTCTCCATCCCTTTTTCTTCTCTCAAGCTGTCAACATGGTATTTGGTGTTGTGTTCCTTCTGTCGCTCGTACAGAGTCTAAATTATTAAAACCAGTCAGGTTTCCTGCTGCTCTGCTGCCACCTGAGGAACTCTAAAGCAGCTGTTTTCTTTCAGCACTGCAAGTGCATACAATCTATCATTGGTCAGTCTGAACTACGTCTTTTCCATCGACAGTCCTGTCTGCACATGTCCAGTGTAACTTTGGGACTTCTTGTAATTTGTAATAATTTCTGTTTGGGATTTTCATCCTGTGCAAATCTGTCGTAAAATTTGTCAAGTAAAGAATTCAACTGCAAATGACCTCATCACATGTCACCAAACAGAGGTCACATGATAAACGGCATCTCGATGACAATGGGTCATATTTATTCATTTATTTATTTTATTAAAGAGGCTGCGTTGGCAATTAGGAATACAAGTTTTGCCACCATCTTCAGGTGCAAATTCAGGAGGCTCATCTGGATATTTTTAATTGTAGTAGTCCCCACGTTGTGTTTTTATATTCATAAGAAACTCGTTGCCCATCACGCCCCAGCAGCACCGACCTAAACCTCCAACCCTCTCTGGTCCAGATGACACGGTGTCGGCCGGCAGCAACATGGACATGGAGGACCGGGTTTCTCACCTGGAGCAGAAGCTGCAGCTGCAGGAGGACGAGATCCAGCTGCTGAAGTCCGCCCTCGCCGACGCCCTGCGCCGCCTGGGCTACTGCGAGGACCAGAGCCCGGGGGCCAAGCCCGGAGCCGCCGCGAGGAGGCCCCTGGCCGCCACGGCTTCGACGCCGCCTACCAAGGGTAAGAAAGGTAATGGAGGAACTGAAGTCGTGCCACAATGCGTGGCGGCCCGTCGAGCCCTCTCGCCTCGCTGCAGCTGATCACAACTTGTTCCCTTTCAGTGCGCCAGCTCCTGCAGGCTCTCCCCTCCAAGCCTCTGAGCAACGGCTACGTTCAGCAGAAGCGCCTCCTCTCCTCCCCGTCCTCTCCTAAAAAGGAGACGCTGCAGTCCATTAAGAGGTAAGAACGACACAAAATGTTTTGTCTAATCAGGGAAATTAACGGAGGGTTAAAACGAGTAAAGAGCACACTGACACTTCAACTGCTCTTCTGTGTTTCCTCACCTTCAGGAAGAGCATGTCCACAGAGCGTCTCACCCTCGTGAGGAGGGAGATGGGAGCGGAGAGCCGGAGTCGAACCACCTCCTCCAGCAGCTCCTCGGGAGGCAAAAGGTAAGCGGCCTCGTGCGGATGTTTGTACGCCGCCTGGTCCGATACCCGTCAACACCTCCTCGCTGCCCGGCGCTGCACCCGACGAGGCCGTGAAAACCAAACTGCTTCTTTTGGCTCCGAACAGGCCCAGAAACCGCGTTGGTGTATCAGCAGAGACGTGGAGAAGTTCACAGTGGTTGGCATCAGGTTGTTCTAATGAGCCGTCTTCCCTCTCCGCTCAGTCTCTGTGTCTGTGGACAGACACACCGGTCAGCCAGTGTGATGAGTCAGAGGCTGCAAGAAGAAGACGGAGAGCTTCCTCATGGCTACAGCTGACACTGTGCATGTCTCCTCTATCATAACATCTTTTTGGGGATGCCATTTTGTAGTTTGCAATGCGAGGAAAGATAACGAGGACGTCCTTCCTTGCGTCCGACTGTCGGCGCTGGATGCAGGAAGAACAGCAGGATCGCACTGCTGCAAACTCGTCCTTATTGGTCAGTGTTGCAGGAAGTGAGGTATCGATTGGACATCCACGCAGAGGAGGTGAAGTTTCCCTCTTTGAAGCTGCTGCTACTCAGACATATAATGTACAATGGAAATTGTCCCTGTTGTCTGGAACCAGCACAAACAGCCCAGATGTGAATGAATTAACATTCAGGTTCATTTTTATGTTTAAGAAGCTTACTTTCACTTTAGTAAACCATTTAAATCTAGTGAGCTAGATTTAGCCATCAAAATACAGTTGAGAGTTGGTGCAGTATCTTGAGGACACACACACACACACACACACACACAGGTCACTTATAATCTAGAAACAAACCTTTTAGAGATTTTATCTTTTAGTTCTCTGTCTTTTTTTCCTCCTTTTTTTTGTTTTTGTCTTTCATCGCTTCTTTTCTTCATGTTTTGGTCGCTGTACCACTCTTTCTTTCTGCTCATGAACAGTTGAACCTCCCTTTTGTCTTATCTCTCCTCTCTCTCTCTCTCTCTTATTATACGCTTTCTTTGCTTTCCTTCCCCCTACTCCTCTCTCTCTCTCTCCTCCCTCTCTCTCCTCCCTCTCTCCTGTCTTTCTGCTGATGGATCAGCTTTCCCTCAGCTCTGGTGAAAGGGAGGGTGGGGAGGAGGTGTTGTAACTGTGCAGAGGGAGGCGGGTCGTGGGGCTGCGCAGTCAGGACGAGCCTTCTGATTGGATGCCGGGGCCCCACCAGGCCGAGCTAAAAGTTTGCTCAGTGAAGCAGGAAGTCAGTGTGTTGCTGTTGTTCAGGACGCCGCTCACCGCTGTTAACTGTCACAGTAACGGAGAAGCTTGCAGCCATGAAGAGATCGTCCAGGTAAAGAGTTCCTTTACGACAGGTTGTCAGTGATGGACTGAGAAGGTTTACTGATGAAGCTTCTCTGTACATGAGGAAGTATTAAGCTCCTATGAGTGATTCCACAGGCATGAAGTAAATGACTGTGTTTTGTAAAGGAAAGAATAGAGCATATAAAAACAGTTGCTGCTTTTAAATTCAACAGCATGAAGTTCAGTGTGTTGGAAAAGTACTTTAGTTGCCTTCCAGCTAACCCTTTATTGGTTCTTTGACTTGTAGAAGAATAGATTACAGGTTTCACAATGAAAGCTATGTTTCTAAAAAAGAAAAAAGAGCATTCAAGCCCCACCATCTTTAGGTTTTGGGGCTTTATTTCAGTGTGAAGGCGGTTTCCTGTACTGCGTGGCTCTGGCTTCCAGAGGAAGTTGTGTCTGCTTCATGAAGCTCTGTTGGATGCGGTCGGTTGTGTCTGCAGGCCGCTGGGAGCGGCCGCGGCTTAGCAGCCTGAACACAACACAAGATCTAACGGCAACACTGAACCACGTCTTCCTAGAAGGACTAGTCATTGGTGTGCAGCTCAAACAGGAAAGAGTTATACTTATGGAAAAACGTAATAATTTTAAATGTTTTTTAAGTGGCTCCCTTACTGAAGGTCTGTCTGTCTGTCTGTCTGTCTGTCTGTCTGTCTGTCTGTCTGTCTGTCTCTCTCTCTTTAAGTGTCATCACTGACATTTTTGTCTACGGGCTTCTAATGATGTGAAACAAACGTGTTGCATTTCTTTCTTGTTATGAAACACACACACGGGATGAGTAAATGTGCAGCGACAGCTGACTGGTCTCACTGTGCTCAGCAGTGGTTGTGTTAGATCTAAGTGATCCTGGCAGGACAGACCTGCTGCTCTTAAAGTACTGGTTGAAGTTGGACATGTGTTCCTTGATTAACATTTATTTAAAACGCTTTCCAAAGATTTTGCATTTAATTGGTTGTTTTATTACATTCGAGTACACCCTGCAGCACTGAGATCACAGACAGGGCTGATCCCGCCATGTGACTGACGTTCCCAATTACATATTCTGCTCAGCTTGCAAATACTCTGATAATATTGATTGGACTTCCTGTTTAACATGCAACAAACATCATGACCTCACCTCTGCAGCGAAAGCCTTTTGCCTCACTCACACTAGCTTAGCATCACTATGACAGCATTTGAATTTAGATTTAAACCTTTTTTAAATCTAAGGGCATTGTACAAAGTTAAGTTATGATATAGAGGTTTGAATTTATGCAAAGGCGATGATTGAGGAAGAGATTTCCATCATGTTCCCCCCTGAAATATTTAAAAAAAATCAATTTGAATGAATGCACGTATCTAGATAGCCATTGTAGAGTAAACAAGGTTCAACCTCTGGCATAAATAACATTGACAATGCAAATTCTAATGGAGGAAAAGATGAAGAGATCTTTGTTTTTGTCTGATGCCACAGTCACCGAAGAGGAGATGAGTCTGTTAGTGGATGTTTTGTTGATCAGATACGTTTGTGTCCATTAAAAAAAACCACCACAGCAGCAGTTCAGTCATAATGGAGCAGGAAATGGACGTGCGCTTGACTGTTCCCACAGCGGCCACAGTTCAGAGGGCCATAAAAGCTGCTTGGCCACATCGTCCATCACTGCAGTAAAGTGCTTAATGTGACCGGGAGATGCTGATCAGTTACAACGATGAAGCATCTCTTGTCATGAAATACCAGACAAAAATATGAAAACTTGCAGGGTCCGGTTGCAAAAAGTCAGATTGTGTAGAAGTCTATGACAAAATGACTCTACTTCTCTCTTGACGTATTCCCTCAATAAACATCATAAACATAAGTTTATGCCTCAATCTCAGTTTCAAGTCTTCTTTAATACAGCATGACCATTTAGTAGTTGTGGTCCTTTTAGGGTAAAATAGACTATAATGCAGGGGATGCTTCAGGGCGGGGCTACAGGGTGATTGACAGCTACCATGGAAATGTTTTTGTAAACCCTTTCAGAGTATTTTTAGTTCATGAAAGTTCATCGTAACCCTTTTGGGTCTTATTTAGCAATCTATTGTACTTAGCTCCACCGTTTTCAAGTTACTTCTTGCTGGAAAAAAACAAGATGGCGACGGACAAAAAGCTTGAATTTGAGCCTTCAGAGCGGCGTCACGTTCAGATCTTTGAGAAACACTTCAGCTCTTCAGAGGCTTCCACATCTCGGTTTGAATTGAACGCCTCAATCGTAAAAATGTTTAAAAAAAAATGCATTTAGTGATCTATATTTCTACAGCGCCACCTGAAGCCCAGCTGAGCTGCAGGACGGGCTCATGTGTCTTTTATTCAGAGAAGCCCGGCACATTAATTAGTTTCTGTCTGCAGTTGGAAAGGTTTCCCAGGGGAACCCTGCCGGCTCCTTGGCTGCTCATTAGTGCCCTCTGGTTCGAACACAAAACCAAATGAGTTTTCAGAGTGCAGGCGGGCAGAAAAACGGCAACAATACACTCTGTGCCACGCATGTTAATGAGAGGCCTGTTTGTGCTCGGCCTGGAAAGCTTGTGACCGAGACTGCAGACGCATGATTTTAGCAGATCTGCAGTTATTTGCTCTGTCCCACTGCCAGTTACCCAGCGTACCCCCCCGCACTAATTACTGGTCTGAATTAATCTGGTTCCCTCATTGGATAGGACTGTGCCACGCCTCATCTTCCTGGCAGAGCACACACACACACACACACACACACACACACCCAGAGCTCAAGAGACAAACAGGCCTTTATGTGGTTACTAAGAGAGGCCCGCTGGCCTCCAGCTGTCCAGAAACACAACACACACCAGTTCTGTCCTCAGATCAGCCGCCTGCTCACTCCTTGCTTTGTGTTGAGTTCAAAGACACACGAACAAGCTCTGATCTGTTGTGACAGAAGATTATTCTCTTTCGCTGTGTCTCATATTGACTTGTTCATCACATTGTGGCAAACAAGCTCAGGGGCTTTTCCAAGTAAGGAACTCCCTGTTAAACAAATGTCAGGAGAAGAAGACACACCTGGTGCTTGAAGGTGTCCTGTTGAGTGTTGGGAGTTGTTCAAAACCCGCTGTCTAATTTGACGAATGCGTCTCCTTCCTTCCTCATGGAAACGTGTACAAAGCCTCCTTTCAAATCCTCTTCATCGCGTCCTCTGGAAAGGTAAACCCATCGTTCCCCGGCTCTCCTGTTGCCAGGCAGCAAGAGACAAGCCGGCAATTTCCCTCATCTTATCAAGCCTTACTTTTCTTTTTTACTGCTGTTGCTTTGGTGATGTCCACCTGTCTTCAGCGTCCTGACGGTAATCTGATTGGTTGACGGCGTCCTGGTCCACGGACGGCTGACTCAGGAACAGCTGTTGCTCCAGGGTTTGATTGACAGCTCTGAATCTGAATGTTCGGACTCAGCGATGTCATTCAGACGCTGTCGTATGAAGACTTTAACCTTCCTGCGTCCTCCATGATGTCACGCGCTGGCTGAGCGCCACGCTCGCTGTGTGTTCTGCTGACACTGCGTCTCCATCCATGTGTGGACACACAAATATTGAGACTTGCCGGTTTACTTTGCGTCTGCTGATCAAAGACGCACTTTACCAGCCTGCGTTAAAGAGTCGGCACTTTGATTGACAAGTGTTGTTGCCGTCGGGGAGGAGAAATTATTTGATGTTTCTTTTTCTTTTGGAAAAAAATCTGATTTAGAAAATGCGTCATCATCCATTTCCACAAGTTTGGTGCATGCTTCACGTTAGAAAGATCCATGTTGATGTACCTGTTGACTCCAGTCAATGTGAAACTGAGCGCTGAGAATTAATAATTCATCTTATTGGATCGCAAAGTCTCCAGAGCTTTGTAAAATACTACTTATATATTCTGTGTTGTCTTATGTGCCTGCTGGTACTTCCATTATTGCTTTTTACATTACGAATGACCGCCAGACACTTTATCTTCTTGTGGTGCTCAACTTTTACAGAAAAAAACGTCATTAATTTTAAATTTTTCTCTTCTTTTTCTTCTCCTGTTTCAGCAAATCCAAAGAATGCACATTCAATGCCGGTAAGAGGAGCGCTGCTGCTTTTTATTTGTGTGTTTACGTCTGAGTGTGTAATATAAGTCTCCTCCTCACCCCGTTACTGTCACACTTTAATTAGCAATAAGAGGATGAGCAGCCTCTGATGTGTGAAACTCAACTGGCCTCCAGGAGTCCTTGAAGTGCTCTTGAAGGGTTTAATATTCCCCATTAGAAATATTGAACGCCCATTAGAATTACTGAAGAGCCGGAGAATTGTTGAGGAAACCTTCCAGTGAAAGGTTTCAGAAAGAGGAACGTGACAGACTGTAGGCCGGTTAGCTGAATTTTTAATAAATAACTCGCTGGTTTTAAAAGATATTGAGCCCTGAAGTTATAACTGAGGGTGTGTCCTGTTTGCTTCAGCTTCATTGTGTTAGCCAGAAGAGACGGCAAAGACTTCTAGCTTCTCAAAGGTTCTTCTCAAAGTCACCCACAGACTGCGTCCTTATCTGAAACAGTGATCCGTACTGCTTGAAGGTCACTGACGGTCTCTGGTGACCCATAATCCTCGGACCTTTGCATCATTCTGCTCTGTTTCACTGAGGAAGGCTAACGAGCCGCTATCTGTTCTCGTTGCCCTCCAGAGGATGGCTACGTGCGGATGTTCCTCCGAGGACGTCCCGTCACCATGCACATCCCCGACCAGCAGAAGGAGAGCTACAGCGTGGACCACAAGGTGGCGCTACCCGACCGCAAGCTCAAGCTGCAGTGGGTGTATCCTTCAGACGGGGAAACGGGAAGCAGAGGAACAAATGGAGAGGAACTGAAATAAACACTCCATTCAGTCATCCGTAGTTATTTGGTGTTAGATGTAAAATATGTTTTTAAACACGACCTGAAGAGAGGTGTGCTTTAGGTTTCTGACTGTGAAAACTGCTCAGGCTTCGTTCCTGTTTGTCACCGTGTTTTAAAGAGCATGAATGTCAGAAATCTGAATATTGTCTTGTTCCCTAACTGGAGCTGGCCCAGGTATGGCTACCGTGGACGTGACTGCCGCTGCAACCTCTACCTGCTGCCCACAGGTGAGATCGTCTACTTCAACGCATCAGTGGTGGTGCTGTACAACACCGAGGAGCAGCAGCAGAGACACTACCTGGGCCACAACGACGACGTCAAATGGTGAGCATCAAGCCGATGCTCTTTACTGACCAGCAGGGGGCGACTCCTCAGATCGTATACAAGTCGATGAGAAAGTGACTCGACTTCTCTCTTGATGTATTCCTTTAGAAAACATTGTAAACATGAGTTTATGTCTCAATCTCTAGTTTCAAGTCTTCTTCAATACAGCGTGATGTTCATTTAGTACGTGATGGTCCATGCCGGGTATGCTTTGGGGCGGGGCTACCTTGTGATTGACAGGTCACTACCGGAGCCATACACAGCACCTCTATGTCACTCCAGTCCAAATATGGTCGCTGGTTGCAAAAATGTGATCGTATCCCGTTAGAATAACACGAGGATATGGAAACATTTACTTAGACGGAGGAGCGACACGTTGACACTGGTGACGGACGTAAACTACTTAGTGGTCAAAGGTCAAAGGTCAAGGCGTCTGTGACTTCACGTCCTTCCCATTGTCGTGATGTCTCAGTTTCACTTAAATGTCTAAAAGGATCAAACGACGAGTCGACAAAGTGTCGCTAAACTACAACTGCAAGGCGCTATTTCTAGTTTTACATTTGGATTTACATTTTTTTTTTTTTTCCCATGAAAGCCAGAGTCTGTGTTTAAAGAAGTCAAATCAAGCAATAACTCTTTATTTTTCTGGTCCTAGCCTGAGTGTGCATCCTGACATGGTTACCATCGCAACGGGGCAGGTGGCTGGCAACTCCAAAGACGGAAAGGTACTGTGGAAAACCATCGCTTGCATTCATCCTCCTACAGAGTTTCACTGGTTTACTCACTGCTCAAGTTTCACAGTTTATTTTTAAAGCGGGTACAAAAAAGATGGCGAATAACAGAAGAAAAGCTGTCGTTAGATTTGGTAGCAGATGTGTTTTTTCTTGTGTTTTCCTGCTCTAATCCCACGTCTTTGTGTCTAACGAGTCCGTCTGACGCCGTTTCTCCGTCTGATTCCTTCCCTGCGTTCAGCTGCTGGCGCCTCATGTTCGCGTGTGGGACTCTGTGAGCCTCAACACGCTGCATGTGATCGGCATGGGCGTGTTCGACAGGGCGGTCACCTGCGTGACGTTCTCCAAGTCGGTAAGCGGCCTCGCGGCCTCGCGGCTTGCCGTGGAGAGTTTACTTTCAAAGCAAAGCTCTGTCCGCTGCTCACCGCTGGAGTACTTTAATGAATATGTCTCTCCTCTCAGAACGGCGGCACCTTCCTCTGCGCCGTGGACGATGCCAACGATCACATCCTGTCGGTCTGGAACTGGCAGAAGGAGAAGCAGCTGGCTGACGTCAAGGTACCCTTGACCTTTTGACCTCCAGATCCCTTTGACACAGTTTATCTCCTGGCTCGCCAGTATGGACAAAAACAGGGTTGCAGCATTACATCCTTATTGCATCCTCACGCCTCCTGCGTCCGCAGTGCTCCAACGACTCTGTGCTGGCCGCTGTGTTTCACCCCATGGATGCCAACCTGATTGTCACCTGCGGGAAATCTCACATTAACTTCTGGACCGTAGAGGGCAACACTCTCACCAAGAAACAAGGCTTATTCGAGGTACCACATCGTAGCCACCGACAATTATGAATATTATGCAACAAAATGTGCTATAAAGTTGACATTCTCTCTCTCTCTCTCTCTCCAGAAACACGAGAAGCCAAAGTACGTGCTGTGTGTTGCGTTCGCTGAAAACGGGGACGCCATCACAGGAGACTCCAGTGGAAACATCTACGTCTGGGCCAAAGGTACTGATGACTATTTAGTACGCCCCAAAAAACGTAGTATGTCCCAAAAAACGTAGTGTGTCAAATGCACTATGCCCCCCAAAAATACTACACCTAGTTTCTTTTTGCAGTATGCAAGCCATCAAGGCTTTTCTGGCCGTTCTGACCCACAATCCTTTGCACTGCGGATAAATGAGCAAGAGGGTCAAAGTTCAATGAGCCACGTCATGAGTATGGACTCGAGGTTAAAAAAGAAAAAGTTAGCGCTTCGGAGCGCAGCTGTAGAAGCTGAATGGATCACAGTGATCACAAGATATTTACACATCAAGGCTCCAACAACCAGAAGACTGAAGTATGAAACTGTTCATGTATGCTTGCAAGGCAATCTGTAAAAATCCAGCAAAATATAAGCAATTTTCTAGTTATTGATACTGAAACATAGCCGAGAAAAGATGCCGCCTTTCACTTCATCACGACTTAGAAGCTCAGCGTCTGTGCTTGTGTTTCCTGTCCGGTCGGCAGGCGGTAGCCGCATCAGCCAGGTGGTGTCGGGGGCCCACGAGGGCGGGGTCTTCTCGCTTTGCGTCCTGAAGGACGGCACCATGGTCTCCGGAGGAGGGAAGGACCGCAAGGTGGTGCTGTGGGACCACGACTACAAGAAAAAGGCAGACATGGAGGTGAGGGAGACGGAGCGTCCCGTGCACGACAAAAGAGACGAAGACAGAAAAAAATCCTTTTTGTCACTTTTCAAGAGAAGCATCGTAACGCATCACGTCTCTCTTGACATTATCATAGAGTTTTTTTGTTTTTTTTTAACATTGTGGGCCTGGTTCTATTTTCTCTGAGCTCCATCTTTGTGTGTGTGTGTCCGTGTGTGTGTGTCCGTGTGTGTCCAGGTGGGCGAGCCGCTCGGTCCGGTCCGCGCGCTGGCCGAAGGTAAACCAGGAGAGCTCTTCGTAGGGACCACCAAGAACGCCATCATCAGAGCCGCCTTCCCCGATACCTTAACTCCGATTGTACAGGTACACACACACACACACACACACCATGATCCTTTTGTGTGCACACTTCTGGTGCTGCCAGTAGTGTGAACTTGCTCGTGATGTGCTTCAGGGTCACACGGATGAGCTGTGGGGTCTGGACGTCCATCCCTCCATGGAGCAGTTTGTCACCTGCTCCCAGGACAGACTGGTCCACCTGTGGGACACCAACTCCCATCAGCCACTGTGGAGCAAGACCATCGAGGTTAGCTGGCAGCAGGATGTAGATTGCGCCTTTTTTAGCATCAAGGTGTAAAGGCAACGAGAGAAACCCCAGTGAGACGATTCCATCCTGAGTCATAAGAAACTGATTCGTCCTGTTTTCCGCTGCAGGATCCAGGGAGGTGTGCGGGTTTCCATCCCAGCGGCGCTGTTCTGGCTGTGGGGACCATGACGGGAAGGTTGGGGCTCAGTTTCAGTTCAGAAACTAAACACGAAAGCCTTTTTATCAATGGACAAAAAAAAAAAAACTCTTCCACCCACCAACATCTGGATTGTAGCTCGACAGTCGTCCCAATGCATTGAAGTTAATACATCAGCAGGGATTTGAACAATATTTATAAATTATTAACGTACTAATTCTACAATAAATACGCTTTCCTCAAAATGATGATGATGATGATCCAGATGCATTTCTTCAAACTGGACAGAATGAACATAAAACTCCTCCAATAATAATTCAGAGTTAGACGTGAAGAGAAGCAGCAGATATAAGCGTCCTCACTGAATGAGTAAACCAATAAAAACAAGTTCTCACTGGTTTCTGGCCGTCAACACGACGCACAAGAAACACGTCTACAAGCAGTCGATTTCCTTCATGTTAAAAAAAAACTGCATGTACACACATTTTTGTGGAAGAAGGGGATTAACAACTAATCCCTTTCTTATGCTATATAGCTTTACATGGCTGCTGCTTTAAGAGGGATTACTGTCTGTACTGCGCTTTGACGAAAAAGGAGTAATGTGGTAATCGGTTTCCTTTTCGAAATGGAATTAGTATGAAAAAGATAAGTCGATTTGTGAAGCAACAGAAAAAATTAGTAAACGTTTAACTCCTTTACGAGCAAAATGACAAACAGTCACTGTTTCCATCTTCACCAAACAGACCTGTCACAACATTTGTTGGTTGGACAAAAGCAATTATAAGACATCGTCTTGGGTTTCTCTAACAATTCTGGTGTGTGTGTGTGTGTGTGTTGCAGATGGTTGGTGCTGGACACTGACACCAGGGATCTTGTTTCTATGCACACGGACGGCAATGAGATCATTTCCAACATCAAGTACTCTCCAGGTAAAACATCTGGCTCAGCTGGTGTGTCGGCGCTCACAAGCCGCCGCGCTCGTGTTAACTCTGCTCCTCGTGCCCTCAGACGGGAACTTCCTGGCCGTCGCTTCTCACGACAACTTTGTTTACATCTACGCCGTGACGGAGAGCGGCCGAAAGTACAGCCGCGTGGGCAAATGCACCGTGAGTATGCGTTCATTGAGACAGAAGCAAGCGTCTCAACTCAGAGCTCAGCAGTGTGACGGCTTTAAAGATGTATTTCTGTCAGTTTTATCAACTCTATTGAAGTGGAGTTGAATGATAAAGAAGCGTTTTGTTGAACTTTCCTGTGACTACTGAAATAAAGGTTTCCTATCAATGAGTAGAAAGACAATAGAAGCTTTACTTTTCAGTTTTAAAGGAACATTTCACCCCTCAAACGTCTTGAGGCCTGTTTAACAAGCAAAACTTTATCAAAACACACGTCATGTTGGATAATCCAAGTCTCATTCAAGAAGCAATTTTAGGGAAGAAGTGAACATGCATGAGAATATTTATTTTTCGTGCTGGGAAAAACAGTTTTCTCTAAGAATTAAAGGTAACTGGAGCTTCCTCCTTCCCCTCAGGGCCACTCCAGCTTCGTCACCCATGTGGACTGGTCGGTGGACAGCCAGCACCTCGTCACCAACTCAGGAGACTACGAGATCCTCTTCTGTAGGTCCACGCTGGCTTCCTCTTTCATTGTATTGCCGATTTAAAAGGATTTCAGATACGTTAACTGTCAGCGATGGAGAAAATGTTGAAGTGACACTGTAGAATACACACTAAACAAGAGACTTAACTATGGAGTGAGCAGCTATCGTGCTGCTGTTACACCCAGAAACCCCTAGAGGGCGTCATGAGAGAAGAAGTGCTGCATGGTTTGGGAACTTTACAGCAACTGGAAACTGAAAACTCCAGCTGGCTTGCAGCTCAAACATTGTGGGTGTCTTGGAGTTAAATTTAAAGACTACAGCTCTGTCGGCCGGTAACGTTGATTTTCATTTCTGTTTTTCTAGGGGAGGCGTCGAGTGGTAAACATGTGACCAACATGGACGTCGTGCGCAACCAGGAGTGGGCCACTTCCACATGCACTCTGAGCTTCAACACCTTCGGTAAGTGGCTCTTTTTTTTTAATCCGTCTGTGAAGCGGCACCAAGCAAATGTGCACATTGAAAGACAACCAACAAGTATTTTGTAATATCGTAACATTTTGACTCTCCAGTTGTGTTGTTGGGTAAATGTGTGCAGCCTTGAATCTTCTCTCTCTCTCTCTCTCTCAGGAGTCTGGCCGGACGGCGCAGACGGCACAGACGTCAACGCCGTGTGCAGGTCACATGACGGGTCCCTGCTGGCCTCCGCCGACGACTTTGGCAAAGTGCACTTGTTCTCCTTCCCGTGCTCTCAACCGAGGGTCAGTCACGTGTTCTTTTTTCCTTCAACACATTGCAGGAGCCGCAGTTGATCTGCACTGCGTAGACGTTGCACTTTTTTCCTTTTTACACTTGTGCCACATTGTGATGAGGTGTGAATGAAGTGAAAGCTCAGCAGAAATGGCTCAATACTCAGCCACAAGGCTCCCACTGTGTATCACCAGCAGGCCTTTAATACGCACCTTTTGCTACCAGGTGTTTATTTTGTGCTCCCTTTTTTTTTTTTTTTTTACAAGTTCAGGTTTTCAGCCGAAGCCGTTAAAAGCGGAGCTGTAAACTTAACGGTCCGTCTCAGACGAGCTGCTGCCGTTGGCACAGAAACTCAGACGCTGTAAACAGTTACGACAAGTCGGTATTGTTTAACATCTCCCCTGGAAGCAAACTCCTTTGACACAAATGTTGTGACTAAAACTAAAGCTGCATGAAAACTGATGCAGAAAGCGACAGTTTTTCTATTTTACCTTCCAATCCTTTATGCTCATTGTTAGTGTTGCACAGCTGAAGTTTTACTGTTATTTCAATCATTCCGAGGGAGATATGTCTCTGCATGCTAGCCCCACATGTTTCAACATTGGGTAGAAGACAAAAGTTGTTTTTTAATTGATGACCGTCGTGATATTAACGACTGAAGTTGAGCGTTTGAGTGCAGCGGGTCAATATGGACCCTCACCTCGTAGCATCCGACTAACCAACTCATCCCTCTGCCCGCCGACGCCCGCAGGCTCTGAGCCACGAGTGCGGCGGCCACAGCAGTCACGTGACCAACGTTGCCTTCCTGCACGACGACAGCCACCTGATCTCCACCGGAGGGAAAGACACCAGCATCCTGCAGTGGGGCTTCTAGGCGAATGCCCACATCTCCAGTTTCCCTCAGGACCAGCGTCCTCCGCCTCTTCACTGTTCTTTCCTCCTGCGCCACCAGGGGGCAGTCTGTCCACTGTGCCTACTGGAAATAATAATAATAATAATAATAATAAAAACACAAACGCAACTTGACCCACAGATGTCACACCGGATGAAATGTGTCATTGTAAATGATGAAATATAATTTAGTGTCCTGTTGTTCGGTAATAGAATGTAGAGAAAGTGACTTGTTGCCAAGCAGGAAGTAAACCCCCCACCCCCCCACCCACCCAAATAAAATGATAGACTACTGCAACACCGACCCAGCTGGGAGCTGCAGGCGGTGAGCAAAGTGAACCTGTGAGTCAGCGTTAGCACTGACTGTGCCTCGACTGTCTTTATCTTAACCCCTTTAACGGGGAAACCACCTATTTTAAAGTGAGTTTGCACGTTTCAGCTCCTTGATGACGCGTACACTTCACGGTTGAGTTGGATGCGTGATGCGCAGTTAGGGTTGCATTTGTTATGGAAGGGCTTTAATATGAGGGTATTTCTCTGACTCTGCCCAGCAGCGTTTGGTTTCCATAAAGTATAAAAATCAGTTGGCCAAAAACCAGTTACTGATTGAAACCAGCGGAAATGCATGTGTGTGTGTGTACATCTATAAAAGAGCAGCTTGGTTTGCAGAAAGGCGACGTAAAGTGTGCCTGATTTGAAAATGTGGGGTTCAAACGTGTGAGCAGAGCTCTTGTAATATCTGCATCATATCATTGTTAAAATGGGTGGTGTCCCCTTTTTAAACCGTACTGTAACCCCATTGCCTTGCCATCTAATGCATCTCCACCCCCTCAGCCCGATTTCCAAACCCTTAAGGTGCAGATTGGATTACAGATTATAAAAGGACTAACCCCCCCCCCCTTTCTGATTGTACTACTACTGTCACTAGATGGCGCTGCAATGCAAGAGAATGAGCATGACCGTGGCTGTCCTGTAGATGCTGTTAATGTCGCAAAAGGTCTATAGAGTAAATTTATATGAATATATATATTATGCAGTATATCCGAGTGGCTGTGTTATTTTAATATTTAACCGTAACGATAATGGATGTTGTGATTTTCCTTCTTCTTGTGGCACCTTTAGCGGCCGACAGGAGGGTTGCTGTGGGCTGCTGTGCCGTGAGCTTCAGCTGTGCTTTGCCTTCTTCTGTTTTGTTAATAAAGTTTTTACCCAAGCGCTACGGAGTGCAGGCCCTTTGTCTTCCTTTGAGTCAGGCATATCGGGTGATAAAGTTATTCTTTATGTCTTTATTGTGCCTGGCACTCCATTCATTAATCAGTTGAACACTTGTGATATCCCTAAAACAGTTTATGATGATGAGCTGAGAGGGAGGATGTTGTGGTGACAGTTTTATGATGTATTGACAGTCAACATGCGTGGAGAGAAGGGTCCGCGTATTGCCGAAGGTTGCTGGTTTAAATACCCAGGTCACTCGGGGGGAACCGAGGGCTCTCAGGCGGCTCAGCGACCTGCAATAAATCATCTTTTTCTTTATCTTGACACTGAATAACGATTCTGTAATGTGACTAGGAAGAAACCACGTGGGGATAACGACACTGTCCTCTCTGACCTTCTGTAGAAGATGTACGAGCAGCAGCGTCTTCTCACAGCAGCCCGCTGACCACAATGCATTGCTCCGTGGTGCTTTTAGAGCAAAGTAACAAGTGGGGAGATGGGAGTCAAAGGTCAAAGAGGACTCCTGGGTTTGACACGTCACATCGGTGTCTGTCAACACCTCCTTGGATGAGAGGATGGAGAGGTTAGTGCGCCTCGCAATAAACCAAAACATGAACATCAGATGTGCTCAGAAGCTTTGTGTGAAGATCCTTTAAGACAGTGCAGCCTAAACAGGATTTTAAAAAAGCCCAGTTTTGTTTTTCTTTGAGTGCGTTTCATGAGTTGTGTTGATATCAACCACTAACAGTGCAACCTAACAGTGTTTACATATGAATTATACAAAATGACAGTTTAAAAAGTACCCAAACTCCCAAAATGCAACAAACCAGGAATCATCATTTCAAAACATGTTCAACTCCAGCATGAGCATAACAGAACGAAAGTGTGACTGGTTAAAAAAAAAGTTCAAATCAACTCCATAAACCTTCAATAGAAATGTCATACCAGCACATTATTTAACATTTTGTGTTATGTTTTAATTGTATGTTCTGTGTAACGTCTTGTATGATTATTTATTCCATGTCTATTACTAGATACCACAGAGACTTTCATGGGTACAGCTGGGTATAACCAAATTGCTTCTGTCTGGTAAAAAACAAACATGAATTTGCCTTTGTAGCTTTCATGAGATTTACTGGATTAACGACATAAATATTACGAGGACAAAAGGACTTCCTACAAACCGCAAAGAAAAAGCCAGACATAGGATACCCTCAACTCTAACACAATAAGCATCGATCTTTAGGAAGAGGGTGACCCAGAGGACAAGGAGGCGGCGCTGGAGCTTTCTGCAAAGACACTAATAAGGATGAAAGATCACCATGTTGCTGGTGTTTTAGCATTCAGATGTTAATTGGAGTTTATCTCCCCTGAAGTACAGGATCATGCACAGCGCATGGAGTAACGGGGAAGTATGGGATCAGCCGTTGACTCTTTTAAACAGTGATTAACTCTGTGTTCACTAATTGGGCTCCAATCAAAGCCGATGCACCGGTACCATGCTCCTCCTTCATAATCTGGTAGCTGGAAATCCAGAAACCTCCATAAGAGCAGCAGCTGCTGGACCGAACCAGGTGGCAACCTCCAGATCTGCCGATGTGGAAGTACCTTGAACTTGCATTCTCTCTGATGAGCAGCAGGGGGCGACCCCTGGTTGCAAAAAGAAGTCTGATTGGATAGAAGTCTGTGATCACATGACTCTGCTTCTCTCTTGATGTATTCGCTCAGTAAACATTATAAACGTGAGTTTATGTCTCAATCTCTAGTTTTAAGTCTTCCTCAGTACAGCGTGATGTTCATTTAGTAAATTATGGTCATTAATAAAATAAAGCAGCATGCTTTAGGGCGGGCTTACTGTGATTGACAGGTCGCTGCCGCCCATACAGCGTATACGTGGTATATGGAAACTTACAAAAGTCAAGATGGCAACGTACAAATCGACGACGTCCACTTCTTATGCGCAGTCTAGGAATCAAGCCCATGAGCTCATTGACATATGAAAATATTTGTATTGTGCGTGCAGTCAACAGGTTTTGTCTCCTGTGTGTATCTGTTGTTGAGTTTCATGTATCGTACATTGCTAATTTGCATGCCAGTTGGTCTAGTGCTGCACCAGAGATACCAGTTCACAGAAGGGTGCTGGGTATAATGCCCGGGTCCTACAGGCTTATCTGCATTTCATTTACAGAATTCTACTATTTAAATGAATTGCCTTCTTGTAATTTAGTGTCACTCTCCTCTGTTATCATTCAGGAACATGGTGGAGCTCAGTGTTTATCTTGATCGTCATCAGGTCCAGCAAGATGAGAACTGATGACCAGCCAATTCATTTTTCCGACGTATTTTAGCAGAACGTTTTCCCAGGGAAGGGCTGGTGTTTCAACATATAACTTCAAACTAAAGGGATGGAGTCAGCCTTATTTACAGAAACCTGGCAATCCATCACGCAAGTGAGGACTGATGCACTTTAAAAGGTTATTTGTCGCCTTTTTGCATTGTTTCTTGCGTTTGCATTGGACGACAGGAACATCCTAGAAGCACAATGTGCAGAGACAAAGAAAGGCTTGGACAAATGGAAGGAGGACAGCTTCAGAGGAAGTCTTGTGAGTAAGTTTAGTCGACTCTAATGTAAGATCAACGCGCTTCAGCTTGCGGATGATCCCGATGAGCTGACACGTGTTGGTTCTTACAACACATTCTGAGCATTTCTAAAGTTTTGACCTCTTGAGACCTGCAGGTCTGAAGTCTGACATAAGGGGTAAGACTGCAGCGCTGTAGCCAGTTAGCATGGCACCGTTTCTGGATCCACCGCTGACTCAAGGTCCTTCTGCGCTCCATTGAAATTAGCATGCCTTTCCCCCGGAGGGTGAGGTTAGATTATCAGTGCAGAAGCAGGCTGCGATTCCATGCTTCACTTGAGGTCACTTTGGTTTGGTTTGTGACCCAATAAGGGCTTTACAGTCGCACCTTATCTCTACAACAACCTTTGTTATTTTTTCCAGAGCGCAACCAGTGAGCGCTGAACCAGCAGCACATTCCACAGCCCTATCAGCTTTCATACAAGTGATCATTAGCGGGAGATTCATTGCAAACAACTGTTTATCCAGAGAGATCCAGGAGATTCATTGCAAACAACTGTTTATCCAAATTCCCTCCATAGTGGACATGAGAGGACAGATCTTATCAGGATTTATGGTCTGAACAATTTATTTTTCTTGTTTGAAACCAAAGACAGTGAGATCTGCTTATTTGTCACCTGATGAGGAGTGTAATAACCACCTTTAAATACATGTGAGGAACATGAATAAATAAATACATCTCTATTTTAGTCTTTATCAAAATAGTAAAAAAAATTCTGTCAATTAACTTTAACGTCAATTACTGAATTATATATATATATATAATTATAATAATATATATATAATTCAGTAATTAACGTTAAAGTTAATTGACAGATTTTTAAAAAATATATTTTATATATTTATATTTTATACATAAATGTAAATATATATATATATATAATTCAGTAATTAACGTTAAAGTTAATTGACAGATTTGTTTTTAATATATTTTATACATTTATATTTTATATATAAATATATATATATATATATATATATATATATATATATATATATATGTATATATATATATATATACATATATATATATATACATATATATATATTTAGGTCTCTTCACTGGCTCCCCGTAGAGCATAGGATCCATACAATTATTGTTATTATTATTACAAACTGGGGCTATGCGACAGCTCTTCTTGTGACAGTGCTGGACTGTCGACGGTGATGAGAAGCAGATGAAAGAACAGTCTGTACTTGTGCCAGAAGACAGTGCAGTGAACTTAATGTAAATCAGTCGCGATGTGGGCTGTGATTTATGGATTTCACTGAAAAGGGCAGTTTTCTCTGGGCTGAGACGACAGGGAGATGGAGGAGGCTCCACGTTGGAGAAGATGAACGCAGTCCCACTTTAAGTTCCTCTCTGCTGGACCAGCGAGTAACAACACGCTCGGCATTAATCCTCTCGGGGGGAAAGGACAGAAGCCGAGATGACTTTCGAAAGTATTGATCCGAACAAACAAATCAGTCATGCCGCTTTTAAATGATCTATTGTCACAACATTTGTTCCCTTCTTATAATTCATATTTTTTGGGGGGGGAAAAAAGACGACAAGAGCAATGAAAACACGTAAAAATGATGAAAAGAGCTGCAGATTTGTGGTTTTTTTTTGTCTGAGGAGACGAGTCGTGAGAATAAAAAACTGTCTCAGTTGTTCTCGGAGACATTTAATCAAATAACACAGGATGGAATAAGTTGACAGTCTGGGGTCTCGACCACAAAATGTACAACCCTGAGGCTGCCACACACACACACACACACACACACTATTAATGTGGGACAGAAACGATGAATGGACGCGTGCTGCACATGGACTGTGACGTAACTACATCCTTCATGCTTCAACTTGAAAAATGCCGACCATGTTTATGAGAAACATTTCCAACACTAAAGGTGGAGTTGATCAACTGGATCATGCCGGCTTGTCATATTTTCGCTTGTGCGAAGGTTAAAATGGTAGCAACCTTCTCAGTCCACAGACCATGAGGCCGCTTTCTTCCCTTAATGAAGTCATTGTTTGGGTTCATGGTATACATGAGATATATGTTTACAGATTAATCATTTTGCGTGTATATCTTCTGTTCACATTGTCCCACTGCGAACCCTGTTCAAGAGGAAGTGTCGGTTTCCCTCCGCATTTTGATTCACAGCATTTGGCCCCACGTCCTGAAGCAGACCTCCATGAGTGTGTGAGCGCACACGGATGAGCGGTAAGAACAGAAAGAGAGCGGAAAAAGAAAAACAGATAGAAAAGACGGAGAGAATGGGACACAAAGTCAGAAAGCGGGAGCGGAGAAGGTCAAGAATGCAGGTTGTGTGTAACGGGCGATGCTTCACGTCGCCAGGGCGTCTGAGGCGCTGCCAACAGCCCGTTGAGCAACGTGTTGATGTATGGGGCGTCTGCTGGTTGTCCCGCAGAGCGAGGGAAGGAATCCTGCAAGAGACCCATTTACTCTGTACAGTCGGTGTCCAGTTCCTGCTCTCATCAGTGTTACCGTCAGCATCTGTACAGCTGTAGAAATAAATGCAGGCGCATATCACATTTGCAATATTTAAACTTAAACTACTTTTTTCCTTCATTGTAGACAAGAATCACTTGCAATTCCAGTCTCACCTGTGAAAGACAAGCAGCAAAAGCATGGAATATAAACCAGCTGTGAAACACGAGGTCCTTCAACATGTTAGCAGCCGTCTGTCTCTAAGGACTTCCAGGAAGGTGAGGCCTCCTTGAACGTGAGCGGTGTGAACCCAAACAAACTAAACACAAAGATACAACAAAGTCAACTTCCATGGTAAACTGTTTGCACCCAAACGGCTGCACACATAGTCCAGGAATGTTGCACTTACGGCCGTTGCACAGATCTGAACAATGTTATTTGGGTTTCGTCCTGTGAGGACGGTGAATGCCAGCACCAGACTGCAAATACAACCAATTGTCTCGACCAACCAACTGACGTCATACCTGGAACCACTGTGCATTGTTCGGGTATTGTTGGAGACTCGCCCACCTCAGCCAGTAAGAGCTCTGTGCAGATGAAGCGCAGTCCTTTCATCTCCGCATGGTGGCGGTTCCTTGATCCGCTCGGCGTTCGGCGGACGCCACCTGTCCAAACAGAGTCGGCACATGGCGATGGGTGTGGATACATGCTAACAGGCACATGTTGAGGTGAGCCCAGCTGTTTTGACACGACGGCACGTGTGTTCCGCACGGAGACGGAGCGATTACATAAAAGCCTTTTGTGCAGCGTGGGAAGACATGCTGCAGCTGTGGAGGAACTCAAATTGGATGATGAATAATTGTTTTTAGTGTGTTTTACTGCTAATTTTAGACACGGGTCTGTTGACAAAGAGTCTTCAGAGCCAGATGCTGTAAGTCCAGAGGACCCACAGCAGCACGAGACCACGTGAACGAGCCGGGTGGAGTTTTAATGTCTGCTAATGAGGACATGACGAGTTCACTGCTGGAGATGTTTGATACCAGCGAGCTTGGCTTTTACTGGGCCATTCAGACAGTGCCCAGTGCACACACACACACACACACACACACACACACACACACACACACACACACACACACACACACACAGTTTTAACTTACACTGTTTCCTGGAGACGCACCCTTAATAAAAGCAAACCTGTTCAACTGTAACTTCAGCATGCTCTAACCTTGAAGCTGAAGCTGCACTTCATCTACAGAGAGAGAGAGAGAGAGAGAGAGAGAGAGAGAGAGAGAGAGAGAGAGAGGGAGAGAGAGAGAGAGAGAGAGAGAGAGAGAGAGAGGTTGTGGCTTTGTGCCTTACTTGAAGACTGTTCCGCCCTCTCTCTCTCTCTCTCTCTCTCTCTCTCTCTCTCTCTCTCTCTCTCTCTCTCTCTCTCTCTCTCCCTCTCTCTCTCTCTCTCCCTCTCTCTCTCTCTCTCTCTCTCAGTCTGCTGTCTCGCCTCTCTGTCCGCATTGTACCGCTGTGGAGGCTTTAACTCGACATCACCACTACGACCGAGCGGGTTTTTCTTTCCTGGGAGACTTTTTTTTTTTACTCTCTCTCTCTCTCCCTCTCTCTCTCTCTCTCTCCCTCTCTCTCCCTCTCTCTCCCTCTCTCTCCCTCTCTCTCTCTCTCTGGATGATACGCGTGTTGCAGGAGTGGACCTCGCTGCTGTGAAGTGCACCGTGAGTAGCGTTGTTGTCTTTTACTCTCTTGTCTCTTCACGGGAGGAAGTGAAACACCTGCCGCAGAAAGACGACTCTGCTCCGCGTAGCTGCGGCAATGTGGGCGTAAATGTGCATTGACAGCGCCATTAGTCACCTGGAACACGCACCTAATAGGTCAATTTAATAGATATGAATATGGTAATATTATAGCTGACCGAATACCTTAACAGATTATACTATCTATCTATCTATCTATCTATCTGTCTATCTGTCTATCTATCTATCTATCTATCTGTCTATCTGTCTATCTGTCTATCTGTCTGTCTGTCTGTATCCATCCAGCTTAATTACTTCCTAAATCAATCAGCCTTATTATCCATACACAGACGTGTCTGCAGTTCTTCAGTTGGTATTATTGCCAGCGGTGGGATCATTGGGTCAGTGTGTCAGGTGTTTCTCATCTCATTACATCCAGTCACACATCACTTCAGTGTTTACAGGATCAGATGCCTCACAGCAAACCAACAAAAGGACCGGCTGCAGACAATAGAAGCTCGTCTGCTGGGCTCTTTAAAGGAAAAAGTCAGAGCACGCTGTGCGAGACCATCTCCTCTCTCTCGCCCGCCTCTTCACACAGCAGGCGTTTTTGTGTGCTCCCATTAACTTGTTGCAAAAGCAAGTCAAATTGCATTAGCAAGGGGATGAGGGGATGAGCTGACGGCACAGTACAACGGGCACTTGTGTGTCTGCCACTGTGCCACAGCTCCAGGGTTGTGACTGCAGACCATTAATAAATCATGAGACTGTACAACTAAATCAGCCGCCTGTGTCACTGAACCCCTCCGACTTCCTCTGGCTCTGTGCAGGAGACCAGACCAGCAAAACATGAGAGCAGAGCCCGCGATTTAGAAAGTATAGTTTATTATTTTGTGTTGAACCGAGCTGGATGGGTTCCACATTAAATCCCCGTAAAAACATGTTCTGAAGGAGACAGCTTGTGTCAATCAGAGTTGTAGCTCCTTCACTGCCCACAAGCAACTCAAGACGGCAATTTGTCATCTTTTAATTGAGTCACATGGTGATGAAATCACACATCGGGACACTGTGGTACATGATTACGTCGTCTAAATGTATAATTACATGAAGCTCAAATTACTCACCAGAAAATGATTATCACGCGAGTTCTTCCTGAAATGAGAAAATATTGATTTCACACAAAAAACTAAACGCTGCTGGGGGAGTTTGACCAAATCAAATCGCTTCTTCGTGCTCACTGAGATGGAGTTGATGTCGACATGCCACTCGCTTCTCCCTCGTCCTGAGGAATTCTTGTTTTGATAACACACAAATGAGTACTATATGATGTACTATATGATTTAGCCGATCAGCAGTCTTGCAGATGAGGCAGGGAGAGAGAGAGATAGAGAGAGATAGAGAGAGATAGAGAGCATCGTGCTACATTGAGCTGCAGAAATGCTTCAACAGACCTTAATGGTCTTTTTTTGTAACTCTTGAATGAATCCTCTGTTCGTCTTTTCAACAGTTGTCATAGGAAAATCTGTGAGATCTCGTTTTCTCTGTACTCCTCAGTCTGCAATCTTCCCCTCCTTCTCTCCTCCCTCCTCCAGCGTCTTTCTATTGTGAGTAGCATCGGATCAGTTCCTTTTCTTTCTTTCTTTTGTTTCCCTCTCTTCTTGTGTCCAGCTCCCTTTTGCCTCCCAATCCTGTTGCTGAGCGTTTCATGGGATTACGATTCTCAGTTGTTGTTTTTTATTTGCTTTGCTGGCTGCAAAAGACACTATATATGTATGTGTGTGTGTGTGTGTGTGTATACAGAAAAAATAACTGTCTTTAACTGTATTTCATTCATAACGAAATTACAAGCAACCCATCTTCCTCCTCCTCCTCCATCATCATCCTCTCGCACTAAACTAGTGCCGACCTCTTTGGAAAGATAATCTGTGCTTTTCCTTTTTGGCCCCGGACCTTGAAGGCAGAGGGATGACGTGGTTCTCTGAGAGGCCCGGCTTTACGGCTTTACTTACCGGTTCCTTTTACTGCTCCACAACCACCTCAACCCACCTCCCCCGACCCCCAAGCCCCTCTCCCCTCCGCCTGGTGCGCCGTCTCTCACAGAAGTCATACGGCCGTGTGACCTTTAAAAGAATGCGTTCGCCCTGGTGTGAAGTTGGGTGTGATGTTATTCATGAGTTCATTTGGTTGAGAAGTGCACAAATGTGAGTATGAATGGACTAAACGGGACATTTAGGTGCAGTAATCTTTCCTTGATTTTGTCTTTTCTTTGAAAACGGCGATGAATTTAAATACAATACCTTTCAAATACCTCAACATCCATTGGACGTATTGCCACTCGCTTGGCTCCAGATATCTGTGAGGCTCAAATGATGAAACTTTAGCAATCTCATGACATTTATTGATTTCTGGTGCCACCAGCAGATCAATGTTATCCGTTATCCCGTGAAGTATCTCAAAATCTCATAGATGGATGAAAAAAAAATTGGATTAGGAAAAGAACAATTCAAGGACAGGATATGAGACGGGACCAGCTGGAAAGAAAGGAAGGAAGACATTAGAGGGGTTTATTTTAAAGGACAGAGATGAACAGGAAGTAGAGGAAAGAAAAGAAAGGAGAGGAAGAGGTTGAGCCCAGAGGAGCGCGATGGGAGACATGATGGATGGAAGGGAGAGGAGGATCAAAAAGAGCTTCAGAGGAGGGTGGACGTGAAAGAGAGAGCAGCGGTGGTAAAATGGCTCTCCAGAGGAGATGTGATAAACAACACTTAAGAGCCTCTGTGGTTAAGTAATCACTGTGATTTGAGGCTACAGCTACTGGAGAGAACAGCGCTAACAGCTAGCCTGACTGACAACCGTTCTACTGTAACATAACATGGCATAGCGTAGCGTAGCATGCCTTGATAACACGCTGTCGCATAATAAGTTGTGGTATTTTTGGAAATGTTGTGAGAAGAGGATTTCCACCAAATGGATGTTGCTTTTAAGGTTTGAGTGGCAGATAGTGGGGGGCGGGTTCTCGGTGGTTTGACTTCCTTTATGTAGTGTATGGGCTCCTAGCCTTTATGCAAATTTTGCAATAATTGGAAAAATATTTCTCGAAATTAAAATGAAATGTCCGTGAATATGCAAGAGAAAGTGTGCACACAGCAATATTAGATGATGCCAAGAACTGTACAAACAGCTGTTTGTGGCATTGGAAAGTGATGTTGTTTCTCCAGAGTATCTTCAACAGACACGCAG